>NC_067478.1:12673500-13043500 GCF_947179515.1 Apodemus sylvaticus | reverse complement strand
ATGCAGACTGCAAAGGCAGGTGTATCTCTCGAGTTTGAGGATAGCCTGGTCTACAGAGCAAGTTCTGGGACAGCCAGGTCTACAGAGAATCCCTGTCTTGAAAAACAAAAACAAAGAAACAAAAGCTCATCATATACAAATATGGCATACACATGTACATATGCATATACACACAATAAGAATAAAATATAGAGACTGGAGAGATGGCTGCTCAGTGGTTAAGAGCACTGACTGCTCTTCCAGAGGTCCTGAGTTCAAATCCCAGCAACCACATGGTGGCTCACAACCATCTGTAGTGGGATCCGATGTCCTTTTCTGGTGTGTCTGAAGTGTACTCACATACATGAAATAAATAAATCTTAAAAAAGAAAAAGAAAAAGGAAGGAAGAGAAGACGCAGGACCCAAGGTCTACCCTCTCACTAGGTTGCCTGGATCAGCCTTCAGATTTGGTTTCAGAAGCAAGAAAAGCTGAGGCAGGGGGATGTGTCTGCAGGAAGAGGCCATTACTGTTGTATCTGTGGATCTAAGTTTGATCCCTAGGACCTGTATGACGGAGGGAGAGAAATGACGTCTTTTTCCTTTGGCCAACTGTGTTTCATAGGGTGGCATTGAACTCATGATCCTCAGAGCTCTCCTTTCCTCGATCGAAACCTTTGGAGCTGTGTTAATTATTGAAAGTGTCCCTGATCCCTCAGCTTAACGCCCCTGCCCCCCCCCCCCAGCACGAAACCTTCATGATATCTTAGGTGGCTTCTCTCTAGCACAAGGATAAACATCAGGCATATGATGTTTACAGACCGGAGGATCTGGAGTCTGTTGTCATGCAAAGTGAGGTCAAGGCCACTCACTTGACTGGGCTGTAGGAGCTTTGACTCAAGACCAACAAGACGGTGACACTTGCCTACAGACCCAGGGAGTCATGCACAGAAATGTGGTGATGTGGAATCAAAGGTAGACATGATGCCGGACTAGTTCAGAAGAGACCACACAGCCAGGCGGTGGCAGCGCACGCCTTTAATACCAGCACTTGGGAGGCAGAGGCAGGCAGATTTCTGAGTTCGAGGCCAGCCTGGTCTACAGAGTGAGTTCCAGGACAGCCAGGGCTACACAGAGAAACCCTGTCTCAAAACAAAACAATACAAAACAAAGAAACAAACAAAAAAGTTTCTCAGAAGAGACCACACTTAAGCAAAGGCATAGGTAACACTGGCGGTTTAGCCAAGATTCCATCTAACTCAGCTCATCTTTTAATCATGGCGACTAGTGATATACACAGAAGGGTCTCAGATTTCCCAGCATCCCTGGCGGCAGGAAGGAGCGGTCAGGACCAAGCCTAGATAGTCCACAGTGGGAAACCAGGTTCCAGGGAAGTGGAGGATCGAGGCTGCTTATTTCCCCGGGAAATAACTAGTGTTCTGCTTCCTGCCTTAGGATAAAGGAGGAGTGGGACTTTGTGGCCGAGTGCAGGAGGAAGGGCGTGCCCCAGGCGGAGTACTGCAAGAATGGCTTCGTGGACACCAACACAAGGCTCCTGGAAAAGATAGAGAGGAACTCGGTCTCCAGGCAGAGCGCACGCATCAAGGACAGAGGCAAACGGAGCAGTCCGTTTGTGTTTGAACTTTCAGGGACGCAGTGGACGGTGAGTCGTGGTGTCTGCCTGCCTGCCTGCCTGCCTGTCTGTCTGTCTGTCTGTATTAAGTGGGCACTCAGTGCTGTGGCTGAGGTTGAGCTTTTAGCCTTGGCCTAATGTATGCTCCATTTGTATGCATTGAAAAAAATCTGTTCCTTTTTTCCCTGCTGGGGGTTGATCCAGGGCTTCAGGCCTGTACTACAACCCCAGCCCCTCTTGTGTGCCTGGGGCTGTGGCGAGAAATATCTCAGTGAATGTTCTGTGAGCTACAGTTCTCTCAGACCAGGATTATCCCATGAGCCTTCTTGCTACTTTCCCTTTGCGTTTCCATCATTTGGATCGGCAGGTATACAGAGGGTGCCTATCTACTGAACTCAGGTTGTCAGTCTTGGTATATACCCAGTGAGCCATCTTATTGGACCAGAATGTGTGTGTGTGTGTGTGTGTGTGTGTGTGTGTGTGTACAACTTTGCGGTGGTGGTTCTTTCTGCCGTCCCCCATGTTGGTTCCAGGGGTTGGACTCTGGTTGTCAGGCTGTGGCAAGAACCTCTGCTTGGTAAGCCATTCCATTGGCCCGGCCAATTTATTTCTTTTGCTTTATCCCTTGAGACAGGGCTTTTCTGTGTAACCCTGGCTGTCCCTTGATCTGTAGACCAGGCCGGCCCCCAACTCAGAGATCGGCCTACCTCTGAATGCTTGGACTAAAGGTGTGTGCCACCACATCCGGCTGACATTTTTATTATTGTTGTTGTTGTTTTGGAATTTGTTATGTGGGCCAGGCTGGCTGGCCTCAAACTTGGAGAAATCCACCAGCCTCTGTTTCCTGAGTGTGGGTATTAAAGATGTCCACCTCCATGCCCAGCTCACTTTATTATTTTTTTTTTTGAGACAAGGTTTCTTACTGAATTAGAAGGTTACCTTTTTATAAAAATTGTTTTGAGATTTCCCTTTTTATTTTATGTGCATGGGTAACCAGCCTGCATGTATGTAAATGTATCACATGTATGTCTGGTGCCCATAGAGACCTAAAGAAAGTATTGGGTCCTCTGGGATTGGAGTTACAGATGGTTGTGAGCCAGCATGTGGGTGCTGGGAACTGAACCCAAACCTCTTCCATTGTTCTGATAACTATATACATTAAATAGTTTATATGGTTGGCTCTATCTGGAGACAGGATCTCCCTAAATTGTTCAAGCTGGCCTTGAACTTACAATACTCCTGCCTCAGCCTCCCAAACCATTGGGCTTCCAGGCCTGCACCACTAGACCTGACTAGGATTTGGTTGAAATAAGGCTGCTCTGCTATTGTGATATTAATAACAACCATCATTGGCTTCTGTAGAAATGGCTGCAGTTTAGCTCTGATGTTCTCACATGCCATTCATGTTTAGAATAAATCCTTGGCCTGTCAGGCTTGGTACACACCAAGGAGCTGCCTCTGACTGATGCTCTTCCTTCTGTTTCAGGAGCTGCCTGATTCACTGAAGGAACAGACACACCTCAAAGAATGGTACATTCACAACACCCTCATTCAGATCATTCCGACGTACATTGAGCTGTTTCAAGCAATGAAAATTTTGGATTTGCCAAAAAACCAAATCACATGTCTTCCAGCTGAAATTGGTAGGTTCCTCGGCAGCAATCTCTGGTCATTGTTGGCGGTGAGCAGGCAGGTCATCGGCAGGTGACACAGTGCAAACACTCCATTTCCTTCTCCTCCTGCTCCTGGGCGTCCCTCAGCGGTTTCCCTGTTCCCAGAGCCACCATTCACAATGACTTTGTCCCCTTTGGGACATGAAATACCACGATCTACCTGCACGATTCAGCATCGATAGATATTTGACAGTTGCTTAGTAACCTGAAGTCATATAAGTGGGCAACACTTTAAGAATTTTTTTTGTTGCTAGGTGTGGTGGTGCATACATTTAATCCCAGCACTTAGGAGGCAGAGTAATAGAGACAGGTTAATAACAAGATTATTGTAAAGGCAGAATAAAATAATCATGTCTATATAGTCATCCATTGATATATTTAGCTTAACTTATATTGTTTTGATTGATCAACATCTAATAATGGTTTGTTTTTGTTTTTTGAGACAGAGTTTCTTTGTGTAACAGAGTCCTGGCTGTCCTGGAGGGCAGAAAGCCAGATCATCACAGGAGGCCAGTGTGTGAGTTGGGCAATCATTCAGCCAACCAACTCTTTTTTTTTTCTTTTTTGTTTTTGTTTTTGTTTTTTGTTTGTTTTTTTAAACAGGGTTTCTCTGTGTAGTCCTGGCTGCCCTGGAACTCACTCTGTAGACCAGGCTGACCTCGAACTCAGAAATCTGCCTGCCTCTGTCTCCTAAATGCTGGGATTAAAGGCGTGAGCCATCACTGCCCGGCAAGGCAACCAACTCTTGCATTTCCCTAACTGTAGTGTAGAGATTGTGCTATACAGGGTGGGTAAATTCATCAATGCTGAAGTACCGGGCACCTCATTCTGTTCTTCAAAGTCTTTGAGATTTTTGGAGCATTATTATGTATTTATTCTTATGATAGTTTCTAGGTTGGAACTAGCTGCCTATATTTTCCAACAAGAATCAGAATCAGGGGGTTGAAGAGATGACTCAGCAGCTAAGGGGACCTAGGTTTGATTCCCAGCACCTACATGGCAATTCACAATTGCCTCTAACTCCAGATTCAGGGATGATCTGATGTCCTTTTCTTCTAACACCAAAGGTCCCTGCATGTATGTGGTGCACACACATACACATAAAAATAAAATAAAAATTAAAATAGAAGCAGAACTAGAATACAGCATTTTTCCGTCATTCTGAAATTTTCCTGTTCTCTTGGATGTATTCACACCCCATTTGACTTATATGACTTATTTGCTTCTTTGGGAAGCATGACATATCATAATTGAAAGAATGCAGATGTAAAAGATGAGTGGTGATTACATGCGCTCTGTAAACCGTGTGTTCCTTTTAGTCATTTACATTGTACATGCAGAACTTTGTGCATACTTCTGTATCTAGCTCACGCCCAGTTAGATAGAGCCCACCAGCAGGCACCGCAGTGTCGGCTATCCTAGGAACTGCCGAGATCTTCACAATCCGGGCCTGTGATCCAGCTCTCATGGGGTTTGCACACCAAGGGTGCCTGGTTTGACGCAGGCTATACGCAGGACAGATCCCGGTCACACTTTGAGGTGGTTTGAGTGAGAAACGTTGGTCCCGGTCAGTGGCGCTATTTGGGAGAAGTGGAACCTTTTGGAAGTGGAGCCCTGTGGGAGGAAGTACGTCAGTGGGGGGGGCGGGCTTTGAGGGTCTATAGATTTGCTCTACTTCCTGCGGTGGGAGGTCATGTGATCAGCTAGCTTCCTGCTTCTGCTTCCGAGTCAGGCGCTTTCTGCTATTCTGGAACCATAAACCAAAATAAGCCTTTCGTTTTTTCCCTTTCAATTTTTAACATTTTATTTATGCATATCGGTGTTTTGTTGGTATATTTATACTGTGTACCACATGCATGCAGTGCCTGAAAAGGCCAGAAAAGGGTGTTGGATCCCCTAGAAGTGGAGTTACGTTGGATTTATTACCCACCGCGTGGATGCTGGGAGATGAACCCAGGACCTCTGTTAGAGCAGCCAGTGCTCTTAAACACCGAGTCCTTGAAACCTCAAACTGTCTTCTCCAAGTTGCTTTTGGTCATGATATTTTATTACAGCAACAGAAAAGTAACTAATGCACACCTTAACTTTAGTGTCCGCAGGGAAGAAAGAACTAGGGAAGCAAAGCCAACCCTCAAACCCAGCCAGATTTGTCTCTGGTCTGTTTGTTTTTGAGAGACTCATTGTGCATATCTGGCTGGGCTGGAAGTCACAGAGATCTGCCTTTCTCTGTTTTCTGAGCGCTAAGCTTAATTGCCTGTGCTACCAAGCCCAGCTTGTTTCTATTCTTATAAGACTTTGTAGGGTTTTTTTTTTTTTTAATTTGTTTTTTTTTTTTTTTCGAGACAGGGTTTCTCTGTGTAGCCCTGGCTGTCCTGGAACTCACTCTGTAGACCAGGCTGGCCTCAAACTCAGAAATCTGCCTGCCTCTGCCTCCCGGAGTGCTGGGATTACAGGCGTTCGCCACCACTGCCCCGCTTCTTAAAAGACTTTGAAGGACCTACTCAATGGAGGCTGATATTTTGTGTTGTCAGGTCGCTTGAAGAATCTGAAAGAACTCAATGTAAGTTTCAACCACTTGAAGAGTATTCCCCCGGAGCTAGGAGACTGTGAAAATCTAGAGAGACTGGACTGTTCTGGGAACCTGGACCTGATGGAGCTCCCCTTTGAGGTAAGAAACAAGCGCGTCTGCCCTAGGACTTGCTTTTATTTAACGGATGGCATGGAGTGCTCTGTACTGGGAGAAACCTTTACTAAAACCTCCGTATTATTATTAATTTTGTTCTTAAGCTTTACATGAAAATATGAGTTGCCAAGCAACTTTGAAATAGGACAAAACTAGGGCAGAAGAGATGGCTCAACAGTTAAGAGCACTGATTGCTGCTCTTCCAGGGGTCCTGAGTTCAATTCCCAGCAACCACGTGGTGGCTCACAACCATCTATAACGGAATCTGATGTCCTCTTCTGGTGTGTCTGAAGACACCTACAGTGCACTCCTATACATAAAATAAATAAATCTTTTTTTTTTTTTAAAGAAAATGGACAAAACTAGAGATGCAGTTTTAAAATTTACCATAAAGTCATAGCAAAGAATTAAAGTAAAGACAGATGACAGACGGACAGAAAAATGAGGCAGAATTGAGACTTCAGAGACAAATCTCTATAATATTTTTACATATTTATTATAATTTTATTTTGAGATAAAGTATTACTATGTAGTCCTGGCTGGCCTAAAACTTTCTGTGTATACTGGTATTAAAGATGTGTATCACCATGTCCAACTATATTATATTTACAATCAATTGGACTTTCTTTTTTTTTTTTTTCAAGACAGGGTTTCTCTGTGTAGCCCTGGCTGTCCTGGAACTCACTCTGTAGACCAGGATGGCCTCAAACTCAGAAATCCGCCTGCCTCTGCCTCCCAGAGTGCTGGGATTATAGGCGTGCGCCACCACTGCCCAGCTGCGATATTAAACTCTTATAATAGATCTTTGTCTCTGTCTTTTTCTTTCTGTCATTGTCTCTTTATATTTCTCTCTCTCTCTGTCTCTGACTCTCTCTCTCTCTCCTCTCTCTCTAAGAGACAGGGTCTTCCTGTGCACCCAGCCTGGCCTCAAACAACCGATTCCTTTTCGCCTCAGCTTCCTGAGACTGGATTTTTAGGTTAGTTGTTTCAGTCTCTAACTCTAGGATTTATTTATTTGTTTGTAACTTCCATAATTGTCTGGGCCCTCCCCCACCAATCACCATTAAGAAAATGTCCTACTGACTGACCTCATGGAGGCATTTTCTCAGTTGACAGTCTCTCCTTTCACATAATGACCCTGGGATTTTTAGGCGACTAAAACTTTCAGTTTCAGTGTGCTTTATGGATGCTTTGCCACTGATGAAAGTAACTAAAGGGAAAATGCCTCCTTTATTTTTATTTTTCTTTAAGATTTACTTTATGTATGTGAGTACACTGTAGGTATCTTTAGACAGGGCATCAGATCCCATTACAGATGGTTGTGAGCCACCATGTGGTTGCTGGGAATTGAACTCAGGACCTCTAGAGGAGCAGTCAGTGCTCTTAACCACTGAGCCATTGTCCTGCGAAAATGCCTCTTATATTCACAGAATTTCCTTCTTTGTTGATTAATGCTGTTGAGAGATGGATCAGCAGTTAAGAATGCTTGATGCAGCCGGGCGGTGATGGCGCACGCCTGTAATCCCAGCACTTGGGAGGCAGAGGCAGGCGGATTTCTGAGTTCGAGGCCAGCCTGGTCTACAGAGTGAGTTCCAGGACAGCCAGAGCTATACAGAGAAACCCTGTCTCAAAAAAACCAAATCCAAAAAAACCAAAAACCAAAAAAAGAAAAAAGAGTGCCTACCGCTCATGCAAACCATGTGAGTTCATTCCCTGCATGTGTGTGTGTGTGTGTGTGTGTGTGTGTACAGCTCACACTACCTAACTTAAGCCACTGAAGCCATTTCATTCAGAGTACAGCCTAAAAATGTATTTATTATGAAAAGGGAAAAGGAGATGGATGGTGATTTAGATTTTGTTTTTATTTCTTCTGTCTGTCTGACACCCTGGCACCCTGCGCAGAGCCTTACACTGGCACCCAGCACAGCTCTCTGGTTGTTCACTGTCACATGCTGCCTTCACATGCCTTTTCCAGAATTCCAGACAAGAACACAGCGTATTTGACGCTGTGAGGATGGGACTGTTGTCATGGGCATGGGCCCGGTGCTCTTCCTTTCTGCTTTGGTCCAACTCTGTGTTTCTAGTAATTTTGAACACCATGCTTTAGATTCATTATTTGTCTTATGTGCCCCTGTGTGTGGGTGCTTGTGGAAATCAGAGGACAGCTCTTGGAAGTTGGTTTTCTTTCCATAGTGTAGGCCCTGGGGATCAAACTCACATTGTCAGGCTTGGCTGCAAACACTCTTTTTTTTTTTTTTTCTCGAGACAGGGTTTCTCTGTATAGCCCTGGCTGTCCTGGAG
Organism: Apodemus sylvaticus; assembly: GCF_947179515.1. Lineage (NCBI taxonomy): Eukaryota > Metazoa > Chordata > Mammalia > Rodentia > Muridae > Apodemus > Apodemus sylvaticus. Next base: position 13,035,233 of record NC_067478.1, on the reverse strand, counting down.
CTCACTCTGTAGACCAGGCTGGCCTTGAACTCAGAAATCCGCCTGCCTCTGCCTCCCAGAGTGCTGGGATTACAGGCATGTGACACCACCACCCGGCCAGCTGCAAACACTCTTATCCACTGAGCCATCTTGGTGGCCTGCAAATGTGTTTTGAGAGATTAATTTTATTCATGGACTCTCCAAATAAGCACGTTAAAAAAGAAAATGTTCTTATGTTTCATAGTAGCTACCAAACATCTATAATAATTCCAAATATGAAACATCTTATTCAAGATTCATAGATTTGCACTGAGGTAAAATGTATCTCTCCATGTGTTTGAGGTGGCACTGTACAAAAAAGACCTGTGGATATGAAATCAGAGCAGAAGAACCCAGCCTGCTCAGCTTCTGAGGCCAGACAAGATCAAGGGATCTTTATCATAGCCCCTGAGCCTTGCAAATGTGGCTTTCCTCAGGGCTTGTCAAAGCCTGATGCAGTTCTTGTCACACCACTGTACTCTGTAAGACTTGAGCTTTCTAGTTGGCCGTGGTGGCATGTGCCTTTAATCCCAGCAGAGGCATACTGATCTCTGTTATTTCGTGGCCAGCTGGTCTACATAGTGAGTTCCAGGACAGCCAAGGTTTTGTAGTAAGACCCTACAGAAACCCTGTAAGACCCCATTTCAACAAAGAAACAAAACAGCAGCAGCAGCGGCAAGAAGAGACTTGAACTCTGTCGTTTGTGACTTCACACAGGCTGCTTCCCACTGGAGACCTAATTCCAGTTTTCTGTCTTCCGTGCAATCCTTTCGGACCCCTGGCCGCCTCTTCTCCATCACTGCAGCTGGACAAATTCACTCTGCATTTCCTGAAAGTTGAGACTTGTCAATTCTAACTACATGAGTTAGTTGCTTTACTTATTTGTGAAAATGTCGGCTCCCGAGGGCAGCCACAGTGTGCTGCATACGTTAGGGTCCCAGCAGGAAGCATGGCGAACGCTTTATAGTAGGTGCTCTGAAGCACACAGTGGGTCTGGTCTTTGCTGCATACACTCATGGATGCTTTTGAGAAAGAAACATTGTTCTAAACATTATTCGTTGAGCTTAAATGACGTTTTCACAAGGTGTATTAGTGACATGTCTTGATGCCATGATAAAGCACCTGACAGAAGCAGCTCTTGGAAGGAGGGCTTTACGTTGGCTCACACTTTGAGGGTCCGACCCACCGTGACAGGAAGCCTTGGGAGCAGGAGCTTGAGCGTCTTGGATGCCTAGCTTGCTTCTTCCTGTGCAGCCTTGGACCCCAGCCAGGGAGCGTGGCAGCCCCGCCGCCACCATTAACTCAGTCTACACAGTCCCTCCCTCCCAGATGTGCCCTGAGACCGGTTTCCATGGTGATTCTCAATCCTGTCTAGTTACCAATCAGGGTTAACAGTCACAGAAGGGTAATTAAAATCCTCTCGTATTCCTTTCTAGTTAAGTAATTTGAAGCAAGTGACCTTCGTGGATATCTCCGCCAACAAGTTCTCCAGCGTTCCGATCTGTGTCCTGCGGATGTGTCGTCTGCAGTGGCTGGATGTCAGCAGCAACAATCTCAGTGACCTGCCACAAGATATAGACAGGTAGCTACTTGCATTCTAAGGTGAGGTATATGAATTGACTACTAACACCCTGAGACCCTTAGCACTTAGCTATGCTAGCACATAAATATTCTTTGAAATCAACTAAAGTGTCTTTCAAGGAAACGATAGGATAAGACAGTTTCCATTGTGTATTTCACATATGTGCATGTGTGCATTTGAACACATCTTCATTGTCTTGGCAAATTTGATTTGTTTCAGTCATCTGTCTTTCTTTCTTTCTTTCTTTCTTTCTTTCTTTCTTTCTTTCTTTCTTTCTTTCTTTCTTTCTTTCTTTCTTTCTTTCTTCTTTTCTTTCTTCCTGTTTATTTATTTGTGCAATGACTGGTTCTCTCCTTTTAACCCAGCCTGGCCCAATTGCTGGAATTAAAGGTATACAACACCACACTTGGTTTCTACAAAACTGAGTGTGAGCGTGCACGCGTGCGTGTGCACGCACTCGCACATGCATGCTTAGGAATAGAAGTCAGGTTGGCTTGTGGGAGCTGGTTCTCTCCTTCTACCGTGTGGGTCCAGGAGACCACATTCAGGTTGTCAGGCTTGGTGGCAGGCACCCTTGTCTGCTGAGCTATCTCATTGCACCTTCCTTCTCTCCCTTCCTTTGAGACAGAGTCTGGCGAAGTAGCCCAGGTTAGCCTCAAACTCGTGATCTTCCTGTCTCACCTCCCAAGTCCTGGATCCATAAATATATGCCACCACAACCAGCTTTGAAGAGATTTTTGTTTTCTTTATGTGTTGATGTTTGAGGTAGGGGCTTACTCTACAGCCTGGAAGGGCTCAGAGCTCACAATGTTCCCGACTCAGTTTCCTGGGTGCTAGGACTACTGATATCACTGATAGGAGCTTCTTCTTCTCTTTTTAAAAATATTTATTTATTTATTTATTTATTTATTTATTTATTTATTTATATGAGCACTCTATTTGCATGTATTCCTACATGACAGAGGAGGGCATCGGATCCCATTACAGATGGTTGTGAGCCACCATGTGGTTGCTGGGAACTGAACTCAGGACTTTTGGACAAGAAGCCAGTGCTCTTAACCGCTGAGCATCTCTGAGTTTCTGGACTAGGTTTCATCTTTCATAGAATAACATTATTAATTTTACTTAGCAGAGATTGAAAAGAAAATTTATTGTGTATAGAAATGTTATTATGCATAGAAACATTACTACTTAGAAGAACATCAGTGAGGAAAACTATTACCTTTCATTTGTTAATTTAAGGTGTGTCACTTTAAACAGAATTGATGTGGTAGTTATGTTGTTAAATTGTATCCATGCAGCTATTTCACTTTTTTTTTTTGGTTTTTTTTTTTTTTTTTAAATGGTGTTGGTAGCATTTTTTTTAAAAATATTTATTTATTTATTATATGTAAGTACACTGTAGCTGTCTTCAGACACCAGAATAGGGTGTCAGATCTCTTTACAGATGGTTGTGAGCCACCATGTGGATGCTGGGATTTGAACTCATGACCTTTGGAAGAGCAGTCAGTGCTCTTACCCACTGAGCCATCTCTCCAGCCCATGGATTTGGTTTTTTAAAGACAGGGTTTCTCTGTGTAGCCCTGGCTGTCCTGGAACTCACTCTGTAGACCAGGCTGGCCTCAAACTCAGAAATCTGCCTGCCCCTGCCTCCCAGAGTGGTGGGATTACAGGCGTGCACCACCACCACCTGGCGCTATTTCACTTTTATTTTGATTTTTATGTTCTGGGTTTTTTAGATTTGTTTGTTTTCCGAGACAGGGTTTCTCTGTGTAGCCCTTGCTGTCCTGGAACTCACTCTGTAGACCAGACTGGCCTTGAACTCAGAAATCCGCCTGCCTCTTCCTTCCAAAGTGCTGGGATTACAGGCATGCGCCACCACTGCCCGGCTGCTATTTCACTTTTAAAAACAGATGCTATGTGCTCCTCCCCCCACCCCCACCCCCACCCCCACCCCCAGCTTGCGGGTGAAGTATCTGTTCTGTAAGCATGGGGGACACAATTGGGCCCCTAACAGTCCTTAAAAGCGGGGGACACAATTGGGCCCCTAACAGTCCTTAAAAGCTGTGTGCACCTACTCCTAAGTGTAACCCTCGTGCTCTTGTGGGCAAAGCCAGGCAGCTCCTTGGAGCTTGTGGCAACCAGTTGGCTCAGAACACAAGATGGAGGGCTGGTCAGATGGCTCAGTGGTTAAGGCTGAGTACTCTTGCAGAGGACCCAGGTTCTGAACCTAGAACCCCCACATCAGATGACTCACAGCTGCCTGCAACTCCAGCGCCATAGGATCTGCTCGCCAGGCAGCTGTACGCTGATGTACCTCCTCACGTACAGATACACATGGTCGTGTGTGATTTAAAGTGAAAAAAAATGAAAGTGAAGGGTCGCCTCGCGTGGTGGCGCACGCCTTTAATCCCAGCACTTGTGAGGCAGAGGCAGGTGGATTTCTGAGTTCGAGGCCAGCCTGGTCTACAGAGTGAGTTCCAGGACAGCCAGGGCTACACAGAGAAACCCTGCCTCGAAAGCAACAGCAACAGAAAGAAAGTGAAGGGTCTGGAGAGCTCGCTTGGCTCTGAAGATGGCCAGTGTAGCCAGATGCGGTGGCGTACACTTTTAGTTCCAGCACTCTGGAGACAGAGGCAGGTGGATTTCTGTGAGTTCAAGCCCACTCTGCTCTACATTTCAAGTTTCAGGACAGCCAGAACTACATAAAGAGACCCCGGGTCTTAAAACAACAACAACAAAACAAACAATAAGAAAAAAGAATATTTAGGGCTGGAGAGATGGCTCAATGGTTAAGAGCACCCACTGTCTGGTGTTCCGGAGGTCCTGAGTTCAAATCCCAGCAACCACATGGTGGCTCACAACCATCTGTAATGAGATCTGATGCCCTCTTCTGGTGTGTCTGAAGTACTCACATACATAAAATAAATAAATTAAAAAAAAAGAGTATTTAACTGCTCTGCCAGAGGGCCTGAGTTCAGCTCCCCGCGCCCTCACTGGGAAGTTCATAACTGCCTGTAACTCCAGTTCCAGCGTCTAATGCTCTGGCCTCCATGGGCACCTGCACTCACATACGCATAACTGAAAAACATGTAAGGTGGATTGATTGATTCGTTCTTTCCTGCCACTGATACTATTAAGCAGGCGCCCACACAAAAATAAAATGTAAAATGCAACCCGTTCTTTAAATGGTAATTATTGCACTGAAATATGTAAGATAAGTAGATAGATACATGCGTTCACTCATTCATTCATTCCTGCCACTGATATTACTCAGTTTCTTCTTGCGTGGCCTGGGAAAGTGGGCTGGGCTTCATGGATGAAAACTACTCATGTCCTCTTAGAGTTGACACCGGTGCTACGAAAATGTAAATAAACTGCGAGGGCTTACTGACGGGTGGTGGCGTAGGCCTGAGCTTCATTCCAGATAGCATCTCTGTACTCTTGCTCCCTACCCTATGAGGAATGAGTGCTGGCATTTCCGGGGCTGCGGAGGCCAAGTGACGCTTGCTTGTGTTTGAAATGACAGAGATGGTTTTTTTTTTTTTTTTTGAGATATTTGTGGCATTACACGAAACATGGTAAATAAATAAAAAAATAAAAAATAAAAAAAACAACAAAACCATAAAAACAAAAAATCGGTCTCAGATCTCCAGGCTGGAATAAATTAGACAGCAAAAGAAAATAAATGTAAAGCACCTTCTTTGTTCTTTTTCATTCCCATCCCTCTGTTCTTTAAAGAGGCTTTGTGCCTTCTTTAAAAAGAGTAGATTGTATGAAAGGAAACGGACTGCTCAAATCTGTGTATTCGTACGGGAACACTGGGAAACGCAGGAGACACTTAGGAGAACGTCGTGTGGCTTGTTCTGTAGCTTGCTAAATCCATGTCTTCGTGGGTGATAAACTGAGCCGACTTTCCGTGCGGGAACGCGTTGTAGCTCCCTGGCGGGTGGAGTCCATCCTGAACCCTTGCTTCTCCGCAGGCTGGAAGAGCTACAAAGTTTCCTCCTGTATAAAAACAAGCTGACCTACCTTCCTCAGGCTATGCTCAACCTCAAAAAGCTCACCTTGCTGGTTGTCAGTGGGGATCACCTGGTGGAGCTCCCGACGGCCCTCTGCGATGGCTCCACGCCTTTGAAGTGAGTAGACCGGAAGGGGCGGGCTCGGATGAGCCAATCACCTCTGGCTCCATCCGGGACATTAGATTAGATTAGAGCCGGATTAGAGGATTCTCAAAATTCCAAGACTCTGACCTTTCTCCACTTTCTACGGGAACTTGAAAGGGTGTGTTTGTTTGTCAAATGCCCTGAGGAGTGTAATCTTGTATTTATAGAGCTACAAACACCACTTGCCATTGGACAGCATAAGTTGGGGGCACTGGCTAGACCTCTCATTTGTCGCATCTCTGTTGTCCTGGATAGAGCAGACACTGTTCAAGGAATCCTTTCTGTTTGAATCACCATTCTGACTTCTTCAGCGAACCCCCAAACAAAGACAACCATCCTACAAAGGCGATACAGGCTCCAGTCTGGGTTGAGGTCTTGCTCTCTCCCGAGTGGATAGAACACAAGGCAGGAGACCGTGCCCTCGGGAACCTTCCCATACGTCTTCCTTTACCATTATGGAGAGACCGAGACCAAAATTCTTTTTTGTTTTTGTTTTCGTTTTGTTTTTGTTTTTTCGAGACAGGGCTTCTGTGAAGCCCTGGCTGTCCTGGAACTCACTTTGTAGACCAGGATGGCCTCGAACTCAGAAATCCACCTGCCTCTGCCTCCCAAGTGCTGGGATTAAAGGCATGTGCCACCACCGCCCAGCTGAGACCAAAATTCTTGGAATGGTGTATCATGAACAAGATGAGGAATAAGGGAATTCTGATGGGCTGACTCGTGTCTCTTAATTTCTATTAGACAGGGTCTCCTGTGGCTCAGCCACAAACTCACTGCACAGTGGAGAATGACCTCAAATCCCTTACCCTCCCGTTTCCACCACCCTAGTATGGGGAGTACAGGCGTGCATAGTTTACGGGATGCCAGGGATCAGAACCAGGGCTGTGTGCATGTTAGGGAGGCACTCTGCTGACGGAGCTCAGCCCCAGTCCCTGAGCATTTATTAAAGAAAAAGAAAAATGAGCCGCGTCTGGCTCAGTGGAGAAAAAGAGGAATGAATAAATGGATTGTTAAAGAAAGTACTATTCCAGAAGGAAAATACCTTCATACACTGCTAAGAAAGTAATCAAGGAGTGACTGTGTGTGTGTGTATGTGTGTGTTTGTGTGTATTTGTATATATGTATGTATATATGTATGTATGTGTATATATATATATATATATATATATATATATATATATATATATATATATATATATATACATATCTCCCTGGTATCTGGAACTCATTCTGTAGACCAGGCTGGCCTTGAACTCACAGAGATCCACCTGCCTCTCCCTCCTCTAACTTTACTTTATGAAAAGATGTATGTATTTTACTTTATGTGTATGTTTTGCTTGCCTGCATGCACGCAGGTATACCTAGTGCCCTCACTGATCAGAAGAGGGCCCTGGATCCCGTTAGACCGGAGTTCCTGATGGCGGTTGTGAACCAGTCTGTGGGTGCTGGGAATCAAACCCAGGTCCTCCGGCAGAGCAGCCCGTGCTCTCGACTGTGGAGACATCTCTCCAACCCAAGGAAGAGGAGTTTGGCTATTGAACATTCACGGTAAACACACATAATTTCTGTACTTCTACAGATTTATAAGCCTTATGGACAATCCCATTGATAAGACCGGGTGCCAAGACACTGAAGACACAGTAGAAAGCGAACAGGACCGCCAGCATCTTGATAAGGAATTTATGAAAGCATATATTGAAGACCTTAAAGAAAGAGGTGAGTCGGGACTGTGAGAAGCCATCTAAAATGACATAAATCAGATTGACCAAAAAAAAATTATTTGTGGCTATTTGTGAACCAAAATGATAGCACATAGGCTTTTGATCCTAGTACTCAGGAGGCAAAGGCGGGTGGATCTCAGTGAGTTCGAGGCCAGCCTGGTCCAGCTTCACATAGAGAAACTCTGTTTTGAAAACAAAAAGAAACCAAAACAAAACAAAACAAAAATCCCAAAAAAAACCCCACCTAAATATATTTATATTTTTTCTTTATTACAGAAGCTGTTCCCAGTTACACCACCAAAGTGTCATTTAGTCTTCAGCTTTGATTAAGTCCACCGGAAGATGACAAAAATCTTACTGCCCTGTGCTCTAAATCTTTGCATATGCATTACCTCTTATTGGAATTGCAGCTTGTACTTAAGGACAAAGACTAGAAACTACCATCTTCACTATTAAGAAAAAAACCATTCAAATTACTGATAAACTTGCTTATATATTAATGTTAGCTGACTAATATATATACTTGTCCTAAATACTGCATACTTAATATTTTAGGAAACACATTGCTTAAAACAATTACAACATATGGAACAAGTGTTGAAATTGAATGCATTATGTTCAGGTATCAAGGGCTAGAGGGCTATGGGTGAAATGGAGAATTTACCACCTTGAAAATGTTTCAGTATACTGTTTACTTTTATTGAGAACAACGAGTCTAAACAAGTTGCTACTTCCACATTTCAGATCCATTTCTCCAAGTATGTTTTACGTTGTACTTTGGCTCTCAGGAGAGCCTGAAGGTATGACTTGGGTCTTGAGGGTGGAAAGAAGGGCTGGTGTATGTAGAGCATCCGGCGCATCCCGCACTAAATGCTCACACAGCGCAAGCCCAGGAAGATCTGAACACTCTGCTTGGTCTTGTCCTGACCGGCCACCTGGTGGTCCTCAGAACAGTGCCTTCAGGGCTCATTCCTGTAGGTGTTTTAGGGAGTGTGGAGACCACACTGATGGCTTCCACGTGGTAGTCACAGGAGGGCTCTGCCCACTGGAGAGCAGCTGTGGGCTGGCAGAAGACCCTCTGGTGTTAGTTTGCATTGGCAAAGGCTGGCTTCTCTTTGGGGTCTCTGTTCTTGAATCAGGTTTACACCACTGGAAGAACTGTATGAAGAAAGTTTGTATTTTTATACCGGTGTCTTAGGCTAAAGCAAACAGGAAGTGGCTGGTTGTTCTGAAGAGAAGAAATACCCATAACTCTTGTTTGTGTATGGGTGGACTCCTTCTGGTGTCATACGCTGCGGCCACTGCAGCCTTCGCCATGGGGAGAACGTTCTGTGCCTGTGCCGTTAGATGCTACAACATCCAGGGATGGGACACTTGTGTCTGACAAGCCTCAAAAAATAAATTTCAAATGCAATATACTTAGTCAATTGTGGCTACCATACTGTACAGCAAAGCCTAACCTGTTAGGTTGGGGGCGGGAGGACATTGCCTGTGATTAAAAACAAACAAACAAAGTAATTTTTACTTTTTTTTTAATCCAAAGAACTGATTTGTTCTCAGAATCACATAATTTAAAAAGACTACCACATAACACACAATTAAACAAACAAACAAAAAACCCTAAAACAAAAGGGCTACTAAGGCTGGGAGATTGCTCAGTGGTTAAAGCTGTTGATACCCAAATCTAAGAACCAGGCGGCCCACCTGCAATTCCAGTCTGGGCACCCAGTGCAAACTGGCTAGCTGGCCAAGCACCAGAAGCCCTTGCTTTGAATAGGAGATACTGCCTCAGTCAATGAAGTGGAAAAATGCTAGAGTGTGATTCAAACTCTGGCCTCTACACACGCACGCACGCACGCACGCACGCACGCGCGTGTGCATTCCCCCCCAAAACCACGCAACACATTCGCACACTCACAGAAAACGGAAAGAAGATTAATATTGGTACTTAAGCATTTTTGTCTTTTGCCTGAACTAAGTGCAAGTGTTATTTATCATCTCAGTAGAGTATTACTTCAACAGAAAGCAAAATGTCCAGAGGCAGGCAAAAGGACAGGACGAAATGTCTTTCTTCCCAATACTAACGCTGTTTCAAACTGATGATTAGTCCTACTTGAATGACTGTAGGATTTTATTTCACACTCAAGTACATGCTTTATATCAAGATATAAAAATTAAATGTGAAAAGGTGAGTGTAGACTTTCACACAAGTAGACTGTTCATAATTTGTGTTTTATTTTAAACCAGCCTTTGCGTAAAAGCCCTGTTCCACGTGTGTTCCTGCGGGGTATGTGTGTGTGTGTGTGTGTGTGTGTGTGTGTGTGTGTGTGTGTGGTGTGTATGTTCCAGAGGTGACGCAGAGTGTCTTCCTTACTTCGTAACCGTGTTGTTTGTTACTATTCTTACTATTGACACAGTGTCTCTCGCTGAACTTGCAGATTATTGTTTTGGCCATACTGGCTGGCCAGTGACTGCCTGTGATTTGCCAGTCTCAGCCCCCCTCCACCCCCACCCCCACGCTTGCACAGGGACTGCATGACGTCACACCTTGCTTTTCACTCACGATGCAGATCTGAACTTGGGTCCTTGTACCTGAGCTACCTGAGCGGCATTTTCAGCTGAGACTTCTCCCCAGCTCCCTAACTGGACTTAAAAGTCTCTCTCTCTCTCTCTCTCTCTCTCTCTCTCTCTCTCTCTCTCTCTCTCTCTCTCTCTCTCTCTCTCTCTCTCTCTCTCTCTCTCTCTCTCTCTCCCTCCCACTCCCTCCCCTCCCTCTTCCCCTCTCTCTCCAGTCTCTTGTCCCCATCACTCAGTAGCTGCATGGAGACCATTGAGAACCTAGGTGTTCAGTTTACTCCTGTCTCAAAAGTTTAGAACTTGCCGAGGAGATCCCAGGTTCAAGGCTTCCGAAGGGTTCTGAGTCCTCAACGCCTCAGACTCGGTTTTTTGTTTGTTTGTTTTTTGTTTTGGTAAAAGTCACATCAGAAAATTAACTATGTGCTGAATGAGCATCGTGGCTTTTATCTGAGATCCAAGCACTTGAGAGGCCAAGGCAGAAGGATTGCTGTGAGCATGGGCTAGCCTAGATCACCAACTTTAAAGTGACTTCCAGACCAACTTTAAGTACACTGTGGGATTGCAAACCTAGCCTAAGCCTAATCTGCCCCACTGGGGGGGGGGGGGAATCAAAGAAAAGAATATTTTTTGAAAAGTTTATTAATTATATGTGAACACTTTATTTGCATATATACTTACATGACAGAAGAGAGCAGCAGATGCCATTATCGTCATGTTTTGAGTCACCGTGTAGTTGCCGGGAATTGAACTCAGGACTTCGGAGCAGCACTTGGTGCTCTTAACCGCTGAGCCATCTCTCCAGCCTGAGGAGACTATCTGCAGACAGAAAGCTCAGCGGCTTTCAGGGCACGGCCAGTGCTGAGAGGCCGCCACCGTGTCTACCAAAGTCCCAAATACCTTCATCACTCTTCTCCACAAAGGCCACACTGCTTAAACGCGGGCTTTATACTTCCCCTTGCTCCAGTCCTGGTCGCTATCTCTGGACTCTACTGATTTTATTGACGGTTCACATAACGGAGATTATGCAATGTGTGACTTTTGGGGGATGTTGTAATTCTTTTTGTTTTCCCATTCAGAGTATTTTTTTCTTTTCAAGGCACATATATGTTATTTTATTATTATTTTTTGGGAGGGGATATGACCTTTATTGAGCTTACCCAGCAGAGTGGAAATAATGTCTATACAACTTTTGCATCACAATTAAAATCCAAACAGTTTTTCTTAAAAACAGTCAACTCAATCAAAACCCCACTACTTCAGAATCAATAGCTTCTTTGAAGCCACAGTAACACTTAAACATGGTTAAGACTCGAATGCAGAAATTTGGTTGCTTGGAAGGCTAATTAAGCTTCCAACTTGCTCAAATAGAATTACAAAAAGGCAAAATCGTGTTTTTCACGGAGAAAGTCCACTGGAATCACCAACACTAACAGCTGTTAAGAATATTTAGAGTCCTGAGATTATAAGGAATCCAGGCATCCTTAGACAGTCTTCTGTTGTCCTTTCTTCCCAGTCAGCGGTTTGTGGATGTGTGGGATGACACCACCACCGGCAACTGTAGCCTTGATCAGAGAATCCAACTCTTCATCTCCACGGATAGTACCTCTGCGGTGAGGTACTCCAGGATGGCCGCGCTGTACACAGCAGCGGTGGTGCCCACACGTCCGTGCCTGGTTGTCCTAGATTTCAGGTGTCCATGAATACGGCCCACAGGGAACGCAAGCCGGCTCGCTGCGGGCGGGAAACCGCCTTTGTGTTGGCCTTTCCGGAGTCCTTTCCAGCCTTACCTCCAGCCTTCTCGGACTGTGCTGAAGCTCGGACAAGCTCGGACAAGCTCGGACGAGACGAGGCCAGGCGGACGCTCAGCGAGATCCCGGCGCCCACTCCTCCTACCGCGATTCAAACTGCCTTATTGTGTTTTATAACAAGTACCACAGTAACAACAACACGACTAGAAAGACCAAGCAACACTGTGGACTCTCTGACATGCAATTACAGCAGGCCTGACAGCAGTGTCCGAAGATCTCACAGTAGCACTGCAAGAAGCGCCTGAAGATCTCACAGCGGCCCACACAGCAGCCCCAGAAGATCTCACAGCAGCACCCGAAGATCTCGCAGCAGCCGCCGCAGCAAGCTTTGCAGCAGGAAGACTGGCTTTGTGGGTGGACACGGCTGCTTCTTTCCACTTCGCAGTTGGTGCTTGCTGGTGGTCTCCATGAGGAGGAAGTGGGCACAACATATGAGGAAGTGTGTGGGACATCGGAAGAAGTGGGCGGGGCATTGGATGAAGTGGGTGGGGCATATAAAGAGGATGAGAGCAATGCCTTTGGGGTCTTGGATCTGGTGTTCTCCTTTGCCACATCTACTGCTCTGCTGCTGTGGACAGGAGGAGGCATTTGGATGACACAGCTGGGGGCAGGTGAGCTTACTACTGGCAGCTGTTGGATTGTCAGTTTTGGAGTAGTTGATGGTTTTGGGGTGCAGCTAACCTTGGGGTCATCTGTGGTAGGATTATTGGCTTGGAGGTTCACTTTTGATGCTTGGGGCTTCTCCACTTTAGAGGAGGACGATGAGGAGGAATGGTTGCTACAGGTGGCAGTGACCTTAGACTCCCTGGTTGACTTCATGGAGGTAGGAGATAACGGGGGAGCCGGTGGTTTTGAGGCTTGGCCTAAATCATTCTGAGCACAAAAGCCCAGCAGACAGGCCTCACAGTTGCTGCTGTCATGTGGTCCTTCGAGACTGGTGTCCCCAAGCAAAGGAATCTCACCCATTTGCTTAAACCCTTCTTTATAGCACTTCTTCAGAATTCGGAAGAGCAGGTTGTTCAGGATCCTTGAGACATTGTCCCATGTGAACTCTGGAGTTGCAAATGGAGGCTCGGGGCACTGATTACACCTCTGAGCAAACACCCTCATCTTCACCTGCCCCTTGGTCTTCTTCTCGTACCACCGCATGTGGAAGACTATGAGGACTCGGCCAGAGGCCCAACTTCGAGAGCAGGAAGAACAGTGGAACCTGTGGGGGAGAAGCCAGCGTTTTAGCCGAGCTGTGGGCAGGGGCCAGAGAGAGAAGGGGTTTCTCGCTAACGGTGAGAGAAGCGAATAAACCCCTCTTTCTCATCTCCACTGTTTCATCATCGTGCCCTGGGACCATTGTCATACCTACCGTGCTAACAGCACACAAACCATCGGACTCAGAAGGAACCTAGGGCATTTTCTAAGTCCAGCGTGTACATTTCAGGGGCAAAGCACACACTGGGAACGCATCATGCCCAGGACTTGGGGCTTAAGAGTTAGAACTGGGGCTCAGGTCACTGGCCCCAGGCCACTGTTTCTTGAGATATTGAGGTAAATGTGTTCAAGGCTGTATATGCAACACCCCCAAAGACCCTATGCTATGAAATCAACAAGTGGATATAAATGGGTGCTGGGTTAAGTCAGAGCAGACCAGGAGAGAGTTGCAATCTCCTGCCTGCAGGGACAGCTTGCACGCTTTTGTTTGCCTTGGGGGAGGTTGTGGGGGGAAGGTGAGGTGTGGGGTAAAAGGGCGTGGGGCTGTGGGGGTGGGGCTTTTATGATTATAGAATCCCCAGAGATCATGGTTTCCAGCTCTCTCTTCTTTTGTGGGTCACCCTCCCCCAACCCATTCTTTTTCTTGCGTGCGCCAGAGAATTTTGCGTTATTTCTGAGTGCCTGCCTCCAACAAGGTGCAGACTGACACCCGTGTCAGGAGAGCAGTTTTTCTAATACCTGTTGGAAACAGTGAAGGAAAGACTAGAAGAAGTCAGTGCTATCTGTTCTGCAAAGCCAGAACACCGCCGCCGTGTGGTGTAGGCATTTACTGCTCATCCAATAATTCATGAACTCCCTCTGGATGCAGTGATGGGACCTGCCGGCCAGTGAGACCTGAGCAGCAGTGAGATCTTCCCAGGGAGCCATTGTTAGGCTAAATCCTGGGAATTTTTTTTCCTGTCTTAGCAGTGGATCCTAACTTTGCTTGAGACAGGGGCATCTGCAGTCTGAGGTGAGAAGTTGGAAGAGGTTGAGCAGAATGAGTTAGCTCCCAGGCTAGTTCTAGGCACAGAACCTAGGACCTTGCACATGCCAAGTAAAGGTACGACTGAGCCATGGTCCCAGGAGCCCTCTTTATGTTGTTTTGATCCTCTTAGGGCTGCCATCTTAGGGCAAATGTGGGAAGAGACTGAAAGGAGAGGCTGAGAAGCCAGCTCTGAGCCCCATGAGAGGCACTGACTGGGAGTTACTCTCACTCTGTTTTGCACACGGGCCTGAGCCGTCCCCCAGCAGCCACCCACGGGTGGGGCCTGGTCTCAGCACTCCAGCTGCGCCGTGTTCCAGGCCCGAGTCCCAGGTTCTTAAATAAGCTAACGCTTCGTTCTGGAGCCTTCCAAGACTTGTCTTGTCTGGGAAAGATCCAGTCCCCTCACAGACGGCAGCAGGCGTGACAGATCCCGAGACTCTACCCTCTGTGCCCTCCTCTCTACACCCCTGGGCCTTGGGGCACCCTCATTCTCTCCTGGGAAAGAAAGTGTAAAACGTTGGGTGGCCTCCGAAAGTCCCCTTGAATAAATGAGCGTGCCATTCTTCCTTCCCTTTTCCACAGCATCCCACACCACAGCCTGGATTCTTAGAATCCATGCCTGCCGCTGTTTTAAGTTCACAGTCATGAGGGAGGAAAAATCCCAGTCCCCAGTGAAGCCGGAATTCCTTCCTGTGTTCTTCAGTGTGCAAGACTGGACAGCCAAGAAGAAGAACCAGTTAGAAATAAGCAAGAATCTTCTGGCATGCGCACCCTCAAACCTCCCTTACCTGGCAAAGGCCTTTTGCTGGTATTGCGTCCATCCTGGCTTCAGAACATCAGGAAGAAGGTCCTTGTCTTGTCTGAGGGTCCATTTGTGCCACGGTTTCACCTCTTGGATCAGCTCCTGGAACACCTGTTGCCATTGTTCTATGTCTTCTTCTATCACGGCTGCAGTGCTGGGCCCAGGCTGGGGCAGAGTCTTCTGGGCCCAGGCAGACCTGTGGCAAGAGGTGAATGGTCTACTCAGGCTGGCTAGCAGTCCCTTTGAAGACCTGAATTGGGACTGTAGTTCAGATCCTTCTGTCCCAGGGACAAAGGTCAGTGTGTCTGTTCCCAAATTCAGAGGACAGCAGTCCAAGCTCAGAGCTTCAAGCTTTGGTTTTTTTTTTTTTAAAGTCTCAATCCAGTAGTGAGGGAGAAAGTGTTGGAAGTCCAAATCAGGATGACCTGCCTCTGACAGAGTCTCTGAAATGGTTGGAGGCTACACTTGCCTTTTCTGGTTCTAACGTTTGGAAATCTTCACCTATTGTGCTGCTGAGCTCCGACTTGAGGCAAAAGAGGCCTCCCTGGGATTCTTACACTCTGTGAAGTCCTCAGTCACACCTTGTATCAGGAGGATGGCGATCTGTAGACATCCAGCTGTCCCTCTCTTTCCTCACCAACCATAGCCTGAGCATGGAGGTCTCCGGCCCACCCAAATGCTCCACTTACCAGAAATCAAAGTTGGTGCAGTCAGTGTTTGCCTGGGAGATTAGGTGATGTGTCCCTAGGTGAGAGGGAGGCTGCTGGCCCAAGACCAACAGGGACCCATTGCCTTCCCCCACAAGGTTGGTTCATCATCACCCCAAACCGAGGAAGGGGAAGGGGAGCTAGGCAGAGAGGATCAGAGTTAGAGCAGTCGGTGCCCTATGGAAGGCAGACAAGATTCCGAATGTCTGCGTCCCAAGACTCCATCCACAGACAGGGTGGGTCTTCCTCTCGCCCAGGCAGCCGTTGACTTATTGCCCTGGCTGTTTCCCAAGCTGGAAGCTCCTCAGCCTGGAAGAAAAGAAGGAAGCAAGGGGAAGGGCTTCCTGTGACGTTTGGAAACAAACTTTCCCCAGGCTTCTCTCCCCCTCCTCCGCCCCGGGTCACAACAGCTTTGTAGGTAGATTCCTCAGACCGTGGTCTTTCCTTCCCGCCCTCATTTAGTCTCTCAGTGTTATTTGCTCAGTTATAAATTAACTACATCATTTGGGAGGTAGTTCAGTTTCTTCTTTTTGACTCTCCTCCCTTTCAGCTTTTCACTATGGGGTGTCCTTTCCCCCACACCCCTGCTTGCTTATTCCAGTTTTCAATAAATAGGAGTTCTCCATTTGTGGTCAACGGTGCTATGCTCTTCACATGTTTGGGGTCTTTCCTAGAGGCCTCGCTGTGTAAGACAGTCTCTAGGGCTGCTGCCGACATGTTCCCAAGAGAAAGAAGGCCACTCTGTTTCTTTTCTTTCTTTCTTTTTTTTTAAAAAGATTTATTTGTTTATTATGTGTGAGTACACTGTAGCTGTCTTCAGACACTCCAGAAGAGGGCATCAGATTTCATTATGGATGGTCGTGAGCCACCATGTGGTTGCTGGGATTTGAACTCGGGACCTTTGGAAGAACAGTCAGTGCTCTAACCGCTGAGCCATCTCACCAGCCCGGCCACTCTGTTTCTAACATAGAAAGTACACATGGCTGGAGAGATGGCTCAGCTGGTAAGAGCACTGACTGCTCTTCTGAAGGCCCTGAGTTCAAATCTCAGCAACCACATGGTGGCTCACAACCATCCATAAAGCGATCTGACGCCCTCTTCTGTTGTCTGAAGATGCTACAGTGTACTTACATATAATAAATAAATAAATCTTAAAAAAAGAAAAAGAAAAAGAAGGTACACATGTCAGAGGAGCTTTGTCCCCAGTTGCAGTGTCGGCTGTGGACTCACTGTTGATAAGTCAACAACTGAATATAAGCTAGGTCAGTTTTAAACAAAGGTGTAAAGCTAGGCTTGCATAGCCTCTCCTGGGATAACGGGTGGATGTCACTAGGGTGACGCTGAGCTTATACTGATCAGGTGACTGAAGCAGAGAATGGCTGTATCTTCATGGTGGTCCCTTAGGACAATGGCTCTGTGTTCACGACACCATTTAGGGCCTCTGTGAGCAGCGGGCATCAGCTCTGCCTTCCTTTGCCCACCTCGAGGCTTGCCTCCTGCATTGCTCAGAAGAGCTAAGTGGAACTAAATCTCTGCCTCTCTCCAATTTTTCTTTAGAATGTTACTAAAGCCTTAACACGGTTAGCCAGAAATCCTACACCCTGTGGGTCCCCAGTGTCCCCCAAGACCAACACCCAAGGTTCTTTCATGTCAGCTCAGGCTTCTGAACCCATAGTTAGGACCTGTGGACCTTTCCTAAGTGGGTTTAATTGTGACATCTCCAATGAGGTGTCTACTTGTGAATGTGTGTGGAAAACTTGAGTGTTTTCAGATGTAATTAAGGACCCGAGAGAAGACCTTCTTTGAAAGATTTAGAGTTTCTATGGCTACCAGAACACAAGAAGAAGACACGTGAAAGGCCTAACTGCATGTCACTCACAGCCTGACCAGGAGAAGGATGCCAGGTGAGCCCTCACAGGGTGCCCAGGGACCAGGACAGCAATGTCTAACTATAGAGCACATCTCACCTGTGACAGGGACAGTGCGTCTCCAGGCTTGCCTCAGCCTCTCCTGGGAAAATGAGCAGATGTCTAGTCACCCCATGTAGGACAACAACCACAGAACCCGAGTCTAGTCTGAGTTTGTGGGGATTACTTAGGGGAACATTGCTAACAGGAGCCTGGGCAACTCCGTAATGGCTAAGTCACAATGTCCCCATAGCTGTATCGATGGTGTCTCCTCTTAGGTTAACTTTCCATCACCTATATACTATGATACCCCTGAAATTGTGTGTAGTCGGAGAAGAACTAGGAATGCCTGTGTGGGAACACAGGAAGGAGTGGCTGGATCTCACTGCGGGGTCTGAGGATCCTTTCCTAGTGTGGGTGTCAGTTACAGTGTCTCCTACCAATAGCAATGGGTGTTAGCAGTGGGTGTTAGCAACTGGTAAACTCCAGTTACCCTTGGAAACTGGAGTTTCTTCAGCACCAGACTTTTTAGCACTAGACTTTTTATGGATAGGCTCATTTAAAAATCTTTGAGGGTTCTGGAGCGTTGGGGCTATATCACATGTGCCCTTCATTGTCTTGTGTTGGGACTTGAGGCTGTTAGAGGCAGATAAACAGGGGTTCACGGAGTGATGGATAAGGAGTGGTTAGCCTATAGACAAGACTGGGTGTTGAGGAAGAGAAACTGAGCAGGCCCTCAGCTAGGAACTCAAAGCTGGGAAGAGACACACTAAGCAAAACTGTTTCATGATGCTTCTTGACTTATTTTAGATCAAAGTCGAAGAGCAGGCATCTTTACAACAGGAGGCAGAGGGAGGTGTGACACAGAAATGTAAGAGAAGGCCATTCAGAGACACAAGCAGTGACTAGACAGATTGTCACAAGCAAAGGAACGCCTGGAACCCCAAGAGCAAGAGAAGATTCTCCCAGGGGCCCCTGAATGGACGGAAGGACTGCAGACCGCTTACTGTTGGACATCTGGCTTGCAGAACCGTGAGAATACATTTTTATTGTCTTAACTCATCCAGTTTGTGGTCTAGTTGTAACAGGGGCAGCGGGATGGGATCTTATATCCTATTCTTTAAGGGCACATTTGTATCTTATACTGTGAAGGAATGTGCCCATATACATTGCCAATGGCACAGCACGGACATCTGCCAACGATTTGTTTGTTGTAAGTTAACCTTTGACTTAGCAATTCAAGGGGAATGCAATACTCAGTAGCCTTGGAAGAATGTAAACCCCACTGCACACACAAAGAGAGAGACAGTAATGAGGGAGGCATGTGGGACCACAAGTAGATAACGGACGAGATCAGAGCCTCAGACCTCAGAGCTAGTTGACCCCTGACCAGAGCATAAAGACCATACTGTGAACTGACTTTGCTATTTCCTGTAAAGTCTATTAGCTGGAGATGTGGGCATGGCAGGTCTGGAGTGTTAGGATTCTAAGCTCCACCCCACAGTTACTCGGCAACAGCCAGGTAGGTCTGCCTGTCCCCTCTCCCCATTCCCTTTCCCCCTCTCTCCACGTGGTCATGGCCGGCCTCTGCTTCTCTTCTCTCTTCCTCTCTGCCTTTCTTTGCCTCTACTACCCTCTCAACCCTGCCCCCATGCCCTGAATAAACTCTATTCTCCACTATACTGTAGTGTGCGTGGTCCCTCGGGGGAAGGGAGCCTCAGCCGTGGGCCCGCTGAGGCACCCCCTTCCCCCACACGCCCATAGAACATTTTCTTACACGGCCTTCTCTTCCTATGATCGCTATACAGAGGACGCTGATCCCTTCCTGTCTCAGATTGCCAGCTCTCTGAATGAGGGAGAGCTTGATGATCAATTCCCGTCTCTGCTCACTGTGCTGACTGGCAGCACGGACTTGGTACTACAGTCCCAGGAAGACACTGAAGAAATCCCCCTGCCCAGAGCTCTGCAGTCTCCTGTGTGCTTCAACAAGGCCAGGGCGGGCTGCAGGCGGCCTGCTTGTTCCTGATACAGCCTCCTCCGAAGCTCAGCGTTTGTAGATTGGATGGTTTTAGTAATTCCTTAACTCATACTTTTCCTCAAATATATTCTCTCTCTCTCTCTCTCTCTCTCTCTCTCTCTCTCTCTCTCTCTCTCTCTCTCTCTCTCTCTCTCCCTCTCCCCCCCCCCCTCTCTCTCTGGAAAAAAAAGAAAAAGAAAAGGAGAGAAAAAGAAATAACGTTATTGTTGATATGTTCACTGACCGTTACTTACCATCTGCCTCAGATAAAATTCACAGCCTGGGTCAGGGCATATGTAACCAACAATCCAGAACCAGTGTGGAACGGCCAGACTTCAGAAGAGGTACCCGAGGAGGTTTCACAGGAGTGGCTCAGAGGCGCGGGAGACTACTACAGTCCCCCTAATGGAAAACCCCTAGGAAGTGACAGCGACCTTCAGTGCTGTGAGTGTTAGTCCTAACAGAGACCTTTTGGGTTGTTTCCGGTTTGTTTTTCACAATTCTGCTGTAAGTTGTCACAAATGTGTAAAAACGTAATTAGAAACATTTTAAAAGCTTTTGGTCTAATACAACCTTTTCTACCCCTGGGCGAGAAACATCGCATATCTTACAGTGAGTATTGGGAAAGCTGGCTCACAACAGGGGACTTGGGGTCAGTTTCATGGCTGTGTCTGGAGTAGAATTGCCAGATAACAGTTGTATTTACATTTTATTTGAATTCAAAGTATCATATTCAAACAGTTGATTATTTGAGATGAGAATTTAACTAGTTCAGACTTTCACGTTTTTTAACTAAATGTGACTTTTCTGTAAGGTCTAGCAACCCCGAGACACGCCCTCTCCACAGCGAGTAAGCTAGGAGGAGTCTGAACTACAAATCCCGTGAGATCATGGGAGGAGGCCTGCCGGAAGTGTTGATGGGAGACCGGAAGAGAGCGGGGCAGAGAAGAGGGCCAATTTAACAGTTGGTTTGTGTTGGCTTACAGACCATTCCGCTAGGCTCCACCCAACAGCTACCTAGCAACAACTTGTAGTGTAGTCTGCCAAGTGCGAGCCTGGCATATAAAAGGAGCTACCCCTAGCCCTTCCCTTTCCCTTCCTGTACGCCTCTGTCCTCACTTCTCCACCCCTTGTTCTTCCGGTGTGTGTGTGTGTGTGTGTGTGTGTGTGTGTGTGTGTGATCTGTCTCTCTGGGCATAAAACCTAGGGTCCTTAGATGGCGTTTGAAAAGGCACTGACTGACTTGAGGTATCTAGAGTTATCATCTAGTAACACAGTAATTCTATTCTACGACTGTCATCAAGTCTCTGTTCTCATGATGGCAGTACCTCAGCTTGCCTGTAAAGCTGACAGTCCCAAGGGTGGACAAACCTGGAAAGAGTTTAGACCACCAGCAAGTCGAGAGGCAGACTGGTTCCGACACTGCGATGGTGGCCCGGGGTTGCTGAGCAGTCAGAAGCCACGAGCTGTAGAGGAGCTCTGAGCTGTGTGGACGCACACAGTAGGGGTGACAGCTCAGTATACAATCTTTGGGGGCCAGCCAAGCAGAGGCTTAAAAGGAGACCTAAACGGAACTCATCAAAGAATGCAGAGTTCACTACTGCTTAGGTCTCTTGAGTCTACAGCAGAGGTTCTCAACTTGTGGGTCACGATCCCGGGGAGTGGGGGGGGGGAACGCCGGCAGTTTCATAGCAGGCTGCCCAAGACCATTGGAAAACACAGATATTTACATTATGATTCAGGACAGTAGCAAAATTACAGTTATAAAGGAGCAACAGGAAAAACATGTATGGTTGGAGATCAGCACATCATGAAGAACTCTATTAAAGGGTCGCAGCATTAGGGAGAACCACTGGTCTGCAGGCTTAAAAGTTGTCCAGTGAACTCCAGGGCCGCCGCCGACACTGCCCTCTCCTGGTCTGTATTGGAAACTGCAGGAGCTCCCGTTCATCTCTCAGTGTTTCTTTAGCGCCCTCTATTGAGAACACTTAACAAGCTGTATGCTGTATCTCACCTCCAAGGGCACTAGGAATGTGTGTGGTGTACAGACATACATTGAGGCAAATACTCACGTACATATAAATAAAACCTTCAGAATGCTTTAGTTGTCATATGCTAATTATAATAATATATTTCGTTATATTTTCATACATAGGGGAAGGTCATTGTTTTTTTTCCTAAGGATTTTTTTTAAAGATTTATTTATTATATGTAAGTACACTGTAGCTGTCTTCAGACACCCCAGAAGACAGCATCAGATCTCCTTGAAGATGTTTGTGAGCCACCATATGATTGCTGGGATTTGAACTCATCACCTTTGGAAGAGCAGTTAGTGCTCTTAACTGCTGAGCCATGTCTCCAGCACTTTTCTAAAGATTTATTTATTTATTTTATGTATATGAGTACACCATTGCTCTCTTCAGACGCACCAGAAAAAGGCATCAGATGCCATTTCAGATGGTTGTAAGCCACCATGTGGTTGCTGGGAATTGAACTCAGGACCTATGGAAGAGTAGTCAGTGCTCTTAACTGCTGAGCCATCTCTCCAGCCCATCACTGATTCTTTATCCTTAGTTGTGAACTCTCTGCTGAGCCCAGAGTGGTCTATATGCATAGTGTATGTATGTGAAATTGTAAATATGTTATCTCAAGATCTCAATATCTCAAAAGTCTTTATTAGCACCTATAATTAAACATCATAATGGACAGCTTTGTGAATTCTCATATATTTATATAATGTATTACAACCATATTTAACCCTTGCTTATCCTCTCTTGGCCTCTTCACACTCTCATTAGATCCCTCCCTGTTCCCAAAGAACCTTTAGTATAGTTTCAGCCCGTGTGTGTGTTTGTGTGTGTTTGTGCATGTGTGTTTGTATGTGTGTGTTTGTCCTGATGGCATTAGCACTGTTTGCAGCAGCATAAGGGGGAGCTTGAGCATGTACCCCTCACCAATGGCTACTCAAAGAGCTTGTCAGGAGAGGAGGTGTGTCTCTTTCCCTTTGGCTATCGAGCTCTTGAAACAGGTATACTAAACCGATAAACTCCACACAACAAAAGTTCCCCCTGAAATCCCAGCCCGGAAGATTAAGGAAGCCTGGTGCCTGCAGACTGCTCGGAGGAAGGCTGGTTTCTCTGATGCTTATTGAGCAGCTACTACATACTGAGGGGCTCTTAGCTTCTGGTTCATCTTTTCTGTGGAACTTAACACTGGTTTAGGAGAGGTAGAGAAAAATTAGAAGTTTTTCTCTTCCTACTTTGTCTAATCTATATACAAACCTGTTTTTTCTTATTAGTCTCTGTTTCCCGACTTCTTCTAAAATATAAGGAAACTGTCTGGTGGTGGAGACACAGGCCTTTAATCCCAGCACTTGGAAGACAGAGGCAGGCAGATCTCTGTGAGTTTGAGGTCAGCCTGGTATACAGAGCTAGTTCTAGAACAGCCAGGGCAACACAGACAAGGCCTGCCTCAAAAAAATAATCAACTAACCAAAATATACATAAATATAGAAACTAGGTGATGGAGTTATAGATACAGCTACTTGGCAATGCTATGACATCATAACACCTACAGTATCAGGCAAAAGGAAGTTACCAGATCCATTATAAGCTCATGAGAACCCTGTTCTTACCTTATGTGGCTTACCATTTCTCAAAATATTGGTATATGACACACGAGATAAGTATACATATCTATAATTAAAATGTTTGTTTTATTTATTATTATTATTGTGTGTGTGATAACTCAGAGGACAATACTCAGGAGTGGGTTCTTTCTTTCAGCCGTGTGGGGACTGGGAATGTAACTCAGGATATCAGGTTTGTCAGCAAATGCCTTTACCCATGGAACTGACTTACTAGCCAGCGTATATCTATAATGTAGTATATGCACATACATTCCTTCTCTCTGCCTGCTGATAGGTCCTAGAAATAGCAGCACCTCAGCAACAAACACACTTAGTGTAGCTTCTCTGTGTCTAAACACTGTTCTCTAACAAAATTGAGAAATCTCTGATTCTAGGGCTGGGTTAGGGGAGAGAAGGCCGCACTGGGAAGTTCTACCATCTGTAGTGTAGTGTGTACATATGTAATTCCAGCACTCAGGAAGCAGAGGCTACAAGGTTGCTGTAAGTTTGAGCCATCCTGGACTACATTATGAAAGCCTGTTTTCAATAACAACAAAAAATAGGAAAGTGTTCAAGACTTATACAAAAGTCTAAGAGCACTCAAAGGGACCAGGGTCTGACTTGAAGGAGTTCCACTGAGTGAAGCGGGAATGATCTGTACAATAAAATAAACATCACAGTCGTCTGTCCACTTGATCCAAGCTAGAGCTATCTCCAGAGGGAACCTCCATTCAGAAAATGCCCCCATAAGATCCAGCTGTGGGGCATTCTCTTAATTAGTGATTGATGGGGGAGGTCCCAGCCCATTATGAGTGGGGCCATCCCTGGACTGATGGTTCTGGGTTCTATAAGAAAGAGGCTGACTGGGCTGGAGCGATGGCTCAGCGGTTAAAAGCACTGACTGCATTTCTGATGGTCCTGAGTTCAATTCCCAGCAACCACATGGTAGCTCACAGCCATCTGTAATTAGATCTGATGATCTCTTCTGGGGTGTCTGAAGTCAGCTACAGTGTACTTACATACAATAAATAAATAAAATCCTTAAAAGAGAAAGAAAGAAAGAAAGAAAGAAAGAAAGAGGCCGAACAAGCCATGAGCAGGCGAGTAAGCAGGACCTGTCCGTGGTCTCACATCAGCTCCTGCCTCATGGTTCCTGTCTTGTTTTGAGTTCCTGTCCTAATTTCCTTCAATACTGTACAGTGATGTGGAAATGTGAACAAAATAAACCTTTCCTTTCCAACTTGTTACACACACACACACACACACACACACACGAAACAAAGAACAACATTTCAAATATCCTATCTTATATCCCTTCTAGGTGGTGAGATAGGGGCTTGGTTTAGCCCCTATTTTTTCCTTCTGTGTGGGCTAGGCTTACTTCATAGTGAGTTCCAGGGCAGCCAGGGCTGTGTAGAGAGACCTTGTCTCAAAACAAGCAAGCAAGCAAGCAAATGAATAAAGAACAGAGAAAGGGAAAACCAGTAACTTTATAGTGAAAAAACAAAAGAACCCAGTGACAAAGGTCTCTTATGTAGGAGGCACTCTCTCTCTGATAGAACCTGAAATAGATGGGACTTGACCACCACTGAGACATCTCTCCAGCCCGCAGCTGGTTCAGTTTTAATCAGCAGGCCTTGCTAACTGGCTGGTAACCCCAAGGGCTCCTGGATGAGGGGGTTCTCTGGGGGAACCTCCTAACCATGCAATGTTTCTGTAAAACCATGCCAAGAAAAAATGTTTCTTTTAAGCACGAGTGTTCTTGGCTGAGCGTGATGGCACACACCTTTAACTCCAGCCCTCAAGAGGCAGGAGCCAGG
Organism: Apodemus sylvaticus; assembly: GCF_947179515.1. NCBI lineage: Eukaryota > Metazoa > Chordata > Mammalia > Rodentia > Muridae > Apodemus > Apodemus sylvaticus. The sequence goes on along the minus strand of NC_067478.1, from coordinate 13,010,247 downwards.
AGACCTTTGTGAGTCTGAGGCCAGCTAGAGCTATGTGGTAAGACTTCGTCTCAGTAAGCAAGCAAGCAAACAAAACAAAACAAAATAACAAAACCAATACCAAAACCGGGTATTTGAAGGCTGAGAAATTGGCCTTCCTGTACGTTAGTTTCTGTAAATTGAGAGAAATAGTCTCTACTGGGTCTGAGCAGGCCACAATAAAGTCAACAGATACACACCCAGACTTGATGCCATCACTGGGAAGAACAACTGGGAACACAGAGGTTACCGGCTCACGCCTCTAGAGGGCGCTTGGGTCCTGCCCATGAGGCTGAGCTGGGCTCCCTGGACCCCTGGCTGACATTGCAGGAACTGTGGCTGTTGGCTTAGAAGTTACCCACTCAACCAGGTCTTCTCAGGTCTTCTCAGCTCAGATACTTGTGATTCTAGGTCTGAGGCAGGGTGAGCTCATTGTGGTAAGCCAGATTCTGAAACTCCTTTCCTTCTGGAGCTGGTTCAAAATCCCTCCTCTCCCCTTTCTGGTTTCTCCTCTCAGGATGGCCATAGGCCTTAGAAGAGTCTAAGGCAAATTCTCAGGACATTGGCTTTTGTAACTTCCTCCTGTGTTCTCTCCAGGGGCGGTGACTTTGGGAAGTCATCCTAGCTGCAGTTCATTCTGTGACCCCGGTTCTCTTTCTGGGAGAAATGAGCATGTAGTGTAGGCCAAGGAATCTCCTCACACAGTGGCCACAGCCCAGGCCCTGATGCACCCCACTACCCAGGCCAGGCCTCAGTGGCTGGCCAGGCCAGGCCAGGCCAGGCCTCGGTGTCTAAAACTGGCAGATGGGAGCTATAGTCAGTGCAGCACCAACTATCAGCCCTCCCAGAGTGAAGCCTGAACCCCAAGCTTTACAGCTTGGCATTCTGGGTGTGAGGAAGGACGTGTGGGCAGCAGCAGAGCCAGCCAATGTGGCAGGCTCTGTGAAGATCAAGGGAGGTCTTGCTGAGGGGAGAGCTTGGATTGAGGCTTCTAGGGCTGCTGCCACCTAACTGTGTGGAGGACTGTCATTTCCCATGGGGGCCACGCCCGACCCTCTGCCAGCCAGTTCCTCCCCAGCCTTGATGTGCCCGGCATTAAGGGAGCACGTATCCTCCGCGATGCTATCAAGGAGGTTATCCTGAGGCCTTCTACGCCTGCTACAGGCCTCGCTCTCTAGTACTGGTGTGTTGGGAACCTCCTGCCCTGCCCCCTCTCCTTGAATACTGGGAACCCCTTAAGGAGTGACTCACACCTCACAGTTGGCTTGAGCCACAAGCATATTGGGCTTGAGCCACAAGCATATTGAGCTTGAGGAGGGCGAGGCTTGGAGTCCAGTCAACAGGCTGTGTGTGTGTGTGTGTGTGTGTGTGTGGCATATGTGCATGTACTTGGGTGCTTTGTGTATGTGTGTGTTGCATGCTGTATGTGTGTTTGTGGTGTATGTGTGATGTGTGTGTGATGTATGTGTGTGTGCTGTATATGTGTGTGTGTATGTGTGGTATGTGTGTGTGCTGTGTATGTGTGTGTATGTGTGTGTGTATATGTGGTGTGTGCATGTGCTGTGTATGTATGTGTGTATATGTGCATGTGGTGTATGTGTGTGTGTGTATGTGGTGTGTGTGTGTAAGTTTATGTGTGATGTATGTGTGTGAGAGTATGTGTGTGTGTGGTATGTGTGTGTAAATTTTTGTGTGGTGTGTGTGTATGTAGGCACGCGCGCACACGCGCGTATGCACATGCATGTGAGTGTGGGTACTTGGAGGTAGTTAGAAGTCTATCCTGAGGGCCATTCCTCAGGAGCCAGCCCCTTTGGTCTTTGCATGCTACATGTCTGGCTTTTAAAGTGGGTTCTAAGGGAGTCGCTGGCTCTTTTGCTTCCATGGCACGCATGCACGCATGCGTCCTGACTGAGACCTCTCAGCAGCCTCCATCCAGGAGATCTTCTTTCTGACTCCATACCTCAGAGCCTTCTTGCCAGGCTGTCCCCTGAGCTCTGACTACTGCCTTTCCTGATTCTCAGAACTCCAGCTTGGACTCTGGACTGTGGCCCAACTGTTCCAGACCTCAGTCAGTCTTCCTTCTGGGAATGAGGAAGACTTCCTTCTCCTGTCAACACTCAGGGACTGGCTATGCCACCGAGCTGCTGGCTCCAGCGATCCAAGAGAAGAGATTGCCAAGCAGGAGCATCAGTCAGGGGCCAGTTGTCAGCCCCTGAGGGAAAGGCCTAGCTGCGGAGAGGACGGTCTGGGAGGAGACTGAGTGGGTGACCCCAGCTCTCAGCAGGCACCAGGAATGATTGACTTGTTCTCTTCATTTCTGTTTTCCTCTGCTGGGGGCCTTCAACGTTCTTGCTTCTTCAAGCACAGCTAATTTTGACCAACGACTGCATTGGCGGAATGCCGGGCCCCCCAGATCCTAAGCGCTGAGGTCTAGGGCCGGAGGGTGGTGGAACATTCTGGGCTCTTCCTGGCACCTCCTACCTGGCAGAGACGTTCAGGTCTCCAGGGTGGGACGTGGGGAGAGGAGAGGCTGGGTTGGGTGGCTTTTTACTTTGCTTAGATGCTGGAGCCTGCATCTCAGGAGCTGTGAGATTTGGGGGATAGTTACAGGACTTCCTTCTCGAGGAGGCTTAGAGAGAACTGGTCTTTTCCACTGAGTATTCAGAATGGCGTTTGTCATGGGCAGGGCTCAGAGGGTGCTTCCCCCAAACATCCTGGCTCCTTCTGTACTTCCTCCTCTCTTTGGGGGCTCCAGTTCAGATTCCTATCCTGTGGTGACTGGGCGGGCCACAGACGTTGAATACCAAGCCCTGCGCCGCTCCAGCCAGCCATTAGGTCACGGGCATTCCTTCCCCCTTCAGCCACTGGCAAGTTTGGCATTGGAGGGAGACGCTCCCACTTCAGGGAAAGCCTTATGGGTTCCAGAGGACAAGAGGAGGTCAGTTCGTAAAGCCGAAGTCTTCCCCCTGCTGGCTTTTACAAGCAGATTTTTATATCCTCGTGTAGTATACAGCTGAAATCACACACAGTTAAAATTCCTGCAGATGGATGAATTCCCGCAAAATGAATAATAATCATGTAATAACACCGCAAGTCAAGAAAAACAGACCTGAACAAAACAAAAGCGGCTTCCTCCCCTCGACTCCGCCTACCCCTGTCAATCATCTTCCTGCTCCTCCTTCCCAGGGAGGTGGGGATACCAAGCCCTGCGCCCCTTTGACCTTCCCTTCCTTGCATTCCTGGGTCTCTTGAGGCTGCCCGAGTCTATTGTATCTGTAGTGCGGGGAAATAACCGTGCTCGGTTGTTTATTTGTTCCCAGGTCAGTGGCCACCAGTGTGAGTGGGTGGCAGTCATGCAGCTGGGGGACAGGAACTGGCCAATGACTGGTTTTAATGTTTTTCACTGTCTAGTGTTAGACTTCAGAAAGCAACTGAGCAAATACCCATAACGGAGATTATATTTATAAATGTGTTTATTCTTTAGCTGTGACATTGTGAAATGTAGAAAGGGTGCTGTATGGCTCAGGAAATCTAATGTGTCCGATGAGTGATGTTCTGATGTACATGGTCTCGCTACTCCTCTCTCTCTCTCTCTCTCTCTCTCTCTCTCTCTCTCTCTCTCTCTCTCTCTCTCTGTCTGTCTGTCTCTTTTGGTTTTTTTGAGGCAGGGTTTCTCCGAATAGCTCTGGCTGTCCTAGAACTCACTCTGTAGACCAGGCTGACCTCGAACTCAGAAATCTGCCTGCTTCTGCCTCCCAAGTGCTGGGATTAAAGGCATGCACCACCACACCTGGCTCACTTCTCTTCTCTTACTCTTTAACATAAATATGAATTTTTAGCTGGGCAGTGGTGGCACACACCTTTAATCCCAACACTGGAGCCAGAGGCAAGTGGATATCTGAGTTTGAGGCCAGCCTGGTCTACAGAGAAAACCTGCTGCTAAAAAACAAACAAACAAACAAACAAACAGGGGCTGGAGAGATGGCTCAGCGGTTAAGAGCACTGACTGCTCTCCCAAAGGTCCTGAGTTCAAATCCCAGCAACCACAGGGTGGCTCACAACCATCCGTAACGAGATCTGATGCCCTCTTCTGGAGTGTCTGAAGACAGCTACAATGTATTCACCTACAATAAGTAAATAAATCTTTTAAAAAAAACCCAAGATGCAAGAAACAAACAAAACAAAGCAAAAAGAAATCTAAAATATATTATAATTAATGCTTTGGTTAGATTTTTATTTTATTTTATTTATTTTATTTTTTTTTTGTGGAGACAGGGTTTCTCAGTGTATCAGAGTCCTGGCTGTCCTGGAACTCCCTCTGTAGACCAGGCTGGCTTGGAACTCACAGGTCTCTGCCTGCCTCTGCCTCCCAAGTGCTGGAATTAAAACTGTATACCAAAATGTCTAGCTATTCTTTTTTGAGACGGGAATCTCACTATGTAGCCCAGGATAGCCTAGAATTCATAAGTCTTGTCTCAACTTCTGCTATATGACAAGCAAGCACCACCACAATCAGCTAATAGTAAAATAGTCACACTAAATCAAATTATGGGTGGCTTACTAAGAGCCTACCAGTCCACCGCTGATCATAGCATACCTGCTCCGTTCCCCGCTCCCTGCGTCTTTCTGAGGTTTTCATGGAAACAGGCTGTCTCAAGTTCATTAGTGGAATGGGGCAGACTTCGTTAGTTCAGGCAGCCGGTGGCTTTCCTGCTGCCACTGCCTTCCTTTCTGCTTCAGGTTTCTTGGTATCTTTTCCCCCTAACGATTTCTACTCTTGACATCTGATTCTCCACCGGTTTCTCGCTTGTAGCTTCCTTGTGTGCAGCCGCTCATCTGATCTGGTTGCCGCTTTCTTGTTCTTCACCCAGGGTTTGTGGTGTCCAGCTTGGTGTAGCCTGGTGTCCCTTGAGTAGTCTTTGCCTGTGGACTGAACTTCGACAGGATTTCCAGGTACCTTGGTTCTTATTCTCAGCGGGTGCTTGGGACCCTCTTTGTGGCAGGGATTTTCACAGTTTTACTAAGGCCTCATTCATCATCTTGTGCGTGGGAGGGTTAGAGCTACTCTTGAGGGAAGCAGCCTTGGGTCACACACCCCAGGAGTGAGTTTCAAATGTACATAAAGCAGACAGTTCCAGGGAGCATCTTGGTGATAGCACTGTCTTTGTTACAGATGGTGCAGGGCCGGGACAGGATGTTAGAGTCTCATTTTGTCCCTGCCAGTCCTCCGTCAACGAGAGGCAGAGTCTCCATGATGTCATCTTATGCAGCAGCACAACCCCTTTGGTCTTCTGTGACCTTTATCTTCAACCACCAAAGGCAGTTCAGAAAGTTTCTCAGTAGGATAACCTTTAGACATGACCAGAGCGGATGAGGCAGAGACAGCCACAGCAGGGCCTACAGCCTGCCACTTCAGGTTTATATTCACTCTGTGCTGTCAAGGTCTGCAGGTTCGCCATGCACACCTGCAATCCCAGCACTCTGGAAGGCAGAGGCAGGCGGATTTCTGAGCTCGTGGCCAGCCTGGTCTACAGAGTGAGTTCTAGGACAGCCAGGACTACACAGAGAAACCCTATCTCGAAAAAACCAAATCCAAAAAACAAAAAAAACAAAAAAAAAAAAAAAAGAAAAGAAAAAAGAAAAAAAAGGTCTGCAGGTTTTTCTTAGCGAAAACATGCAGCCTCCTAGATATTTATTTCCAAAAGTACACTGGCCAGGCCATAGTCTGCTGTTGTGGGACAATCAAGATAGTCTATAGTCAAAAGTAGAAACAGAAACATGTGTGTTCATTTGCTGGCCTATGCCCAGCTCAGTGAATGTACCCTTCTACTATTTGGGACTCCCTACCTAAGGAATGACGTCTTCCATATTGGGCTGGGGATTCTTACATAAGTTATCTTCCAAAAAAAAAAAAAAATGCCGGGCAGATTTCTGAGTTCAAAGCCAGCCTGGTCTACGAGTGAGTTCCAGGACAGCCAGGGCTACACAGAGAAACTCTGTCTTGAAAAACAAAACAAAACAAAACAAACAAAAAGAGTTATCTTAATTAATACAAGGCCTATCCACAGACATGCTCACAAGCCAATCCATTGCAGGGATTGTAGACAGTCCCTCATCCAGACTTTTCCCAGGTGATTCTACGTTATGTCAAGTTGAGAGTTAAAGCTAAATCACACTACTCAAATCCATCTTCAGTGTCGTGATTGGAAGTTCCCATTCAGATAGAAAGCAAGAGACATGCACTGCTAAGGAGTCCTGGCCAACATTGTCTCAGTTCCAGTGTCACACACAAGATGGTCTGAAAAGTTGTCAGAGTTCTATAAAACCTCCCGCTGAGAGGCAAGTCTCTCTTTGAATGGCCTGTCTTCTTCCAGTATGGAATCCTTGGGGACATTCTACATTCAGGGGTTCATTGTTCCAGTGGTCTGACAGCCAAAGGGAGAAGTAAAAAAGCCTCATTTAAAAAATATCTTTATTCTTTCCAGGATGCTAACATTCTGGCTTCTGTTCCAATTTATTTTCTATAAATTATAACACTGGCCTAGGCAAGGCAGAGACAGACTTACAGATTTAATCTCTCTCTCTCTCTCTCTCTCTCTCTCTCTCTGCCTCTGGGCTTTTGGTAGAGGGGCGGTCAAAGCTCAGATTGGTGCCTCGATGTTCACACTTATCCTCCCGTTCACTGTAGACACCTGTAGGCAGTGCAGCATGACCTGCAGAACAGTGAGGGAAAGCTTCCTAAAACCCCGTGCACAAATCCTTTTAATGTTCATAAATGTGTCCATTGTCCCATTTCCCCCATGCCCTGTCATGTAAATAATCGCTCACAAGCTTGGATTGTTGGGATCCAAATCCCCGTAGGCTAGCTCATCACCAGATATGGCCCACAGAGAGAAGAGCCTCAGCCCGGCTCTGAACCCAGCATGCAAGAAAGGGGCCGTACCCAAGAGAGTAAGTGAACTAGAGTAGGTGGAGCCTAAGGCTTAACTGGGAAGTCAGCAACACATGCTATTCCCACAGGCATGGTGGGTGTTGTCAGAAAGGTCAGAGTTGATGTGAGAACCATCCACAGACATGATACAGACTGTCTGTGACCACCCATCCTGTACACACACATCTGCATGTGTGTGTCTGGTATATGTAGAGGCCAAAAGTCTACCTCAAGTGTCTTTCCTCAGGTGCTGTCCACCTTGCTTTTGAGGCAAAGTCTCTCATTGGAACCTAGGGTTAGTTCTGTCCTCCATTAAGTCCTGAGGATTCTTTTGTCTCTGCCTCCCCAGGGCTGGGATTCTAGGGTGCCTGATGTTGGGGATCAAATTGGGGTCCTATGCTCACATGACAAGACTTTATCTACTTTCTTCCCAGCCCCTTTTATCATTGTCTTCTGAAGTGTCAAGATCTATTGGTGTGTGTCTGGAATGGGACTTCTGGTAGACCTCTTCTTCAATCTGGGGCTTCTGGTAGACATCTTCTTCAATCTGGGACTTCTGGTAGACCTCTTCTTCAACCTGCTTTATCGAATCTAGTTATCTTCATTCAAGTCGGTGCAACTCCATCCTTTCCATTTCTCCGGCCAAACACTGGGTGTCATTGTTGACTCCTTTGTACCCCACATTCCCTTCTAATGTCCAGCATTAGACATATGTCTAGTGTTCAGCTTGTCTCTCCAGCTTGCCACTGCTATGTCTTAGTTTAAAGCACATCATCTTTCCCTTGGATTGTCACCTAAGTCTCCAAAGTTGTCTCTCTGTTCCCCTTTGTCTCTGCATCCCACCCATCCCACCCCAGTTCATCCTTCAGACCTGCAACAGTCGTCATGTTCCTCAGAGTGAACACAGAAGTTGTTCCACCTGCAGACAAGGTCCCATGGGTCCCTATAATCTTCCTTACAGTCAAATTGCCATTGTGAAGTTGCTGGAAGATGCCTGGTAGGACAATGTAGGAGATTTCCTCCCTGGTTGCAGAGCAGGCTGCCGCAGGTAGGAGGCAGACACGCCCTCATTTCTCTACTTACAGATGTCATCCTTTATGCCTCTTCTGTGGCTGTGGTGAGAATATAGCCTTGTCACCTGTGATGGAAAGCTTATGCTTTCTTGTCTGCTGCCCTTGAAAGCAGTGACTGAGTCTGACTCATGGTAGTGACTCCAATACCTGTCATAGACCTGCCTTACTCATCATTAGGTATGCGTTCATGTGTGTGCAGGTGCATGTATGTACATGTGCACATGGAGGGCAGAGGTCAGCCTCAGGAGTTGTTTCATGGGCACTGTCCACTTTTTTTCTGGAGACAGTGTCTTTATCTTTCCCTGGCCTGAAGTTTGCCAAGTAGGCTGGCCAACTAGTGGGCCCTGCTGTCTCATCTCTCCAGTGCTGCAACTATAAGCAGACCACCACGCCCAGACTTAGTTCTTCTTTCCATATGGAATTGGAAATCAAACTTAGGTCTCCACACTTGCAAGGGAAGCACTTTACTGACTGAGCCGGCTCATCAGACTAGGATGTTCTTAATTGAAGAGTACCCTTGGTGCAAGTCAGGAAGCCCTAAGAAAGCAGCACAGGGCAGGTTGTCTCTTTTGACCTTAGAGATGCTGTTTGCAAAATGGATCAAAGGAAATAGTCTTCTCTGAAGAGCCTTAGATTTTTATTGCTTAAATGATTTCACAGGAACAACCTCAAGCCAGAATGTGTCCAAATATCCTGGAAATTGCTCGCTTTTCTGTCTCTTTCCTCTGTGTCCAAATAGACAGCAGTTCTGCTTCACCTACTAACTCCCCAGAGTTCACACCTCGCTTCCTCATTTTACAGGTCACCTCCTTCCCCTGGCTTCCACTTGCCTTCAGTAAGGAACACCGTCCATGATGAACCAGGCAGACCTGGCATTTTCCACAATCCCCACACGAGTCTTCTGATAGGTCTGAGGAAAGGCTGAGTTCCTCACCTGACCCTAGCTACTGTGGTTGTGACCTTCAACTGCAGTGGAAGTGGCTGGTTGCAACCCGGGTTCTGGAGAAGTAGTCTAGAGGATGCTGTTAGAGATGCTGTGGAAAGGCGGGAGTAAGGGTTAGGAGGCAGTTGGCTGGATTATAAGTGCTAAAGGGGACACTAAGGTTGTGGGAAGGGCCAAGGGAAGAGCTTGGGATGGTGGGAAAGATGAACAAAAAAGAGTGGAATGGTTGAAGATAGAGATGGAGGGGATGAGGGGTACATGAGTGGGAGTGAAAGAAGTGAGAAGAGAAAGCCACACAGTTATAGACACCAAGGCAGAATCAGAGATAGGGTAAGGAGAGGGACTGAGGACCAGAGACAGAGGCCTGGAGCACACAATGCTTGGGTCAGTTTCAAGAGGGTTTCTGTGAGCAAGTCGTCCCCATTCTAATCCCTGAAGAGTGGACTTGACCTGGCCCATGGCAACTGCTCTCAGAATTCTGACGGATTTGGAGCCCGTGAGAAGTGAACCTCTTTGCAGACCCTTGGGCTTCTGCACGGTCTGGTTCACAGCAGAGCTCAGGAATATATGGACACAATTATAATGGTAGTGATCATTTGCTGAAGTTTCAAATACTGTTTGCCCTTTTGCTGAGCGCTCTACAGTCACTCAGTCACTCATTAAAAACATATTCACCTAGAGTTTAGGCTGTCACTTTGCACATAGTATGCCTATCTTTTTGGGGTGATTGGGACTTTCCCTTACACATAACAGTCTGAATCTTGTAGCTCTTTTTTTTTTTTAAAAAAGATTATTTTATACATATGAGTACACCACCATTGCTTCCTTCAGACACACTAGAAGAGGGCGCCAGACCCCATTACAGATGATTGTTAGCCACCATGTGGTTGCTGGGAATTGAACTCAGGATGGAAGAGCAGTCAGTGCTCTTAACCGCTGAGCCATCTCTCCAGCCCATTGTAGCTCTTAAATAACACACCAGTGACCAGTGGTCTGTGAAGTCATATTGAAGGGTATCAAGGCCTTGGGGGAGAGGGAGAGCTTTTGGATCACATGATCAGATGTTTATAGCAGCCTGAGTGTCTGTTCTTGGACCTGCAGAGATGCCGTGGAGGACGGCAGAGAGGACTGAGGATGGCAGAGAGGACTGAGGACTTCAACTCCCCTGAAGCAACATTTACTTGACATTGTAAACTGAGAAGGGATGCACATTGGGAACGAAACTTGCACCCTCTTCGAGAACAGTCCAGGAACTGTGTGTTGCATTGTGGAAATCTTCTGAAGGGTCAGCACTGTCACCAAAACAAACTGGAAATGGAGACCTCAGGCACCCAAACAGTTTAAATGAAAGCTGGCGTTGAGACTGTTGTCTCAGATATGATTCTTACACAGTCAAGCCAGTCAGTAGGTGTTTCCTGAAACCTTACTGGCGTCGCAGAGAGACAGCAGAGTGATTGTGCATTGGCGGCCGGACGACTTGAAATGGCAGTGCAAACATAAGATGATCTTACTTACGAAATACGGAGTTTTCATAAACTAGTGAGGGATGAAAAAGATCGAGCAAAAGTACAACATGAAACCCCCGAAGACGTGGACTACCGTGCCGAAGAAACCGTTCAAAGGTCTTATGTGCTTGGTATGCCTCTCAATACTAAATGTAAAAGAAAGAAACCCCAAATACGTTGTTTAAGAAAATTTTGTAAACAGCACCTTAATAAAATTTACCCTAATAAAGCTTTACAGTTTGGTTACAACAACAATTAAATATCCAGTGGGCAGCCCTGGAGCCTGAGTTCTGTCCTGGCCTGTTCACATTTGCTTCATTAGATCTTACCTGGTTCATAAGGAAACCACTTCAAGGCTCCCATTTTCATGCAAGAAAGCAAAAACTAAAAATGCAGAATGATTTGCCTAGACCTAGGAAATGGGTAAGAGGTAGAGATATTTTGAGTTTTAGCTACTTCTGTTCCTGTTCCAGTATTTATATATTTAGAAATATATACACTGTGTGTGTGTCTGTGTGTGTGTGTGTGTGTGGTGTGTAAGCCATGAATTTGAGAGACGTACATGGGAGGTACATGGGAAGGGGTGGAGAGAGACCCAGAACTAGAAAGTGAACTGGGAATCGGCATTCATCTCTCTCCGTGACCAGTTGCTTCCTGACCCTGCCATCACGTCTTTCCTACCATGACGGACTGAGCCAAAGGAAATCCCTCCTTAAGTTGCTTTAGTCAGGGACTTGGTCATAGCCATGAGAAAAGCAACCAATACTTATTCGTCACTGAGTGTCCATTTACAGGGTGGGGCACAGCGACAAGCAGCCAATCCATCTATCCACCGTGGAGCAGATTTCTGCTGGATGCGGTGGGCACGACAGTTTTCTGCAGAGAGGGCTATTAGTGTAAATAGACAGGAGGCTATTCCTCAGGGGAGGAGAGTACGGAAGGTCCTCTGTGTTCTGGGATGGACTACACTGGAGGAGACAAGGAACAGGGAGAGTAGTCAGAAGCTGAGGAGGCGGGAGCCCTGGTGGTCTGATGATTGTGGAATGGGAAGGAGCGAGCAGGTGGGTGAGCGCCAGGTAGGATAAAGGAAGAACTGGGTGTCCGTGAGCCCCATGCGCACACATGGTAGACAGAGAGAGGGGGTTAGTGAAAACACACAGGGTTAGCCTCGAGTCTGAGATCATAGAACCAGCTAGAGAGAAGAGGAGCCTGGGGAGGGGGAGGGGCTGGAGAGAGGGAGAAGGAAGCCCAACAAGTAGAGGGCTCTTTGATTGCTGGTTTCCTTCACAAACAGGAAAGCATTTGGCAACGGTCTTATTGGGTCAGGGCCATTGCTTTCCGGGTCTCTCTCACCCTCAACACCTGCAGCTTCTCTAGCACCTCCACCGACATACGCTCTGGCATACACTGCTGGAGGACCCAGCTCTCTTCAGAAGAGGGCGGCTAAGCTCTGAGTCCTTTCTAAGATTGTTTGGAAGTTAGTCTTCTGTGGACAAAGACTTTGGCCAGGAATCAGGTTTACTCAGTTGGAACAACAAAAAAGGCCAGATCCTGCTGGGTGTGAGGGCATGTGAATCTTAGCCCTTGAGAGGCAAAGGCGGGAAGATTCGAATTTTAAGGTCGTCTTTAACTATATAGTGGATTTAGGGCTAGCCTGGGCTATATAAAACTGTCTAATAAAATAAAACAAGAAAGAAAATAAAAGAGGGTGTTTTTTGTGTCAGAGGATGAGGTTGCAAGGTTAAGGTCAAGACTGGAAGGTCTTGTACCTGATACTTCAGCCACAGCCTCCACAGGTCAGCTCCTCTTCAGCTCTGTGAAGATGTGAGACTTCCTGGCAGCGGTCCCATGGCGGGACCTCATGAGGCACTGAGGTTGGGAGAGAGAGAAGCAGAGTGGGCTCTATTCACCTCCTTCTCATCCTTACCATGACTTAGAGTCATGGCTGAAGGACTTTGGAGGCTTCTCAGCCACACAGACCTCTAATCTCATCAGGTCAACAGACCCATGGCGAGGCCTTGGGGACACAAAGATGGAACTAGGAGTCAGGGGACATGGGCTGGCAGTTATAAGTTGAGTAACCATGCTTGCAGGTGCTTGAGGATGCTGGAAGGGCAGGGATCTGGGGAAAGAAGCCGTGAAGAGGGAGAGAAAGAAGAGGCATTAGAGACAAAGACACACAAGAGGAGGTGGAAGAGGCGAGACCTAGTGTGACAGTGGAAAGGAAGTCATGGGACAGCTGAGGTCCCATGAAAATGTGTCAGGGGTTTGAACTCTGTGGCATGACTGCTGTTAGCATTTCTTCTAGGCCCCGCCCAACAGTTGCCTAGCAACAGCCAGGTACAAGCCTGGCTCACCTATGAAAAGATGTTCAGCTCGTCTTTGTCTCTGTTTCTGTCCCTCTCATCTTTCTTGCCGTGTTCCCATATCCCAAATAAACTTCATTTGGCATTACATCCGTCCAATGGCCGATACTCCTGGGAGGGGAGCGGGATGCCTCAGTATGGGCCCGCAAAGGCAACCCCTCTCACCACACCCTGCCTCCGCATTCCAAAACATACCAGTCACGGTTGATGTTAATTTTTGACATTTGGGGCATATCCTAGTTTCATACATGTTATGATAAAGTATCCTGACAACTCAGGGGAGAAAGGGTTTCTCTGGCTTACAAGCCCAGGTTATTGGCCGTCATTGCCGGACAGTCAAGGCAGGCCCTCACAGTATCTCATTCACAGTCAAGAGCGCCAAGCGTAAGCCCTTGGATTCTTGCTTGTTCCGTTCTTACACACCCAGGGTTCCTGTTAGTGTACGGTGCCACCCATGGTGAGCTGTTTTCCCATGTCAAGGAAAATGTACCACAGGCCTGCCCGCAGGCCAACCTGACCTAGGTAACTCCTCACTGAGATTTATTTTTTTTCTCAAGCTGACAATTAAAGCTCACGATCATAGGGTGCCTGAGGGATAAGTAGAGGGACTGGCCAGGTTGATTAGGGTGCATTTGGTTCAGATCCAGACATCCAACCTCACCCCTGCTTTTCTAGTTATTTCTCTCCCCCAGGCCTTCCTGACTCTTTGGTGAAGAAGTAAACTGATGGATTAGGAACTTTGCAGGAGCACCAAGCAGCCTGAAGACTAGTGAGGGGGATAGGCAGGCAGCCCAGCCTAGAGAAGCTGTGAGGAACTGGGGTAGCGCCACCTTCACATGGAAGAAATCTGTGGCCCTTGCTTCTCTGTGCCCACCCTGGCTTCCTCAGGAGCCACCTGACCTTGTCATGGTTGAGTCCAGAAAGAGACTCAGAGGCTCAGAGGCCCCTAGTCTCTAAACACAAAGTTTCCACTCCACTCCTGGCAATGGACAGTCCCTAGGGCGGGCAGAAGCAGGAGTCTTGGGCTCTGGTGCTTCCTGCTCCGGGGTTTTCCCCTGCTCCAGGCTCCATTACCCCGGACCAGCTATACTTAGTTGGCGCCTTCCTTCCCAAAAGGCCCTTGGGCCTGGTCCACTGCACATTCTTCATTTAAATAGACATGGCTAAGGTGCTCACGTGGTTCAGATATCTTTAGAGACATAGGGTGCTCTCCTGGAAGGAAGAGCTCAGAGATCAGAAAGAGGGATAAGACAGGGAGCCTAAGACATTCCTGCTGTCCCTGGGATCACTGGAGATTGTGGATTAGGAGTCTTTGGAACAGCCCCAGGGAGACTGGCCCCTGTGAGGACAGAGCCCAGAGCAGTAGAGGGTCCTGACTATAAGGTGTGGTCAACAAGGAAGAAGAGAAAGAGGAAGAAAAAAAGCTCTCCCAAACATACAGGCCTCTTTTGTCTCTGTGGGTCCTGTGCGAATTGGGCAATATTTGGCAACCAGACCCGGTGATTAATAAAGTCACTGTTTTCCTGTCTGTGTCCATCAGCTAAGCTTCCTGATGATAATGGTGGCACTTTACCCACCCACAGCTATGCCCCGGCTCCTCCAGGCCATTGGCTTTACTCCAGGGTGTCAGCATGGGGACAAAAACCAAGAGGTTCTCTGGAAGTCATTCTGTGATGGCGTCTCAGGAGGCCTTGACATTGGCAGAGAACTCTCCTTCTCCTCCTGGACCTTTCTCTTCCTGGGATCTGCAAAGGGCCGTCCAGATCAAGGCATCAGGTGCCTTAGGGGTCCGGCTATCTAGATCTGCCATTGCACTGTCCTGGTCCTCATCTGGACAGCAGAGCTAATGAGGCTCCTCATGGACTCTCCAGAGCAACCGGCAGCATGGGGAAGGGTCTGACAGGGCCTGGTCTGCAGAAAAGCTGAGATTCCCCAGGGCCCTGGCTCTGCATCTGAGCTTTCTCAGCAATGACCCCCATGGAAACGTAGGATTACAGCTGTGGTTCTGATAAGATCCTAGGGACTGTCAGCTCTGTCACACCTAGCTCTGTGTGACCAGGGTAACACTTCGTTCATTTTTTTTTTGAGTGGGAGCAGTGTCTGCCAGGATATGGATGAGGCTGCTGTTAGAGTTTCTCCGGGCTAAAAGCGCCCCACCTGATCAAGGAGAATATCACCTCTCTGATAGAGATGGCGGAGCCAGGGACAGGCAAATACACCTGCATGGGCACAATATAGCACCCAGAAATGGTGACTATAGGCCATGATGAGCTGGCACACTGACTCGTGAGAAGCGAAAGCCCTGATTATGTCCTTTGTGAGTGTTCACAGTGTTTGTTCACCCACTGCATCTGGTCTCCAGCTATGGTTGGTTAACCCATCATGGTGTCTGTACGTATTTAAAAAGTGAATCCCTAGCAAAATGAGCAGCTTCCCACCCCTGGCAGGGACAAAAAGCAAGTCTGTCATTTCCTGTCAGCTAAGAGGACGTATTCTGAATACTATAGGGTGACATTTATCTTCTTCCCCATCTAGAGTTGGTTCACCACAAATGTCACACTCCTTTCCCGTGTCTACCTGTTAAAATAAACACCACCCTCTAGCTGGGTATGGTACACATGCCTTTAATCCCAACTTTTAGGAGGCAGAGGCAGGTAGACCTCTGCTAGTTCAAGGCCAGCCTGGTCTACACATCAAGTTTCAGGCCTGCTAGAGCTACACAGTGAGACCCTATCTCCAAAACCCAAACCAAACCAAAATAAAAAGTCATTGTAAACACCAGCACTTGCTGCTGTATGATGGTCTGGAAAATGAGCGCCTTCTCTGTGCTCTTGAGATCAGCCACTGCCTCTGCACTTGGGGACCTGCACTGTCTTTCCCTGAAGGCGTCTTTGTTTCTGGCCAGATTCCAGCACACTGAAGGGGTCCCATAGATCAGGGCTGTATCGGTGGGCAAGTACATGAATTCCTGTATATGGACTCCTGGGTGACAAGAGTTAGCCAGCCTTTCCCTTCACGGAGCTCTAAACCCTCTCAGACGTAACTCGGTCACTCTGAGCTACGCTCCCAGCTCACTCATTCCTTCAGCTGAAGCCTGTGGCGTGCACAGAGCCAGCTGGCCAGAAAGCCTGGCAAAATTCTCCATGGCGTTTGATGGGTGAGCTTGCTGGGAGGTGGTAAGAAACATGAACTGCATGACAAAGCCATCACACGCCCTCACAGGCTCTAAGTCAACACCAGAGGCGCCCGCTTCCCCGTGTTACAGGTGCACCATTCATAATAACCAGGAAGTGAAATTGGCCTAGATTCCATCAACAAACAAATAGAAAACAGAAAATTCAGTGTGTACACACAGTGGGATTTGACTCAGCTGTAAGGAAAAATGAAATCATGGCATTTGCAGGAAACTGGATGGAACCAGGAATAAGCAAATTAAGTCAGCCTCAGAAAGACAAAAAAAAACCCATATGTTCTCACCACATGGTAACCACTTTTTTTAAGGTTTGTTTATTTCATGTATATGAACACACTGTGGCTGTCTTCAGACACATCACAAGAAGGCATCAGATCCCGTTACGGATGGTTGTGAGCCACCATGTGATTGCTGGGAATTGATCTCAGGACTTTAGGAAGAGCAGTCAGTGCTCTTAACTGCTGAGCCATCTCTAGTGTAGAATCTAAATTCAAATTTATATATGTGTGTATATATGTGTGTGTGTCTGTCTGAGTGTGTGGTATATGTGTGGTGTGGGTATGTGTCTCTGTGTGTATATCTGTATTTGTGGTATATCTATCTATCTCTGTGTGTGTGTGTGTGTGTCAGTGTGTATCTGTCTGACTGTCTGTGTGCGTATATGTGTGTGTGTCTGTCTGAGTGTATGGTGTGTGTACACGTTCATATGTCTGTGTATATGGCATGCATGTCTTGGGTGCATGTGTGTGTCTTTGTATGAGGTATGTGTTTAGGTTTGTGTGTAAGTATATGTGGTGCCTGTGTGTTTGCATGTGTAGTGGGAGGTATCTGTGTATATGTGTGTATGTCTATATGTGTATATATGTGTGTGTGGTGTGTATGTCTGTGTGTGTGGTGTGTGTCTCTTTCTAAGCCTGTGTGTATACATGTGCGATGTGTGTGTGGTATGTGTCTTTGGGTGCATATGTGTGGTGTAAGTATGTACATGTGGGGTGTATATATGTGTATGGGTTGTATGTGTGTATGTCTCTGTGTGTGTTTGGCCTGCCTCACTCTGTGTGTGTTTGTATGTGTGTGTATATATGTGATGTGTGTATATGTGGTGTGTGTATGGTATGTGTGCATATATGTGGTGTGTGTGTTTGTGGTATGTGTGTGTATGTATGGTGTGTATATGGTATGTGTGCATATATGTGGTGTGTGTTTTGTGGTATGTGTGTGTGTATATATGGTGTGTGTATGGTATGTGTGCATATGTTTGTGGTATATGTATGTATGGTAAGTATGTGTGTATGTATGTTATCTGTGTGTGTCTGTATCATATGTGTGCATGTGCGTGTGCATGTATGTGAGATGAAACTAGAAAGGGGGCTGTGAAAGGGAGGGAAAGCTCCTGAGGGAGAGCAAAAGAGAGACAGACACGTGCCACGAAAGCAGGAAGAGGAGCTGTGGGGAGGAGGGAAGACACTGACAGGGATGAGGGGGAGTAGGGGAGGCACTGACAGGGGATGGGGGAGGAGGGGAGGCACTGACAGGGGATGGGGGAGGAGGGGAGGCACTGACAGGGAGGAGAGGGAGGAGGGGAGGCACTGACAAGGGATGGGGGAGGAGGGGAGGTACTGACAGGGGATGGGGGAGGAGGGGAGGCACTGACAGGGGATGGGGGAGGAGGGAAGGCACTGACAGGGAGGAGGGGCAGGAGGGGAGGCACTGACAGGGGATGGGGAGGAGGGGAGGCACTGACAGGGCATGGTGAGGAGGGAAGACACTGACAGGGAGGAGGGGAAGGAGGGAAGGCACTGACAAGGATGAGGGGGAGGAGGGAGGGCACTGACAGGGGATGGGGGAGGGAAGGCACTGACAGGGAGGAGGGGGAGGCGGGAAGGCACTGACAGGGAGGAGGGGGAGGCGGGAAGGCACTGACAGGGGATGAGGGAGGAGGGAAGGCACTGACAGGGGATGCAGGGGAGGAGGGAGGCAGCAGGGAGAGGGATGAGGAAAAACAAATCACACTTCCTGTAGAAGCTGCTTTCTAGCAGACTGTGTCAAAATGTGAGCTCTCTGCCTCAGCATCTGGAGCTCCAGAAAGGGAAGATTTCAGCTTAGGCAGACTTTCATGTAGACCAGAAAGCTCAGCCTCAAGATCCCAGAATTAGGGGCTGGAGAGATGGCTCAGCGGTGAAGAGCACTGACTGCTCTTCCAGAGGTCCTGAGTTCAATTCTCAGCAACCACATGGTGGCTCACAACCATCTGTAATGGGGTCTGGTGCCCTCTTCTGGTGTATCTGAAGACAACAACAATGTACTTATATACATAAAATAAATAAATCCTTTTTTTTCTTGTTTTTTCGAGACAGGGTTTCTCTGTGTAGCCCTGGCTGTCCTGGAACTCACTCTGTAGACCAGGCTGGCCTCAAACTCAGAAATCCACCTGCCTCTGCCTCCCAAGTGCTGGGATTAAAGCCGTGCACCACCACCACCTGGCATAAATAAATCTTTAAATAAATAAATAAGGAAAGAACGAAAGAAAGAGAGAGAGAAAGAAGGAAGGAAGGAAGGAAGGAAGGAAGGAAGGAAGGAAGGAAGGAAGGAAGGAAGGAAAGAAATTTCTAAAAAATGCAGCATCGTGTCTTCAGTTTCAGCTCGACCTTAGTTCTTTCGTCACTTTTCTCGTGGAACCTTTAGAATCAGTAGAAGCTGGAGATGCAGCTGTTCGTGTTTCTCAGCACCACAGGCTTTTGAGCTTGCTTGGGGGTGTATGCATAAAATGAACTTTGAAGGTCCTGTCTGAATCAGACCTTACGCAGACACACTGACAACCGCCGTCCTATTGAGGCTAACGGGAGGCCTAGCTGGGTTCTCCTCCTCAGCAAACAGCTACGGTGGTGGATTTACATTCCTAATTATCTCCCATACCTTGGGAAGAGATCATTATTAAATAAGAGAACAATTGTTTTTCTTGCCACATATAAAGCATCAAATAATTTTTATTTGCTACTTAAGAAAAAGAGTTAAATTGAGATGGCTTAAATTTGCATAAGTAACATTTCACCCGTTCGAATTCCAAGAGGCTGGGTTACCTCACTCAGGATGACACTTTCTAGTTCCATTTGCCTAAGAATTGCATGAATTCACTGTTTTTAATAGCTGAATAGTACTCCATTGTGTATATATACCACAGTTTCTGTATCCATTCCTCTGTTGAGGGACAATGTAAATGAAGAAGAAACTCAATTTAAAAAGAAAAGAAAAGAAAAGAATTCCAAGAGGAAGAAAGGAGTACTCAAACTCAAAGGGATCATCAGATTATTGGCCATGCCTTGGGAATCCTGGAGGTTTCCTCCCTATATTTTTCTTGGCTTTCTGTCTTATCTTCAGAGTTAATATTGCACTTGCATATTGAATAGCCCCAGACTGAAACTTTTATGTCTGAGGAACAGAAGTTTAATAAAACCGTACTTAATATACCTAATGTAAAACAGATTTATTTAATGTTAAAGGAGAAATCTTTATGTTCACCGAGTAACGTCTCCTGAGAAGTGTTATGTTAAACACAAACCCACCCCCACTGATCATTAACCAAGGAAATGTCCCATAGACTTGCCTGCAGGCCAGTCTTAATGAGGGCATTTTTTCAGTTAAGATTCCCTCTTCCCAGATATGTCTGGGTTTGTGTCAAGCAGACAACCCAGCCAATGCACCTCCAAAGCTACCCTTTTCCAATTGGGTGCTCAGAGATGTGGGTTGCGATATTTCTCAATTCTTTTATGATCATGAAAAGGCAAGGCCAGTTCAGATACAAAGATGCCTCATTGCACCCGGGAGTTAGTCAACTCTGTGTTTCTACACAGTTTTTTTTGAAATGGGTCATTGCAATTAGAGATGAAAGCAACTTTTGACATTGCATTATATTGTTTCCAAATGAGAGACCCTGGATCTATCACCAAAACCCCAGCTGGGATTCTAGCACCAAACACAGACTACACTTCTGTGTGGGCCAGCAGGAAGCTGGATTTGACCTCGTGTTTGTACCTCATTAAGACTTAGCCCCAGGCTGGAGAGGCTGTACGGGTTCAGGCTGGGCCTGTTCCTTAGGGCTGAGTGTCCCTTGGCAGTGCTGGCTTATTAGGGTACCTTCTGCTCCAGAAATATGTTCCTTATTGCCAGTGATTTAAGCATTGTCCATGCCTGCCTCCGAAGAAAAAGCAGATTGCAATCAGGAGAAAAGGTTCCCGTGGCCTGAGGCCCCTTCAGGCCTGCACCTCACTACTTCATGTGTGAGCTCGAGCTAAGTTCACATCTGTACCGATATGGTTACCATATTCTCTCTGAAGGCCCAAAAGGACACCACACTTGAGGTGATACCCCTCACGTGGCACATTTATTGCTTCCAGTGGGTGTATGACATGCAGCTGTGCCTGAAGACCCTGACTCTGGGTCTTGTACATCATGGGAACACACTTAAGAGCTGTGTTCTCAGAAGCAGCAGTCTAGCTTTTGAATTAAAAAATGGCATCACTGTGGGAGCCAGAGAGGTAGCTCAGCGGTTAAGGATGCGCCCCACCCCTGCAAAGACCTGGACTTCAGTTCCCAGCGCTGTGTTGCAAGGCTCATTCATAACTGCTTGTAACTCCAGCTCCAGCTCCAGAGATGGGGTACCTATTGAACCTCTGGCCTCCACGGGGACCTGCATTCATGTGCACGTACCCCACCATCACCCCTCAACAAACTCATATAAATAATTTTAAATGAATATATCATTAAAAATGACACTTAAGACATTCTTTAAAAAGAAGTTCTCATCTCTATACCACATGTACACACACGTACACATGCACACACATACAATCTCTCTCTCTCTCTCTCTCACACACACACACACACACACACACATACAAACACAGACACAAATACAAACACAGTCACAGACAGACAAACAGACACAGACAGCAGACAGACACACAGACACAGAGGAAGAGGAAGAAATGGATGGAGGAAAGAATGAAAGAAAAGAAAAGAAATCAAATGTCAGGGACTCTTCTTCACTAGCAAATGCCAACCCTGGGTGGCATTCCTTTCTGAGGTCCTAGGTTATTTTTGGGGACTGTAGGTTTCAAGGCAGTGTGGACCCCACAGGAATCCCATGTGTAAGTCTAGGCTGACTCTGCTCTCCCTGCAGCTGTCTCTGGGCTGCTGCTGTGGCCAGGGTTGAGCAGCTGGCTCTTCCTTAGAATCCACCACTCTTTGTCCAGCCATGGAGGGAGGGGATCTGCTGGCTCTATGCAGCTCAAGTGTCACAGGTCAAGGTAATCCACAAATAAAGACCCCTACCCCATGTCCCACTTCTAGAAGGTACTGGAAACAGAAAGGATAAGACTTGGGGACTGTGACTCTGTCAATGATCCTGCAGAAGCTGGGTGGAGATTAAGGAGATCACTAGGTTTCCTGTTCCAGTAGTGCCCATGTAGGAGGGACTAGAGTCCCTGTTTCCTCCTTCCGGGCTCCAGGAGCCTGGCCTCTAAGAACTAGCACACCTGACTGAGGGGAATGGTGTTGGAAGGCAGGCCTATTGGGCAACAGGGTGGGGCCGGCCTGGTGAGCTCACCCAGCGTGGATAAAGGGCCCCAGGGAGGGTGCAGAAGGCAGGCTTGTGCTCTAGGTCTCCCAAGACCACAGACATGAGGCTGCTCATCCCTGCCTTGGTGTTTCTGGAGGCCCTTGGTGAGTTCAGGAGTTTGGGGATGTCACCTGCTGGCAAGCTGGGCACTAAATGTACTCTTCTGTTATTTAGGAAAGACTGGGGCTCAGAGAGGGTGAGATGTTTGCTTAAGACATACAGGGCACCTGAGTTTAGACACTAGCTTTTGCAAGGACTGTGTGACTGCATAGCCCTTCTGACCCTTGATTTCTTTATTTTAAAACTGGGTGGACTCAAACCTGCTTCAGGGAGTACTTGTCTGCTGTAGTGGTACCCAGTCCCAGTCCTGGGAAATACCTGGCTACTGAGGGAATGCCTGCCTCCTTCAGGGACCGCTGGCTGCAGAAGCTGTAGCACTGGAGGGAGGAGGAGAGGGTCCTACAGGGGCTGGTTAGGGAGTGTGGTCTGTGTTCAGCACTGGTATTTGCAGGGTAGGACATGGAGGAGCTTGGCATAGCGCTGGTCTTTTGGTCGCCTGGGTGACACCTCCCAGCAGCAGAAAGGAGCTCCTGGCTTGGCTTCGTTCCTGGCTTGTGCATTCCTTGTGCTGAGGTGTGGCTCCCCTCTTTGTGGGCTCCGTTGACCTCCAGAGCTCACCCGTTGTCCAGCTATACGAGCTCCCTCTTCCTGACCGTCTCCGTTCCCAGTGCGCATGCCCTCCTGCACACAGAGCATCCCTTCGCTCATGGATTCTCTGGCCACGGCTCCTTTGCTTGGTCACTGTCAGTCTGCTCCTTCCTTAGGCAGCACTTCCATCTCCATCCTGCTCCTGTGCATCCCGGCTTCACTGCCTCCAAAGAGGCGTCTTTGTACCAGTGCGTGGGACCCTCCATGTCTGACTCAACACTCTCTCTTAGTCCTCCTGCTGTTGTTCCCCACATCTAACCCAGGCATCCTATACAGGCAGGCTAGCTCAGTGGTCAGGAGTGCTGGTGCCCAACTGCCTAGGTTCAGATTCTAGAGCCAACAGGACTTAGCTGGGAAGCCATATAACTTGATAAAGCTACACAATGCCTGGAACTGTGGGGGTGTTGATAAAAATCACACTGAAGGGCAGATGAGGTGACCCAGTGAGTAAAGGTGTTTGCTACCAAGATCGAAGACCCAAGTTCTAGTCCCAGAGCTCACTCAATGGAACCACCAACTTTCTATTGTTAATAAAGAATTTATCTTTTATGGTCAAGTGTGGTGGTGCACACCTTTGATTCTAGCATTTGGGAGGCAGAGGCAGAGGCAGAGGCAGAGGCAGAGGCAGAGGCAGAGGCAGAGGCAGAGGCAGAGGCAGAGGCAGAGCCAGAGTCAGAGCCAGAGTCAGAGCCAGAGGCAGGCAGATCTTTGTGAGTTCAAGGTCAGCCTGGCCTATATAGTGAGTTTCAGGACAGCCAAGACTACATAGAGACTTAAAAAAAAACCCCAACCAAACCAAACAAAAAACAAGAACTAAAACAAACAAACAAACAAACAAACCCAAAAATGTGGAGTTATCCAATGTTTTATCTTGGACTTGGCTTTGTCTAGTCATGTTACATGTATGTGTATTACTTTTTATAATTGAAGAATATTCCATTGAACGGATGTACTGCATTTTCTTCAACCATTCCTATTCACCAGTGTTGGGATTTAAGTAGTTACTTGGTTTTCTTTTGTTGCTGTTATTTTGAGTTTTTTCCTATCTAAATAATGCTACTATGAATATTAATGATAAATCTTTATGTAGATCTATTTTTATTTCTATGCACAATAGTCAATCTGTTTCCCAAAGTGGCTATATCTTTTTACAGTCTCAACAATGTAGGAAGTTTTCCACGTGTGCAACACTAAGATCCAGTGTCACATAAGTAAAACATGAGCCACGCCCCTTCTCTGCTTATCTAGGACAAGGCTGATGGAGGCCATCAAAATGATCTTTGGAGTGGATGGTCTTTGAGGGTGGGGTGGGTCGGAAAGGCATTAGGTGTAAGAAGGAAAATAATCTAGACTTGTCTGAGAGTTCCCTGTGGTCTAGTAGCTCAGCTTAATTAGAGTACAGCGGCTGAACATGACCACGTAATGTGGAGGGAAGGATGGCAGTGACTGTGGAAGTCTACAGAACGCCATCAGACATTGAGGAGGTCTCCCTCACAGGCACTGCTGGACTCAAATTCTCTCTCTCTCTCTCCCAGGACTCTGTCTAGCGAAGGCAACAACCGTTCGATGGTGTGCTGTGTCAAATTTTGAGGAACAAAAATGTTTAAGGTGGCAGAATGAGATGAGAAAAGTGGGCGGCCAGCGGCTCAGTTGTGTCAAGAGATCCTCCACCCGTCAGTGCATCCAGGCCATTGTGGTAAGCTAACGCTCCCACCTGAACGGAGGAAAGCAAGGAGAGGGCTCAGTCCAACCGCAAGCTTGACTCTCTGCTGCCTCTGCCTCACTTCCTGGGCGCCGGCCAGCAGAGAGCAGTCCTCGCTCACAGGAGCCCGTGTTTCTTGATATCGAAAAGAAAGACAAATGAGAGGCCTCTTATGGGGTAACTGGGGTCTTATTTCAAATTGTTCACAGGAACTATATTTTTTTAAAAGCCTGAGCAGCCATATTTGATGAATGTGGAATGCCTCTAAACCCTTGAGAAATGAGCCTGGCACAGCCATAGATGCTACGTCCCAACTGTTGGGTAAGGACGGCCAGGACTCTAGACATTAAAAAGACACTTATTTGTCTTTTAACACCCGTGTAAAAGCTAGAGGTAGTAGCTTTCCCATGCGGCCCCCAGGCCCAGGAAGCAGAGACTGGAGGTCTAAACAAACTGGTGAGCTCCAAAGTTTGACAAAAGATTTTGTCTCAAACTGTAAGCTAGGGAGAGATGGAGAAGACACCAGAAGTCAAGCTCTGGCCTCTACACGCATGTCCTCCAGCGTGTGAGCACATACACTGCACACATCTCCAGGACTAAAAATACACATGAAGACAAAATTGGGGATAAAGTATGTTGAACAAACAGCTTTAAATACAGAAGATTGTGACAGTGTGACCAAGAGTAACTGAAGTGGACAGGCGTGTGTAGGGAACACACACAGGAGTTAAAGCCCTGGGGTGCCTACTGCTCACAGCAAATGACCCCTGACCTATGCCATCATCTTCTAGGTAGGACATATGGACATACGAAGGGCTAACTCATTCTGAAGCCCTGAAATCTTTTCTCCTGAAGCACTTCTGGTCCGTTTTCTTTCAGACAAAGAGAGCCGATGCCATGACTCTTGACGGGGGCACCATGTTCGATGCAGGGAAGCCCCCCTACAAACTGCGCCCTGTAGCGGCGGAAGTCTACGGGACCGAAGAGCGTGAGTCCTCCCTGGGGATTCTGGAACCTCGTGACTGTGTGGTGGCTGTGGAGCGGTTTAGTGGGATGGATGAGCAGAAAGAGGCAAACCTAGTCAGTGTCACACACCGGGGGACAGAGTCTCTGGACTCCGGAAGAAGACAGATGCTCCTGATGCTTGGGGTCTCCTTCCCACAGCACCTGGGTGGAAGTGGATTCGTCCTCTCCCTCTCATCCGGTTTAAGCCCTGTCTGGTTCCTTTGCAGAGCCCCGGACTCATTATTATGCGGTAGCAGTCGTGAAGAACAACAGTAACTTTCATCTGAACCAACTGCAAGGTCGGAGGTCCTGCCACACAGGCATTGGCAGGAGTGCAGGGTGGAAGATCCCCATAGGGACACTTCGTCCGTACCTGAATTGGAATGGGCCGCCTGCATCCCTCGAGGAAGGTAAACTGGCTCGGGGTGGGTTGGGGGGGGGGGGCAGGACGGTGTCCTGAGTGGTTCAAGCTGGAAATGTCTAGTCTCACGGTAGACACAGGCCACTTTGGGATCCGTGTCCATACAGGATGAGTCCAAATGAGTTCCGAAGCCCACTCAGCAATCCCTGTCCTACCTGGTGGAGGCAGGGGCTCTCGGGCAGTGGGGGCGAGAGGGGCTGCTTCGGGGAGACAGGACTGCAGTGGCTGGGATGGGCTCATGCTCTGTGGCCTCCTTCTCTGTGTTTGACAGCGGTATCCAAGTTCTTCTCCAAGAGCTGTGTTCCTGGTGCCCAAAAGGACAGGTTTCCCAACCTGTGTAGCTCGTGTGCAGGGACAGGAGCCAACAAATGTGCCTCTTCCTCCGAGGAACCGTACTCTGGTTACGCAGGAGCCTTGAGGTGAGCGAAAGCATTCTCTTCTCCTCAGTGGGCACACAGCTTCAGGCCAGCGTCCCAAGAAGTGGTTGGCCTCTCTACTGCGTGTTCTAGAGGCCCAGCAAGGCTCCAAACTCTGTGTCACTTTGATGGAAGCTAACCTGGTTATAGCCCCTCTGATCACCTCACACCCGACTTTGCTCTCCTGTTCTCTTGGGTTATCCTGCTAACTTCCTCCCTGCCTCCATCCCATCTGGGTTGGGCAGCCGTTGTGGCCTTGATATTTAGTCCAACTCAGGCTTCTCTAGAGTAGGAGAGGGTGACCTCTATGTGACTTCCTCCTCAGCCTCTACGCCGTTGTCCAGGCTCAGCCTCTCCTCTCCAGTCCTTTCCTTGGCACTCAGGCACTTTTGCAGAGTGACTTCCCTAAGCCCTTGCTGGCCTTGGCACATCTGTCCACTCAGTCTGGAGAGAAAGAGCCCCACAGCTGGGGGCACCCCATCTTTAACTACGTTCTTCTCATTTCACAGGTGTCTGAGAGACGACGCTGGAGATGTGGCTTTTACCAGAGGAAGCACGATATTTGGTAAGGGCAAGGGAGAAGCTGTGGGTGTGGTTACCTCTTATGTGCTTTTGTCATAATTGTGATGCACAGGTCACTGGATTCCTCAGTTTCCAGATGCACTATTATCAAGTTGCCTATTGGGTCCAAAACTTCTTTTAGGCTTTTCTTTAAAAAAAAAAAAACACTTTAAGATTAATTTTGATTTTGTGTGCATGGGTGTTTTGCCTACGTGTATGTCTGTGCACCACATGCATGCCTGGCACCCAAGATGGCCACAAAAGGGTGTCAGATCCCTTGGGACTGGAGTTATAGATGGTTGTGAGCTGCTATGTGGGTGTTGGGAACCGAACCCAGGTTTTCTCAGAGAGCAGCCAGTACTCTTAACCACTGAACTACCTCTCCAGCGCCTATCTCATACTCTGAAATCTCCCACTCCTACTCCCTTCTTTTTCCCCTCATAGACACTCTCACCAGGGAGCATGTCTACCACCTTTAACGTCTCTGTCAGTCTAATGAGGGACAGCCAGGGATGGTTGTCCTCCTTTCTGCCACATACGTGTGCTTTACCTTTCTGCGTGCCCAGAAACAATTCAGTCTTTTTGATTCAATTCTATCAACTCTGCAATCAGAATTCTATTGAGGAGAAGGGGAGCCCCAGCTCAGGGTCACGGCCAAGTGTCAACTCATCTTGATGTGTTTCCCTTCCTCCCAGAGGAGTTACCAAATAAAGCCGAAAGGGACCAGTACAAACTGCTCTGCCCAGACAACACCTGGAAGCCGGTGTCAGAGTACAAGGAGTGCCACCTGGCCCAAGTCCCTTCACATGCTGTCGTAGCCCGAAGCACCAATGACAAAGAAGATGCCATCTGGGAGCTTCTCCGCCAGTCACAGGTACACCTGCACACACAGTCCCCCTTGCCTGCTTAGGTTTAGGGGTGGGGAGGGCCTCTGTTTCCCTAACTTTAGCAGTAGAGAGTTCGATAGTTTAAGGACCTGGAGCCCTGACTCTCCCTTGGACAGCAGAGACATAGGAACCTTCTTCAGTGTCAACCCCTAGCAGGCAGGCTCTCCTGGGCTCCAGCAGAGGCAGCCGTGGGTGCAAGATGCTATTCTTAGCTCCCCAAGGACCTTGGGACAAAGCAGTTTTCTGATGAGTAAGTTATAGTTGAGCTTGTGTCTCTGCAAAGAGCAGAGTCCCTGGGAGCTTGCATATCAACTGAGGCTTCTGTTCCATTTGAATTATCCCCGAGTCCCAAGTAGCCATTTCTCGTTGGGTTCTGGTTCCTTTCTGCCTCCTGCTGGTGACCATAACTCTATTTTTTTTCCCTTAAATAGGAGAAGTTTGGAAAAAACAAAGCTTCAGAATTCCAGCTCTTTGCCTCCCCTTCGGGACAGAAGGATCTGCTCTTCAAGGACTCTGCCATCGGCTTTGTGAAGGTTCCCCTGAAGGTGGACGTTGGGCTCTACCTGACCTTCAGCTACGTCACATCCTTACAGAACCTGAAGAAAAGTGAGTGAACCCACGGCAGGAGCCCAAGGGTACTGAGCATGGAGTGAACTGTGGGCGAGCTCTGCTTGGGGATGGACTGTCCACCACACCTGGGGCTGACACACGTACGAGCATCTCTGTCAACCAAGTCAAGGCCATTGTGAAAAAATGTCTCAAAAAATGTCCCAGATGCAGGATTAATGTTTCCATATTTCTCTGTGTATATCAGGATTCCAAGGTCTCTTATTAAGAGAGAAAGAGAGGCATGGACTAAGAAAAGAATCTGGGGGATGACTCCAGAGGCTAGGCGAAGCGCCCCTTCTGTGCGGGGATTCGAAGTTGGCTGGAGAGCTTACAATGGGCTGAATAGACTTGGCTATGTTTATCCTATTAGTGAGGACTCAGAGAGGGAGTCTCAGTGGACCAGGAGGCTGTGCTGTGATACTTGCTGGGGACTGTAGGCCTTATGTGTGGTGTGGGTGGTCAGGGATGAGTCAAGGGCTAAGCTAGCCTTTGAGGTAGACACTAGTTTCCATGTCATGGAGATTTTATTCCGAGGGGACAAAACATTAGGCACATTGTTACACCAAGGACTGATGGATGGATTAGGGAAGCCCTCTGAAAGACTAGAAGAAACAGAAAGCCTTCCTTCCGGCCTGAATCGGTTTGAAGGCTGTGCTTCGGGGAAGGGAAGGTCTCACAGGGATTCCTCTGTCTCAGAAGATCTGGGAAGGAACTTGATCCCCAGGGAGGGCAGAGGTGGGAATGAGGCAGTGCCTGAGTGTTCCTCACCATTGTCCTTCCCCACAGAGCAGCAGGATGTGATAGCCTCAAAGGCCCGGGTCACGTGGTGTGCAGTGGGCAGTGAGGAGAAGCGCAAGTGCGATCAGTGGAACAGAGTGAGCGGCGGCAGGATCACCTGCGCCTCATTCCCCGCCACGGAGGACTGCATCGTGGCAATCATGGTAAGGAGCGGGTGTCACACGTGCTGTGGGTGGCGGCGGGCTTCTTAGAGGCCACGGTCCATACTCTTCTGCTTCCAGCGAGGTTGGTCACCCGAGAGGCTACCGTGGAGCAGCATTCTAGGTTTAAAAAACAATTTGTTGTGGAATTTCTGCCCTTCCCAGTAAAAGAACAGTTTAGGATTATTAGGTTAATTTGAAAAATATGGAACAGTTTTAGCATTTCTCTCTCTCTCTCTCTCACACACACACATACACACACACATACACACACACACACACACACACACACACACACACACCTGTAGAGAGATATTTACAATGAGAGTTTTGAAATTCCCCATCCCAGGTGTCTCTGTCCAAGCAGCCCAGAGCAAGTCTGGATTGCAGGGTTATATTCTTTTGGTCCCTTGTTCAAATAAGCAGTATGTCATGGATACTTCTCCACATCGGTGCCTAACCTTGGGAAGCAGTTGTAAATGCTTATTTTATTTTACATGTATGTGTGAGTGTCTGAGCGTGATGGGAGCCTGTGTCTGAGCCACATGCATGCAGGTACCAGAAGAGGATGTTGGATCCTCTGGAAGTAGAGTTAGAGACAGTTGGAGCTGTCGTGCTGGTGCTGGAACTGAACTCAGGTTCGCTGGAAAAGCAACGGGAGCTTTTAGCCACTGAACCAAATCTCTAGTCCCCTCTCATCATTTTTTTAAAGATTTATTTATTTATTTTGTGTCTATGAGTACACCATTGCTCTTCAGACACACCAGAGGAGGGCATTGGATCCCAGCACAGATGGTTGTGAGCCACCATGTGGTTGCTGGGATTTGAACTCAGGACCCCTGGAAGAGCAGTCGGTGCTCTTAACGGCTGAGCCATCTCTCCAGCCCCCCTCTCGTCATTTTTAATGCTATTATAAAACAGTGCTGACTGTGCAAAGGAGCATGCAGTCCTGATAAATTCACGTTTCTGTACTGGGGTGAGGCTCGCTCATTCTCATGAGTCAGTTCGATGCCAGCCTCTGGGTACCACTTCGAGTGTCGTGCTAAGAAGCGGAAGTCAGCTGAGAGCAGCTGTTCTCAGCATGTCTTCCGTGAGTGAGACTGGTTCAGAAAGGAACACCAGGAGTGCCCAGGTATGGGAGGAGTTCTGCTCAGAAGACAGAGTTAGTGTCTCAGGTGTGTGGACGACAGCCGAAGACAACGGAGGACTGAGTCCGTGCGGTATCTCCTTGGGGTGTTACGTTCAAATGACATGTGTCTTGAGGCTGTCCCCGAGAGCTCTGAAGACAGCATCCTTTGGTGTGGGTGACCGACTCTGTCTCTGCAGAAGGGAGATGCTGACGCCATGAGCCTGGATGGAGGTTATATCTACACTGCGGGCAAGTGCGGTTTAGTTCCAGTCTTGGCAGAGAACCAGAGTAAGTGGAGTTGATGTCCTTTCTAGGTTATGCCATATGAGGTTGACGTAGGAGTAGGGAGGTGTTACCCTACTCACTAGATCCCGGAGAAGGTGGAGAGAGAATCAGAAGAAGGAATGAAAAAAGGAGCCATGACACCTACTTCTCCCCATCCCCCATGATTGACAAATCATGGTAGTTTACTTCTTACTACAACAAAAACAAAAACATCTTTGGGAGGGTGAGATGACTCACCTGGTACAGGTGACATCGGCTGCCAAGCCTGATGACCTAAGTTTGATGCCCAGGACCCACATGGTAGAAGGAAACAACTCCCACAAATTGTGTGTGGCCCTCTATGCATGCACACATGGCTCATGTGCACCTGACACAATATGTATGTGTGTGCATGTGCATAATTTATAACTTTTTTTCATAAAAAAACAAAAGCATACAAGTAAACAAGTCAGTGACATTTTACAAGTAACATGCATGTGCTGACAGTAGGTATGTTCTGACAGCATGCATGTGCTGCTAGTAGGTGTGTACTGACAGCATGCATGTGTTGGTAGCATGAATACACTGATAACATGCATGTACTGACGCCCAGATGAAGGGCCAGGAAGCTCCAGAAGTTACCCTGTGCCCTGCTGTTACCACACTCCCAAACGGCAGGGATTCTCCTCACTTCCAAAGACACAGATCACCTTGCCTCTGTTTTAAGTTAATGGAAAAAGAATTGAGCATTTGATGTGTGGTGTGCCTTGCTTGGTGTTATTTTTGTGATATTCACCCACACAAATATGTGACTGTTGGTTATCCAGTCTCACGGCTGCATAATAGTCATTGTGTGCCTCGGCCACGGTTCTTCACCATTGTCCTAGAGGATGGGTGGTCTGGTGATTTCCATCTGTCGATGATTGTGAATAAAACCATTGCAGCCATCCATGTCCCTGTCTATGATGAAAACATATATTTATTTCTGCTGTGTTGATATACTGAGGTGTTCCCTTTGAGTCTGATCTTGTATTATGTGTGCTTGAAAGTTTGTAGCCACTCAGGAAATCTGAGTTGTCAGTGATGTTTTGCTTGTTTTTGATCCCTTCAGAATCCTCCAAAAGCAATGGCCTTGATTGTGTGGACAGACCAGTGGAAGGTAAGTCGGGGCCAAATATAAGTCAACACTCAAGAGGCAGTGGAAGCCTCACTTACCACAGAGGCCGAGTCTGGAAACTGTTGTTACAGATACAAATAGTTGATGGAGGAATAATTACAATTAATGTTTGAGTGCTTCCTCATGCTGGCGAGGAACTTTCAGATGGTCACTCTTGGTGCGGGGTTATATGGAAGAGAGATGTTGCTCCCCCATTCTGTACCTTCGAGGAAACAGAGTCCCAGAGAGTCCCCCAGTGCCTCAGATCTCACTCATACTGATACTATGCTGGTGCAGATGCTGACTTTGGACCAGGGCTTCTTGCCTCACCAAGCCCAGGCCTCTGCACGAGCCTCAGCTGCTCTCTGGAGTTGGAACTTGCTGAGCTTTGGAAGCCTTGGTACTTGCCCTCAGTCTGGGTGCCAGATGCCTTTGAGAGGAGGACAGCGATCATATTAACTCCCCCACTGTGCTGGGTTGAATGCACTCAGCTCTGGGTGGTCCTTGGGCGCATGCCTCCCTCCAGCATTCATGAAGCTGATCTACTGGTCATCATAGCACTTGCCTGTGTGTGTGATTTGGGCATCCTTCAAGGCCTGTTGCCCCGGGGTTAAGGTCTATAACTCAGCAACACTATGTGGCTGGTTGAGTACAGTGGCCTGTAACCGCTTAGAGGATCAATTTTTCTATTATTTTATTTAGCAATTCAGATTGGTCTTCCCTTGACACAGGACAACTTTTTGTTTCTCTTCCTCTTCCTTTCTTCCTTCCCTCCTTCCTTCCTTCTTTCCTTCCCACCCTCCCACCCTTCCCACCCACCCTTCCTTCCTTCCTTCCTTCCTTCCTTCCTTCCTTCCTTCCTTCCTTCCTTCCTTCCTTCCTTCCTTCCTTCCTTTTTTCTTTCATTTTCCTAACAATGGCCAATGATTCATGATAATGTAACCCTGTTGGTTTTTTGGCCTGGGTTGGAGACACTGTACTAGAACCCATGTGCACCCTGGAAGCTAAGATGGTCTTTCTGTCATCTGTTGCACAAGGGTACCTTGCTGTGGCAGCAGTTAGAAAAGAAGATGCTGGCTTCACCTGGAGCTCTCTGAGAGGCAAGAAGTCCTGCCACACTGCTGTGGGCAGGACTGCGGGTTGGAACATTCCCGTCGGCCTGCTTGTCAATCAGACCGGATCCTGCAACTTTAGTAAGGATATGGGAGGGTCTCACGGGATAGCCGTCCTGGGTCCGGGAGTGAGTGCTTGAGGCTGTGGAGCCTTAGGGAAGGGAGAGGGTAAGAGGTTTGCTGACTGGCTGTGGCTTGTAGGTCTATTTTCAAATAACTAGGTTCTCCTTGTATTCACGTAATGGAACCGTGGATGCACAGGATGTTTTGTATAGAACGCTTTTTAAGTTTCCCCAATTCCACCCCACCCCCTTGGGGATCCAGATTGCAATACCATTTAATTAAAACATATGCTCAACCTTATGAGTTAGCAGCTAGCTGAACTGTTAACAATCTGATGTATTTTTTTTTCTTTTTTGTAATCGTAAATCTGATAAGATAGCTTGAGTTTCTAATTTGGGCAAGAATTAAATAAAACAGGCATTTTAAAATGTTTTTGTGTGTGTAAGAAAAAGATACCTTTTTAGAATGTTTCTAGAGAGTACTCTCGAATATATACCATTATATCTACCTAGTACCATGGGTGTGCCAGCCACAGGGGCACAACAGCCATCAGGAGCCTTCTTTCTAGTGAGAAGCCTGAGCTTCTGTTTCTGATTAAAAAGTAAAAAGATGTCAGATTGTTGAACAAGAGGCCCATCTGTGCAGGTGTGGCCCTCTGGGGCATCGGCTGGACATCCTGTCCATCCCTACAGTCTGAGGCCTTTCTGATTTCCAATGGGTCTGTGGTTGGTGGTGGGATGTTATTTTGGGGTGACAAGTGTCTACATACTGAGCTGACATGCTATGCCATCTGCTGGGGCGAAGACGTTGTGTCGACTGTGGTCTGAAGCACTAACTTACCTCCTTCCCTCTGTCCAGATGAATTCTTTAGCCAAAGCTGTGCCCCTGGGGCCGACCCCAAATCCAATCTCTGCGCCCTGTGCATTGGCGACAAGAATGGTGAGAATAAGTGTGCGGCCAACAGTGGAGAGAGGTACCAAGGCTACAGTGGGGCTTTAAGGTGAGTCTGGAGCAGAGCGCCACCAGCTCAGGGCCTCAGTCCTCATTCTCAACAAGTGGCACTGAGGTTGGGGCAGGGTGCTGTCACAGAAGAGTCAAGGGTCAAGGGGCAGCAGAAGCAAGAGCCTCCTATTATACCCAACACCCCAGAGAGTGGAGGTGGGACGCCAGGGTCACGGGGCTGTGGGGCTCAACTTTGTCACCCCCAAAGCCAACGGGGAGAGAGTGTTTCAGTGAACGTCAGAGAATTCTCGTGACCACCACCCTTCCTTCTCCCTCACCCAGATCACCATCATATCTTACATTTGTAGTTTTCTTCTTGATTTTTGGCCTTAAAGGGGCTGGAGAGATGGCTCAGCACCTGAATGAGTGCTTGTGGTTCATTCAGATCTGAGGTCAGTTTCCAGGATCCCTATCAGGGGGCTCACAGCTCCGGGGACTCCAGCGTCCTCCTCTTGTGTCAGGATACCTACACGTGCACATATGTATGTATACACAGACACATACAAACACATAAATAAAAATAGATCTGTTTTTTTTAAAGAAGTTACAAAGAGAAAGCTACATCACAGTGTTATTTTCTAACAGTAATATGAACAAAATCAGCAAAATCTTAGCTTTCAGATTCCGTCTTTTCAGCACCACATGGGTCACATGACCGCACAGGTCACATTTATTTGGGTATTGATTCTCTCTCTCTCTCTCTCTCTCTCTCTCTCTCTCTCTCTCTCTCTCTCTCTCTCTCTCTCCCTCTTCTTGGTTTTTTCCAGACAAGGTTTCTCTGTGTAGCCCTGGCTGTCTTGGAACTCACTCTGTAGACCAGGCTGGCTTTGAACTCAGAAATCCTCCTGCCTCTGCCTCCCAAGTGCTGGGATTAAAGGTGTGCGCTACCATCACCTGGCTTGGGTATTGCTTCTTGTGGCTCTGTGTAGGGCATGAGGCTCGAGTGGAGGCTTCTTCCTCCATCCTTCCTTTAACACCAGATGTTGTCACAGATCCTCAGATGACAATAGTCAAATGGGACTTGGTGCTTTTAAATATAAATTCAATCATTTTGCTCCCGTGAAACAATGACTTTTTTTTTCTTTTTGCTATATCTGAATGATTTGTAAACATTGATTTTTTAAGTGTACAAAACATGTCCTTAAGGATTCACAAATAGAAAACCTACAGCACGATTCATTCTTTCAATAGATAAGTTTGATAAGAACCCAAAGGAATCTGTTTTCCACAGACGTGTGGCACCATGTTCTCTCTCTGGACATATCTGCACCTCCTCGCTCCTGTTTGAACTAAAAGTTTTGTCTTCTGCTCAGTTTTATCTAGAATCTAGACTGGGAGCTATATAACAAAATAATTCAAAGAGGAGTCTTGCTTTTCTCTTACCTCTTTATCTAAAACTCATTTAGGCTAGCATGCACCATGCTGGGTGACACCATGGCGTCCCCAAGCGCATGTGACTTTATGTCTAGTTCCCATTTGCTCCCCTGCACACTGTCATTTGCTTCCTTCCTCCCTGGCTCGTCCCTGTCACATGTGGTCCTCTGCTCTCTCTAGTTCCAGGGTCCCTTCCAGGGATGGAGAGGGGGCTCAGAAGTTAAGAGTCCTGGCTGCTCTTGCACAGGGCCCAGGCGTGGTTCTCAGCATCCACGTGGTGGCTCAACAGCGTTCCTCTGGCCTCAGCAGGCACCGGGCATTCACATGGCGTGCAGACACTAAGGAAGCGCTCACACACGTAAAGCAAAAATAAGTAAATACTTTAAAAAATGTCCTCTTCCTTCCCTCTCATACATAGTCCTCATTCTGGTTTCTTCACACACATGCATACACACATACACCCACATACACACATACACCCACATACACACATACACCCACATACACCCACATACACACGATACACACGATACACACATACACACATACATACACACATATACATACATACATAAATGTACATATATACACATACACACCCATACATATGCACATACACATACATACACACATGTACACACAAATACATACATACACAAATGTACATATATACACATACACACATATGCCCATATACTCATATATACACATACACACATGTACACACGTATACATACATAATACACAAACGTACATACACACACACACTTTTACATTGTGGCTCCACATGTGAAAGAAAACATGTACTATATCTGGCTTATTAGCATAATAATCTCCAGTTTCACCCACTTTCTGCAAACATAATGATTTCCCTTTTCTTTAAGCTCCCATTGTGAATTCATAGCGCACCTTCTCTACCTACCCTCTGTTGATGGACATCTTGGCCACTTCCATTTCTTGGCTATGGTGAAAGAGCTGTTGTAAACATAGGTATGCAAATATCTCTGTGCTAGAGCACAGGGTTCTTCGAGCCTGTCCCAGGTGTGCTATAGCTGGGCCTCATGATAGTTTTGGTCTCAGGTTCTTCAGAAATGTCCCCCGAGGCTGCACAAGTTTCATTCTTGTACTCATAACTGGCGCACATGTGCTATTGGTTCTTAACTGTGAGGTTTCAGGTATTTTCCTGTCTTCCTGTTATGGTACAAAACCTAGCCTCTCGCACTGCCCCGTCCCTAGATCCCTCAACCACAGACTTCATCTGTTCTGACACCTGGGATCATCTTATCGATGCTCGCGTTGCTATGGCAACTCCAGCCTCATTCTCTTACCAAGGATGCACAAGAGTGTGTGTCCCTAGCCAGGCGTGGAGATGCCTAGAAGTGGGACTCACTTCCTCAGGCTTTGCGGCAGGAGCTTCTAAACACTCAGCTGTCTCCTCAGCCCAGTTTTGACCCCTAGTGTTTTGAAGCTTCATTTCTCTTTGTGAGTCCTCCCTGCTTTATTACAAATTATTCAGTTTGGTCAAATTGTTATTGCGTTGACATTTCCTATGTTCTTGTATTTCAACCCCCCAGATTCTTGCCAGGTCCCGATCTGTTCCTAATATCCACTAGCCATATGCTCATTTCCAGTTTCTGCAAAATTTGCTTGCTTGAATCTTTTAATCCTGTGTTGTTTCAAAGCGTTTTTATGGTGAAGACTATTTCTATTTTCTTTCCTTCTTTTTTTTAAGATTTATTTTATTTATGAGTTCCCTGTAACTGCCTTTAGACACACCAGAAGAGAGTGTCAGACCTCATTACAGATGTTTGTGAGCCACCATGCGGTTGCTGGGATTTGAACTGAGGACCTTCAGAAGAGCAGTCAGTGTTCCCAACAGCTGAGCCATCTCTGCAGCCCTCAATTTTCCTTTTTAAATGTATTTATTTATTTATTTATTTAATCAATCCGTGTTTTGCTTACATGTATGTCTATATACTACTGCCTACATGCCTGGTGCCCTCAGAGTCAAGAAGATCCCCTGGAACTGGAGGGAGGAGTTGAGAGCTTCCATGTTGGTGCCAGGAATAGAACCTGGGTCCTCTGGAAGAGAAGCCAGTGCTCTAACCACTGAGCAACCTCTTCAGCCCCTATTGCTTTTTTCTTTTGAAACTTCCTAACATTTCTTTGTATTATGATTATTGCTTCATAAAAGCTTCTCATTTCTTTCTTATCTTTAATGATATTAAGTGTAGTTTGTAGAATAAAAATCCCCCCTCCCTTATATCGTCTCTGAATCTTGGGAACACAATTCTTTTGGTATCACTTTCATGCTCTCCCTTCCAGCATCTGATGGCCTTTGCCCATGTGGCAGTGAGGCGGGTGGGTGCTGTAGCTGACTCTCAGTTCTTCATCAATTTTCCAGTCTGAGGTGCTGGGCCCCGCTGTAGGGCCTTTGGGTTGTGCCATTTGTTATGAGCATCCTAATTTCAGGGTCCATGGATATTTTCTTGGACTCATCAGATTCTCTTAATGAAGAGTCTCTCTGCGCACTTCTTGGGAGGGAGAGCCCTAGGAGTCAGCCTGGGTGGTTCGTAGGGATTGACGCTACCTTCCAGAACACAGACTTTTCGCTTTACTCCTTTACGGATGGGGTTGGGGGCAGGGAATGCTGAGATAGGTCTAACCCTGTGGCCCAGGCTTCCTTCATGCTCACAGCAATCCTCTTGTCTCAGCTTCCAGAGTCCTGAGATGATTGGCATGAGTCACTGTACTCAGCTCACCTTCTGTCTTCTGGGTTGTGTCTCTGCCGTCCACTGGGTTTGTTTCCCTAGACTGTACTGTTAAGCGTCAACATGCCAAATGTTGGGGTCATAGAGTTGCTGCATGGGCTGTGAGGGCACCTGTATTAAGCTCTATTTTCAACGATGCCTTATATTTCCAGTTGCTGAGTCTTTCTGGTATCCTGTGGTTGCACTTCAGCTTTTGTCTTGAGCTGCGACTGCCCCTGCCTTCTGTTACAGCTTTCCTCTTTCCGTTAGGCCAGGGCTGCTCGGCCGCTGTCTTTCCAGATTCTGACGGGCGACTTCATTACCTTCTCTTTTATAAGTTTATGGGTTAAAAAAGAGAACTTTTATGGTGTCCTCTCACTGGGGTTTTAGAGAGAGAGAAGATAGATACCCAAATGCTTGCAGTCTGCTGAGTTAAATCTTAAAGTCCTGGAAACAGTTCTGACTTTTGTATGTTTACTTTTATGGTTTAGTTTTTGGAATGCATGTCACAAATATTTATGCGAATTCTAATGGTTTCTCCCTTGTGGTGTATTTATTTTGGGAATATTTTAGGTGTCTGGCTGAGAAGGCAGGAAATGTTGCATTTTTGAAGGACTCCACTGTCTTGCAGAATACTGACGGTATGTGAAGATGTTTTGCTTCCTCCTTCAGAGCAGTCTTTAGCACCCTCAACACACCCTCATTACTGGGTTTCTATTTGCAAAGATAGTATAACTATTACAGACTTTTGACTAAAAGAATTACAAAGTCTTTTAAATCAATCAATCAATCAATCTATCTATCTATCTATCTATCTATCTATCTATTACCTACCTACCTATCTAATCTAT
This sequence comes from Apodemus sylvaticus, assembly GCF_947179515.1. NCBI lineage: Eukaryota > Metazoa > Chordata > Mammalia > Rodentia > Muridae > Apodemus > Apodemus sylvaticus. The sequence continues at coordinate 12,971,653 of NC_067478.1, read as the reverse complement.
CTATCTATCTACCTACCTACCTACCTACCTACCTACCTACCTACCTACCTATCGAGACAGAGCTTCATTTTATAACATCAAGTAACTCTCCTTGAACTTACTATGTACCTCACATAGGCCTTGAGCTCATGGAAGTCTTACTGTCTTGGCAAATTAAGTTCTGGAAATTAGAGGCATGAACCACTCCATCTGGTAAATTCTCAAGTCTGTACTGTTGTAGACAGCATAGGAACACCTGTAGTGTTACAGTGATTTTGAAGCAATTCACACACACACACACACATACACAGAGAGAGAGAGAGAGAGAGAGAGAGAGAGAGATACACACATTCACATAGACATACACACATGCATATATACACAAAAACACATATATGTATATACACATACACACATTCACACAGACATACATACACATATACATAAACACACATACGTACACTGAGCTGCTACACATGAGTATGTATGTAATACATACATTCACACATATACATTCGCACAGGCATACATACATACATTCGCATATATACATTCACACAAGCACACACACACAGAGAGAGAGAGAGAGATACACACATTCACATAGACATACACACTTACATCATATATACACAAACACACATATATGTATATACACATACACACATTCACACAGACATACATACACATATATATAAACACACATACGTACACTGAACTGCTACACATGAGTATATACATGAGTATGTATGTAATACATACATTCACACATATACATTCGCACAGGCATACATACATACATTTGCACATATACATTCACACAAGCACACACACACACACAGAGAGAGAGAGAGAGAGAGAGATACACACATTCACATAGACATACACACTTACATCATATATACACAAACACACATATATGTATATACACATACACACATTCACACAGACATACATACACATATACATAAACACACATATGTACACTGAGCTGCTACACATGAGTATATACATGAGTATGTATGTAATACATACATTCACACATATACATTCACACAGGCACACACACACACATCACAGTTGGCAGCAGGTGAGTGAATGAAGAACCTCACTGTCTGTACCAGTGGAACAAGAACAGATAGTAATAACCGAATGCATGCAAATAAGATTTCCTCTTGAAAATGGAAATAGAGGCATTTCTTCATCTCCCATATAAAACCTTGGTCCAGAAACTCCTTGAGAATCAGTCAGCAAAAACCCACACGAACACGTGGCTTATGAAGATAATGTAGCAGCCAACAGTGGAATAAGAACTTCCCTCTCCTGGTCTCTAGATTGGGAAAACAAATGAGGCACCCAACTCTCGCCAGATGCTTGCTACTGCTCAAGTTGCTTTTCCTTCCTTAGCCTCCATGCCTCTGCCTCTGAAGGCAACTTGCTGGTTTGTTCAGTAAACTTCAGTCCAGCCCCTTCTTCCTTTCCTTTCTCCCTGCCTGTTGGTTGTCCCTGGTGCGAGTGTTAGGAGACCCCTGAGACCAAATGCTCAGTATTAGCAGAGGAAAGCCAGGAGGCATCTCCCAGGAAAGGCGAGTCCAGCAGAAGCTTGGCTGATGAGCTCCTGTGTCACACTCATGCGTGACACATTAACACCGGGAACTCACGGCAGCCTGTGTGATACTCAGAGACCAGACTGATGTCCAACTTAAGTTTCACAGGCACTTAATACCTGTATTTATTGGAATTCACTAGACATATTGATAGGCCCGTGGAGTTGTCTTATTTTTTTCCATGTTGTACTGAAATGAGTCAGAAAAGATTGTCTTTGAAAGTCTGAGCTTGGAAATGCTCTAGGATTGGAAAGTTTGTCCACATCACATGATATCTAACACGTGGGGGAATCCTGCACACTTGATCTCATTGATGAGTCAGAACCAGATTGCGGTCACTCTGGAAACACTAGGCAATATGACCTGCAAGTGACATCTGTAATTTACATATGAAACATAGTGGAATATTTTGTTTATTTTTGCATTGCCACCCCCACAGTATTTCATTATGTCCATACATATATACATTTGAAAAAATTCCAGAGCAAAAGTATTCCTAGCCCCAAACATTTTGAATATAGGATATTCAACCTGCTTTGTTTCTCTGTTTCTTTGTTTCTTTCCTTCTTTGTTTGTTGTTTGTTTGTTTCTTTTTTCTTTCTTTCTTTCTTTTCCTTCTCCTCCTCCTCTTCTTCTTCTTCTTTTTGGAAACTACTAGAAAATATATTGCACATATTGAGTTCTTATGTAATAGGAGGGGGCAGGAAGATACATCAGTGGGTAAAGTGCATCAGTGGGTAAGGTGCATGTTATGCAAGCATTAAGACCTGAGTTCAGATCCCCAGCACCCATGTAAGAAGGCAGATAAAGTGTCATGAGCCTGTAATCCCAGCTCTGGGGATGATAGGAATGGAGCTAGGTGGATCCTGAGTCTTCTAGTCTAGCTGACTCAGTGAGCTCTGAGTTCAATGGAAGACTGTTTCTCAAAAATGTAGCAAAGAAGTGATTGAGGAAGATACCCAGGGGTCAACCTCTGACCTCCATACATAACTGCACGGGCAAGCATACTTGAACATTTGTGCATGCACACACACAACACACACACTACATAGTACACACACGTGTACACACACACACACACACACACTTAAAAGAACATTTTTAGATGTATTTATTTACTACACATACAGCGTTCTGCCTGTATGTGTACCTACAGGCCAGAAGAGGGTTCCAGATCTCATGATAGATCATTATGAGCCACCATGTGATTGCTGGGAATGGAACTCAGGACCTCTTAACCTCTGAGCCATCTCTTCAGCCCTTAAAAGAACATTTAACAGCTTGATTGGGATACAACTTGGTGATTTCAGAATCCACCCATTGTCTGTGTTCGAACAGGTGGGCTCTAGCACATTCTGAATGGTACAGGCACCGACGGTACAACCCAACTCCACAACACTTGTTTGAACAGCATGAAGGACCCCATCTGTTGGCAGCTCACTGTCTTTGCTTCTTCAGATCTCCTTCCTGTTCCCATGACTTTGTCTGCTCTCATAAAAGCAACCGTCGTTGTTGGTCCTTTGTAGCCGGCTTTTTTATCATGGCATCGTGATTGTGAGAATCAGGCATGTTACCACATGTATGAACTTCTTATTGAGTAAGAATCTCCACTATGGCTAAGTTCAGCATATTTGTCACCTGAACAGTTTGTGAAGGATAAAGCTTCATTTTGTCTCCTGGATATCACCACAGCCCATAACGTGCTTTTTACAACAGTCATACCTTGACCTAGCGTATTAGCTATAGCTAACGGCGCCTTTCTTTCACCAGGGAAGAACACTGAAGAGTGGGCTAGGAACTTAAAGCTGGAGGACTTCGAGCTTTTGTGCCTTGATGATACCCGGAAGCCTGTGACTGAGGCTAAGAACTGCCACCTAGCCATAGCCCCAAACCATGCTGTAGTGTCTCGGACAGACAAGGTGGAAGTCCTTCAGATGGTGCTGCTTGACCAACAGGTATGGGCCAGCAGGACTCTCAGCAAGCTCTTCACCTCATTAGCTCCTGTCTGGAGGTGGTTCGCCCACTCAGGCCTTTCTTTCTAGCCCCTCTGGCTTGATCAACAGGGATAGAGTTTGTTCCGTGCTGTGAGTCTTTCTAGGAACCAACTAGACTTCTGCCTGGATTCTCTGCTCCCAGACTTGAACTTGTGTCGTGAATTCTGATCTCTTCCTCTTGCCGCTTCCTCTCATGACTCAGAGAGAAGGACAAACAATGGCCAGGACAAAGGTTGTGAGGCAGCAAACACAGAATGCATTCCATGTGCAGGAGACACGAGGTCCTTGTGCTCACAGATAAACACTAGGAAAAGCAGGAATATTAGACACACAGCGTTGTCTCTTCAAGGAAGAGATGTGTGACCTGTTTCTGCCAAGAAGGCTGGGAACTGACATGGCTAACAGCCTGGTGACTTCAGGGCTATCTGTATGGCCAGGCCACTCTGGCTCCCAGACTATGTCTGTCTTAGTCAGTCTATAACATTATCCTCCCTGAAACTCTGCACTGTTTTCCAGGAGCCTGGTTTTGTAGAACTCATCTTTATGGAAGATGTCTTGTATTTTACAAGACTTATTCATATAATCGTGTCTTAAGCTTTGTTGTATACACAGGATTGAGTTATCACCAGGAAACTTCCCCCCCTAAATTGTATTGTGCTTAAATTTGCCTGAAACAAGAGGACCCAGTGTCAGGCTTCTGAGGTTTGACCCAACACTGGCTACTGAGTTGTGTTGAACCAAACTTTTCTTGCCTCATCTGGATTGACACTGTGCTGGTCATAGTGTTTGTAGGGAATCCCACATCCGTGGATTTAGGGAAGACTGTGTTCTAGTGTTCTCTGTTCTGGTCTTTATTTTCCTCTCACAGCATGCTGGCTCTGGGTAAACTTTTGAGACCAACAGCCCTGAGTGAAGAGAAGGGACTGCAGCCGAGAGAGGCCGAATGCCCTGCGTGGCCCAGTTAGTTCATAGAAACATGGGAATTTTCAAATTGCCCCTCTGGAGAGCTGGAATACCAGAATGTTCTAGATGGTTGGCTTTCTGGGGAGGATCTCAAAAATCCTCATCTGACCTCTGATCACCCAGCAAGAAGTTCTACAAGAAGTGATAACAGTTTTAGTAGGAGGAAAGACATGGGAGGCAAGGTCAGAAGTGGTGTGAGGCTCCTGCCCTGGATGGAGTGAGCATGCCACCAGCTGGGAGCACAATGCTGGGAGCACGGTGATGGGAGCATAGTGATGGGAAGAGTCATCCCAGGCAGGGAAAGGGACCCTGCTGCTTTTTAGCTCTGCCATTTACCAAAAATGGAGGTACCCTTACCTTTCCGCCCCCACACTCCCTTCTTTGACTACTCACAGACAATTCGCTCTCTTGACACAGCGTCAGTTTGGGAGAAGTGGGCCGAGGTGTCCAGGAGAGTTTTGCCTGTTCCAGTCTGAAACCAAAAATCTTCTGTTCAACGACAACACTGAGTGTCTGGCCAAGCTCGACGGCAAAACCACGTCGGACAAGTATCTGGGAAAGGAATATGTCACGGCGACCGCACGCCTGAAGCAGTGCTCCAGCTCCCGTGAGTGGATTCTAGATATAATCACTGGGGAACCAACATGGGAGAAGGTTCAGGTTAGGAGGCCAAGATTCACGGAGAAGTGCAAATTCTTAAAACCTTAAAATGCAGAGCTAAAGAGATGGCTCAGGGGGTAAGAGATCGACTGTTCTTCCAGATGACACCGGTTCAGTCCTGGGCACCTGTCCAGCAGGTGCTCACAGCTGTCTCTAACTCCAGTTTCAGGAGATCTGACACTCCTTCTGGCCTCTGTAGGCACCAGGCCGGCATGTGGTCATCAGACATCCGTGCAGGCAAAGCGCCCACATGCATGATGCAATGGGCTCAAATGTAGGAAAGAGTATTGATAATAATTGACTTCTTGAAAACTGTTCAGAAGAGTGACTGGAGATGTTTCTCAGTAGATCATCCGCCTCACATGCACAAAGCCCCAGGTTCGGCCTCTAGCATGGCATAAACTGTGTGTAATGATGCACACCTGTAATCCCAGAACTTGAGAGGTAGAAGCAGGAGGAACAGATGTTCAAAGCCGTCCTTGGCTACATAAGGAGATCGAAACCAGACTGAGGTACATGTAACCCTATCTCAAAAAAATTCCAAATACCTGTTATATGCATACACACACACACACACACACACACACACACACACACACACATATATGCACACACACACACATATATACCTATATATACACAAACATATATACACACATATATACAGATTTCTGAAAGACTTTCAGAAGTAATCTTCAAGCATCCCCATGCACCGATAGCCTGTGCACAGTGGCCCCTTGAATCCCTACTCCGAGAGGCAGAGGCATGGTAGAGGCTGTGGTTCAGGAGTTGGAGCAGGCCCAGAATCTCTTTATCAGTCGTTCTCAACTTAGGACAATTTTATCCCCAAATCAGACATTTGGCCATGCCTAGAACTTCTTTGATGACCACAGTTTAGTAGGTGCTTCTGGTAGCAGGCCATAGAGGTTGGGATTCTTAGCAAGCAATGTACAGGATACCACAGCCTACAAAAAAGGATTATCGGGTTCCCTGTGCTGTTCGACCGGAGATCAGGAGCCGAGATCTGGATTGAGCGACTTCTCAGGCTGTTGCCGGTGTGGTCCACCCTCGGTGACCCAGGGCTATTGATGAATCTGTGAACAGACGGCAGTGGTGCAGAGGCCACGTGCCCGAGCACAGAGCTGCCTGCCCATGCTCTCCCCAGCTCATTGTAGAGTGGCTCACACAGGAAGGTGCTGAGCCTTCCTGGATAGATCAGCCCTCACTGTGCGCAGTGCGGTTCAGGAGCCAGAGGACTCGTGTCTTGTGAACTTGAGCGGTGTGAATTGATTCACTTAGGGGTGGAGTCACCCGCCCCTCAGGTCAGAGCAGGAGGGTGTCCTGTGTTCCCAGGAGGCCACAGTTGCTAGAAGAGGCGGTAGGAAGCACATGGATGGATAAGGCAAGCTCTGACTCACAATGGTGGGACAAGGGCTTGGAAACTGTTTTTGAAACCTCCCTGATTTACAGATTTTTGGGGAAATCTGTGTCTGAATGACCTGCTTTGTGTGTCCCACAGCACTCTTGGAAGCCTGCGCCTTTCTTACCCAGTGAAAAAACACCGAGCAAATAGCGGAGCCTTCCCAGGAAGCCTCGTCCGGGATCCCTGGTCCTGGGGCCCTCAGACGGGCTGGTCTCATAAACCCCTGCTGTCACTTCAGGTAGAAATAAAATGAAATAGTGTTGGTTTTCTCGTCATTTGAGGCGTTACTCATTGCGCCTTGAATTTTACACGGAAATCCTGTGTCTCACCACACGCCTGCACTCTGGGACTTGCTTTTGGAGTTTCTAGGTCCAGCCCTTCCTTTATCCTGACGTTCCAGGCATGCTGCCCATTGACCTGGAGTCTGGGGACAACCAAGTGACATTTCTTTCCCCAGGGGATCTGGTTTCTTCACACAGAGATCACAGTACATGTGCACATGTGTGTCTCAGATTATGTGTGCATATGGGTGACCTCAACATAAGTTTGCATATGACTGTGTTCTCCTCTCACTAATATGTATGCATGTGTGTGCGCATATGTGTGTGAAGGCCAGAGGGCAATCTTTAATGCCACTATCTACCTCCCCCCACCTTTTTTAAAAAATTAATTTTATTTATTTACATTTTAGCCGTTGCTCCCCTCCTGGTCCCCGCCCCCAGGTCCCCGCCCCCAGTTCCTCGTCCCCAGTTCCTCACCCCATTCCCTCTCCCCCTTGCCTCTGAGAGGATGCTCCCTTCTTCTCCTTCCCTGTGTCACTCCTCTTGAGACTTGGGGCCTCAAGTCTCTCAAGGATTGGGCAAATCTTCTCCCACCTAGGCCAGACCAGACAGACCTCTGTTATATATGTGCCGTGGGGGTGGGGTCGGGTGGGGTCTTGGGCCAGCCCATTTATGCTGCCTGGTCGGTGGCTCAGTCTCTGGGACATCCCAGGGGTCTGGGTTAGTTGAGAGTCTGCTCTTCCTGTGGGGTCACCCTTCCCTTCAGCTCTTTCAATCTTTCCCCTAATTCAACCACAGGGGTTCCCGACTTCAGTCCAATGGTTGGGTGAAAGTATTTGTATCTGTCTCAGTCAGCTGCTGGCAGGGTCTCTCAGAGGACAGCCATGCCAGGCTCCTGTCTGTAAGCACACTATAGTATCAGTAATACTGTCAGGCCTTGGAGCCTCCCCTTGAGCTGAATCCCAAGTTGGGTCGGTCACCGGATTGCCTTTCCTTCAGTCTTTTCTCCATTTTTTGGTCCCTGCAGTTCTTTTAGACAGGAACAATTCTGGGCCAGAAATTTTGACTGTGGGTTGGTAACCCCGTCCCTCCACTTGGGGCCCTGTTTATCTTCTGGAGATGGACTCTTTGAGTTCCCTCTCCCAGCTGTAAAGTCACCCCCATTGAGTCCTGAGAGTCTCTCACCTCCACAGTCTCTGGGACTTTCTAGAGGGTGCCCCACCTCCTACCCCCCAGAGGCTGCTCCTTGTTACCTTTCATTCTCCTGACCCTCTGGGCTTCTCTCCTGTTCCCTCCTCCCCTCCCCTTCCCCTCTGCCACCCAGGTCCCTCCCTCCCTTCCTCTGCTTCTGGTATCCACCATTTTTTTAAAAAGAGGGGGGTCCTAGCTTGCTTTCTGATAAACGCTATGACCTACAGCGACCTGAGGAGGAAAGGGTTCACATCTCACAGCTATGGTCCACTGTACAAGGAAGCAGGGGGAGGAGCCTAGAGGCTGAGGCCATGGAGGAGGGCAGCTCACTTACTAGCTTGCTCCCAGAGCTTTCTCAACTTCCTTCTTTCCTTCCTTCCTTCCTTCCTTCCTTCCTTCCTTCCTTCCTTCCTTCCTTCCTCCTTCCCTTCCCCTTCTTTCCCTCCCTTCCCCTTCTTTCCCTCCCTCCCCCCCTCTTTCTCTCTGTTTTTTGAAGACAAGGTTTCTCTGTGTAGCCCTGGCTGTCCTGCTGACCAGGCTGGCCCCAAATTCCTGCTTCCCCAGGATTAAAGCTGGGATTAAAGGCATATGCCACCATCACCCCCCTCACCTTGTTTTCTTCTAGTGCCAGGATTACTTGCACTGATGTGGCACTGCCCTGAAGAGGTGGCACTGCCCACAGTGGGCTGGGACCTCTCGCATCAATTATTAATCAAGAAAATGCCCCACAGACAAGCTTCAGGCAATCTTTTTTCTCATTAAGGTTCCCTCTTCCTAAATGACTTTAGCTTGTGTCAAGTCGACAAAAGAAGCCAGCAGCACACAGGGTCTCTCCATTGGCCTGGAACTTGCCAAACAAGCTAGGTGGGCTGGTGGTGCGCCCCAAGTCCTGCCTGTTTCTGCCTCTTCAGCAGTAGGATTGCAGGTCTGCGCCACTGTGCCTGGGGAATCAAACGCAGGCCCTTATGCTCGCTCGATCGCTCACAAGGTGAACGCTTTACCATCTGAGCTCTCTCTCCGACCCCCTGGTCACTGTTGCCCTACCCATTTCCTCCAACAAGCTCTTCACAGCATGGACGATGAACCAGTAATCCTGCTCCGTCGTGCGTTTACCCATTGTTACCGTTGTTAGCAAGAGTGGACAGCTCTGTGCCACCTGCAGATCTTCTAGAATTTTCAGAAGAGGGCCAATAATTTTGGGGACCAAAACTCTTATTTATTTATGTATTTATTTATTTATATTTGCTATGTTGAATTAAGGCCAGATACGTTGTCCATCTTCACTAACCTGAGAAGTCTATTTGACGAGAAACATTTGATGAGGTTAATGCTTACAAATGTAAAACATAACAGCAACAACAACAAAACTGATGCAAGCCTTGAATAGACCAGACGCTAAAGTGAAATTAGAGACCCATCAGTGAGCTGGGCGTGGTGGTGCACTTGGGAGGCAGAGGCAGGAGGATCTCTGTGAGTTCGAGGCCTGCCTTGTCTACAGAGTGAGTTTCAGGATAGCCAGGGCTACATAGTGAGAACCTGTCTCAAAACAAAAAATAGTAAGCTAAACAACAAAACCTAATAACAAGAAAAAGGTCCCAGCAGCAAAATCGCTCTCCCTCGTTGAAATGTACCTAGTGTCAACTGCTCCTAAGAAGCTGTGGGAGCCAGTGACCCCTGACCAACCAAGAGTGCAGTCCTCTTGCATCTGTGTCCACCAGAGGTCAGTGGTGGCTCTGCCACGCCCCCCACCTCCACCCCGTCTTAAGCCAGGATGAGATAGAAATCTTCATTTGGGACTTGCTAGACGTAGCACATGGGAGATGAACGAGAAATAGAGGTGCCAGACAGCAACGCCAAGTTTCTATTTGATCCCCATTATTTCAATGCCATTTAAAGCCTCATGTCACGATGCGAATGAAATGGTCCAGCAGGGTACTCTGTCTCCCCTTCATTTCTGGACCACAAGCAAAACCTTTAGTTATTTCAATTTCAAGGCTCTCCTCCGCCCCTGCTGTGGTTAGAGTAAGAAATGTCCCCCATAGGTTGGTGTATGTAAACATGTGGCCCCCCAGCCACGGCAGTCTTGTGAAAGTTGCAGAGTTTTTCCGGAAGTGGAACTTTGCTGGAGGAAGTGGGTCACTGGGGCTTTATAGCCTGGTCCCGCGTAACCCAGCTCCACTTCCTGTCTGGTTTCTGGTTTCTGGTTTTCCAAGAGTTGAGGCGGAGTCCCGGCTGCGCAGTGCTGATACCATGGAGCAGCCGGCGCCATTTCTACTTCTTTATGATCGGCTGGAGCGATAAGCCAGAGCAAACCGCTCTTCCACCAAGGTGCTTTTTCTCAGGTGTTTGGTTATAGCAACGGGAAAAGTAATGAAGGTGCCGGAGAGATGGCTCAGCGTTAACACTGACTTCTGCTCTTCCAGGGGGTCCAGATTTGGCTCCCAGTACTTGTAACTTTAGTTCCAGGGGATCTGACACCGCTGGCTTCCACAGGCACCCACACACATGTCCACAGACAGACAGACAGACAGACATGCAAATGCACACATACAGAAAAAAATAAATATTTTAAACTATTTAAAGTTGTTCTGTGTATGAATGTTTTTGCTGCCCTTGGAGGCCTGAAGATAGTGTCAGATCCTTTATAACTGGAGTTGTAGATGGTTATGAAGCACCATGTGGATTCTGAAAATTGAACTGGAGTCCTTTGTAAGAGTCTCAAGTGCTCTTAACCACTAAGATGTCTTTCCAATCCAATATATATGTTTGTGCATATTTGTATATATATCTATATATCTGCATATATACATAAACACACTTATATGCATGTGTGTATATACATATACATGTATGTGTATATATGCAGATATATAGCTATACATATGCATATACATATATACATGTGTTTGAGTATATGTACATATATGTATATGCACATATATTTATTTATATACATGCACAATCATACATTAAGTATTTACAAAGGTAACTGAGCAGAGTCATGACTCAGTACCTATTTGGACAATTTACAGCCACGTGTAACTCCGACTCCAGGTGGCGTCAATGCCCCTGACCTCAGCAGTCCCCTGCATGGAGGATATTAGTAAGCCAACGGCCTCAGCTGTGGGCATGGGCACCACCCTGCTCCTTATACTGAATGTGAGAGTACTTCTGGCTTCCAGTGCCACACCCTGAAGTAGATTCCTAAAAGCATTTCGATGGAGAGGACGAGGTGTGTAGAAATTCCAGCAGCAGTGTCTGACCGATCGGGTGGAGCCAGGAAGCTTGTCAGAACTGGTGTCTGTCAGGGAAGCATGTTGAGAGACCACACTTCTTGAGAAAAGTAAGGCTGAGAGCTCAGAGGCAAACAGCTCCGACTCCTTGGCTAAGTGAGTGGGGGAACTGACCACAAGGGAGAGAGAGAGGCCTGTTGAGTTGGACGAGGAATGTGCTTGGAGATGACAGATGGGCTCCCTGCACAGTGTCTCAAGGAAAATATGGTTGTGGAGACTGTTTCTGACCATGATAGCTATGAAGTCTTTTTTGTTTTTTTCTTGTTTGTTTGGTTTGGTTTGATTTTGATTTTTCAAGACAGGGTTTCTCTTTATAGCTCTGGGTGTCCTGGAACTCACTCTGTAGACCAGGCTGGCCTCAAACTCAGAAATCCGCCTGCCTCTGCCTCCCAAGTGCTGGGATTACAGGCGTGCACCACCACGGCCCGGCTTCTCACCTCTTATCTTAAACGTTGAATTTTTAAGAGTTTTATTAGCTTATCTGCACATCAGTCAAACAATCACACAAAGAAAAGAACTTTTTTTAAAAATAAGTCTCTTTGCTTCCATTTCCTCTTTGTTGAGCTGAGGGCGTTGTTGTTTCCTGGTGGGCGTGCTAACACTGGAAAATAGTCAACTGTCCAGATACAGTGCACTTCCACCCTCTATGAAGCAGGGGACAGGGGAAAGGCAGACTCCAACCCAGAGCCACAGTGTATGTGAGAACACATTTCACTGTCCTCCACAGACTAAGTCAGAAGAACCCAGGCCAGGTCCAGCCTTTCCCAGCCTGCCACCCCTCACCCATCTTCTGCCTCCGGTTCATAGAATTGTCTGAAGAAAGCCAAGAAGAAAGGCGTCTCTTCTGTGGGGAACCAGACTTTGTGAGAGAGAGAGTCATGCCTTCCACATCTTCCTTAGATGGAAAGAATCTACTAACAGTGACAAGGCTTCAAGCCGACTCACCCACAGCCTCCAGGGCTGGCTGTACAGGATGCGCCCATGCCTATGAGTGTCCTGTTACCCATGATAAATGTAGGGGTAAAGTGTTTCTAGGTTCTTGACCTCTTGACCAAAGAACTGAAATAAAAATTGATACAAATTTGCAAAAGCCCCAAAGGAAGCTTCGTTTAAAGTAAAACAATAGCAAAGACCAGAATACACTACAAGAATCCACCAAGGCCCCAGTTCTTGTTGGGACTTCCTTTTCTTGGGTTAAAAGAAGGAAGGCTTTGGTGACCAGGGGAATACTGAGGGTGGTTCTCTGTTTTGAGTGACAGGTTAAGTCAGCCATATAATCATTTTTCTACTCTTCCCAAAATGCATCTGATTTTAATCATGTGCATGCCTACTTATACACAGGCATAAGATGATTCAATACAGAGGTTAAATCTAGACGTACCTGGAAAGAGGCGCTCTCGATTAAGGAATTGTCTGCATCAGACTGGTCTGTGAGCATGTCTGTGAGGCATGTTCTTGATTGCTAACTGATATAGGATGGTTCAGCCCACTCTGGACCATACCAGTCCTGGGCAGGGTCTGGGGCTTTATAAATAAGGTACCCAAGACAGCGAGGCGTGATAAGCCACGAATCAGAGCTCCAGTTCCAGATTCCTGCCTGGCTTCTCTTCATGATAGACTGTAACCTCTAAACCCAATAAACCCCTTCTTCCCACCTTGATTTTGGTCCGATGTTTTATCACAGCACCAGAAAAGCAAATGTAGCATGGGGGGTTCTCCCCAGAAGTTTACTTGAGGACAGTTTCGCCTTCATGCATATTCCCTCAAAACCAGTTCAGGCTTGGTGAACCGACCTTCAACTAGGATGTATGATGGATACCTTTGAAGAGAAGCTGTCAGAATCTGACAGAGAAGCATCTCATTATTCAGAGAGGGGTGTGGGTGTGGCCTGATAAGGGTGGGGTCTGAGGTTGTTAGGAGCATTGTTCAGAGAGAGGTGCGTGTGCAGCTAAAGGAGCTAGGCTGCCACAAGTGTTATTAAAAGGTAGGCATGTATAACCCACACCAGGTGGAGTCCCGGGCTACTAAACCATTCCCTATGCTTCTCTACCTCACCCGACACAATCCATAGTGGATCAGTGCCACTATGCTGGGATCACAAGAAGTCATTCTAGAGAGATGGGAGGGCTCCGGGGCCTCTGTACAGTCTAAAGAGGTGTCCTTGTTACCTGGAGTTGTTAGCTTCAGAATATGGGTGCTGACACCCCCTAGCAAGCCACATTCAGACATTGCAAGCTAGGTGATGGTGATGGGCAGGACCACATGCTAACCCAGATTGCCCTTCGACATGTTCAACACAAAACCTCGTATGAGGACCCACAAAAACAAAGAAGGACATTGACTCGCTTTGTTCTTCCCAACCAACGTAGTTACATTAAATCTCTCTCTCTCTCTCTCTCTCTCTCTCTCTCTCTCTCTCTTCTCTCTCTCTCTTCTCTCTCTCTCTCTCTCTCTCTCTCTCTCTCTTTTTACCACTACTTGTTTCTTTAATTGATTTGTTGAGGACAGGTGACCAAGCCTGGTTTGTTAGGGGTCGGTCAGCGCTCAAGCTCTGATCCAAATAAATCTGGTAACACAGTGACCACCCCCATCCAAGTCTATATTTGGGTCCTGGCATGAGGTTCAAGTTAAATAGAGGTCAAGTGTTCTGTATAGCCGGGCGGTGGTGGCACATGCCTTTAATCCCAGCACTTGGGAGGCAGAGGCAGGTGGATTTCTGAGTTTGAGGCCAGCCTGGTCTACAGAGTGAGTTCCAGGACAGCCGGAGCTACACAGAGAAACCCTGTCTCAAAAAACAAAAACAAAAATAAAAACAAAAACAACAAAAAAGAGTTCTGTATAACTGAACTTGACCACACAGTCAAGGTGTGGTTCCACAAGGGTCACTGTCTCCAGTCCAGTCTGTCCTGCAAATGCTCAGAACTGTGTGAACTCTTTTCCCAGAAGACAAGATGCCCATCCAGCTCCCCTTCCTCTGTCATGAGTCTCCTGGGGAAATGTCAATGTCCTTCATTTAATAATCTGATATCCAAAGGGATAAAGGCGCACGTCTTCATTCCTGGTGGGATGGCCACACCCTTTTCTGGGAATGAGTAGTTCCTTTCCTAGGTAGTGTGGTCTAGAGAGGCAGAGGGGTGGATTTCAGGGTCCAGACATGAGATCTGTCTTTGTATAACTGCTGTGGTAAGATTGAAGGCTGATGGCTAGCCCGCCTCAGCCTCACCTACCGCAGTCCCCTACAGTGACCAGCCTTCCTCACAGACAGGGCAACCAGAAGTTTCTTTTACTGGCAAATAACTTGCAAGCAGAGGAGAAGCACTATATTTTTATCTACACCAATCATTTTCTGTTTGTTAGTTGTTTTTTTTATTATGGTATTTGTGGGAAATAGAAAAGCTAGCGCTATTTTTAATTTTATTACATTTTTATTGGTGTGTGTACTGAAGCACAAATATAGAAGTCAGAGGACGACTTGGGGTTGGCTCTTTCCTTTCACCCTGTGGATTCAGGGACCCACACAGGGCCAGCGGCTTAATGGTAAGCTCCCTTTTCCTCTGAGCCGTCTCGCTGGGCCTCAAGTGTTGCTTATATTTTTAGGGACCAGTCTATCTGGTCTAACATAGAAGGAAGGCCTTGTGGATTCGGGTTTTGAGTATACCATACCCACTCTCGGTTCTCAACATTTTTCTTCCTTGCAGCTCCCATTAGGGTTTCTGGATCTTTTTTACTTTCTGAATTTTCGTTCTGGAAATCCTGACAAGGCCATCCTTTGAGTTCATCCCTATCGGTAAGTATCTGAGGATGATGTGATTTCCTCTGAGACTTCTGTTTGACGTGGAACAGAAGTGATTGGAGAGGAAAGACCTTAAATATGTGATGAGATTATACTCCTAAACTTCCTAAACCTCTTGCATATCTACTGAGATACTTTCTCCCTGAGTCTGTCTCTGTGTCTGTCTGTCTGTCTGTCTGTCTCTCTCTCTCTCTCTCTCTCTCTCTCTCTCACACACACACACACACAACTGTTCTCCTTGTAGGTTGCTGTCCCTACTTTCCTCCTTAGCCAGGGGCAGAGACGGGGGTTCCTTCCTTGTGCTGCTTGGAAACTATTTGAGTATATGATGGAAACCTGAGCTGCAGAAGACCCTAGGCTGTCCCAGAGACAGCCTGCACTAACACATCGGAGTGCTTCCGAGGCTTTTAAAATCAGCCACGTTGGAGTACAGTTGATGCAGGATAGACCACAGTGTTAGTGAAAACGACATTTCTGTCCTGATAATGAGCTCAGCCCCCAGGCTCCTCGTTGTCCTTGTGCCTCTCGCAATGAATCCCACATGCCTCCTATCTAAGCATCCGTAATAACCATGGCTTCAGCCCCTAAGGATTAGATCACGTTTTCTAAAATTTTATCCAAATAAAAACAAAAATTAACACAATTGAAATTAGAATATATAACTGAGCAGAAGTCATCTTTTGTTTGGCCTTTTAAGACTTCATGCATGAAGCTATGTGATTCCACAGTCTGTGGCTCTTTCTCCATCCATCCGTCGAGGGATCGTGGATCGACGGCAGCTTATAGCTGTATAAATACAGCTTCTGTGAAAGTCCGTGGAGAAGTGTGTGTAGGGATGTTTCCAATTTCAAGAATGGAATGACTAGTAACTATATATTCAGCTTTTAAAGAAACTTTCATCTTGGAGCAATGGTGGTGCATGCCTTTGATCCCAGCACTCAGGAGGCAGGCAGATCTCTGAGTTCAAAGCCAGCCTGATCTAGAGAGTGAGTTCCAGGACAGCCAGGGCTACACAGAGAAACCCTGTCTCAAAAAACAAAGAAAAAAAATCTCTTTCCAAACCAGTTGTGTTATTTTATATTCTCACCAGTAGTGCATGAGAATTCCAATTTTAGTTCCTTGGAGACATTTAAAATGTGTGTGTGTGTGTGTGCACATACATGTGTATGCATGAGCATGTGTACATGTATTGTGCATGAATTGTGCATGTGTGTACATGTGTGTGCAAGCATGTGTGCATGTGTATGTGCTTATGTGTATATATGTACATATGTGCTTGTGTGTGCATATGTGTGCATGTGTGCATGCATATGTGCATGTGCATGTATGTGTATGTACATGTGTATATGTGTGTGCATATATATGTATGTGCTTGTGTGCAATATGTGTGCATGAATATGTGTGTGCATGTGTGCATTATGTGTGCATGAATATGTGTGCATGTGTATGTATGTGCATGTGTACATGTGTGTACATGTGTATGTGCATTGTACATGTGTGTGCATTGTATGTGCATGTGTGTGTGCATGTATGTGCATGTGTGTGTGTGTATGTTCACACACAAGCAGAAGCACATGTGTGGATGACTTTCAGAGCCAGTTCTCTCCTCCCACTTCACACGGCTTCCGGGGACTGGCTCAGCTCACCAGGCTTACACAGCAAGTATCTCCACACACTGAGCCACCTTGCTGGGTGGCCTTCGTTTCTTTTCCTTCCACTATGATAGTTACTGACATTAACCTAAGCCATGGGAGAACCCTTAGTCCTGGGACGGATCCCTGGGAGGATGCTCTAGTTATTCTCTTTGCCGCCCATCTTACCTCCAACTTAGTAGCCCCATTGTAGCTGTAAAAAAAGAAAGAAAGAAAGAAAGAAAGAAAGAAAGAAAAGAAAAAAAGAAAGAAAAAGAAAAAAGAAAGAAAAAGAAAAAAAAAGATCTGTGACCACAAGCCCACAAGTATGGAGGCCACCTCTGAACACAGGAGGAGGGACACTCATAGATCTCTGCACTCTGAGACCTGTAACCCTGGGCAAGGAGCTGGCCTCCTGTTGACTGGCAGGTGCCCCCTCCCCCCACAAGTGTAATTCAGCTTCAAAAGGAAGTGGGAAATTATTTGTAGTCACAGGCTAATAAGGCCTGAGGGATGTGTTATATTTCAAAGGTCACAGTGCTCCTTCTCTCCAACGTTTCTAAATAGACTTTTGTATCTGCTCTTGTTAACTTTCCTAAGACACCAGAACCTTCTTGATACAGACTCTAAAACCTTGGAGGACTCAAGGGCTGGGAGAACCAGGGAAACTTGAGTATAGTGAGTAGTCAGGAGAGCCCAGCGGGTTCCACAGGACCTTACCTTTGGCTCGCGTGGCTACCATGCAGCCAGTGCTTCTCATGGCCTGCAGGAGCGTTTGCCTGGGAAATTGTTTCCATGCTAATGCTAGCTTTTAATTTAGAATGCAGTCAAATTGGGTTTAGGACCTTAAAAAAAAAAAAAAAAGACAGGGTCTAATGGATCCAGGCTGGCCTTGAACTCACGATGCAGCCAAGGATGACCTGAAATTTCTCATCCTTCTGTGTCCACCTCTTGAGTTGAGCTGAACTTAAGATGTGCATCGCCAAGTGGTAGCACTCGGGAGACAGAGGCAAGCACTTCTCTGAGTTCAAGGCTAGCCTGGACTACAAAGAGAGTTCCTGAACAGTCAGGGCTCTGCGGAGAAACCCTGCCTCCAAAAACAAAACAAAAAGCACGCGGCCACACTAGATGTGTGTCATGCTGCAGTTCAAAACTGGGTTTGCAGGGCTGACGTTCTACCAACAGAACTATAATCCCGACCCTCAAGCCTAGCTTTAAAAGTACAAGTTCATTGCACGCAGTTTGCTGAACAACAACAAAAAAAAACTGAAGCTGGGGGAGGGCTGGCTATGTAGCCCAGGTTATACTTGTATTTATGAGAGTCCATCTGCCTCTGCCTCTGCCTCCTAGAGTGCTGGGATTAGAGACATGTCATCCCTGCTGGCTGACAGTTACTGAAGGCCAGCACACTTGGATAACTCACAGGCTCTGGGGCCAGTGATCTTTGGGTTTGCACATCAGTTTTCCCACTTTATAGTTATGTAACTGTGGACAATTGCCGAGCTTCAGTTTATGGAATTCACACCACCCACGCCCACACCGTGGACAAACACCAAAGAGGAAGAGTGGAACTCACCTTTATAAATAGCTTAGCCCTGCACCAGAGACAAACCCAGTGCTTAGTAGTAAATATTCATAAACCAGCCCCCCTTTCCTCTTATATTCTAATTTTATACAAATATATATAATAATTACATAAAACAATGTGAAGAGACAAGGATGAGTGTTTATATGTCCTGCCTTTGATGCAAAGTACTGTACAGTTCAAGGGGCCTGCCATGATCTTCCCTCGACGTCGCTGGCTGAGAGCCCCTGCTACTTTGAAATGGGATGTCGTTGCACCGTGGGAACACGCTGCGGAGATAACTCATAAAGGCCTTGTCGAGGAGCAAATAGAGGAGTGGGTTGACGCAGCAGTGGGTGGTCGCTATGAGCTGCGTGACCTGGACGCTTGCATCCAGGAGGTACCGGCTCTTCTCATTCTGCAGGGACAGGTGTTCCTGGAAAGCGCACAGGAAGAGTACAATATTGTAGGGCGCCCACATCAAAAGGAACATGCCCGTTATGATAAGAGCGGGTTTGCGGAGGTCACACCGCCTCTCCCTGAAGCGCTGCATTTTCCTCATCTGACTGAAGCAGAATATAAAAACCAGCAGAGGGAACGCAAGTACCAAGATGTTCATCTTTAACGTCAGAACGTACTTCCAGAGGGGCGCTTCGATCGGCAAGAAGTGAGGCTTGCCAAAGCCACACCTGTGGTTCTGTCTTTTCACCCGAGGCTCATAAAACACAGATTCGGGCAAAGAGAGTGCAGTAGCCACGACCCACGCCAGGGCGCACGCGACAATACCACCAGACACTGTCGTGAAGATGGAGGACAGTCGCCCTCGGGAAAACGCCCTGTATCCTTGCACAAGGAGGAGGATGTCAGAGAGCGTCTCGCTGTATAAGCCGGCGGAGTGGAGTCCAACAAGCACTTTGCAGGTCGCGTTGCCGGGGCTCTCCCCATGTGCAGCGGCATGTGCCCAGAACGGCAGGGGAAGCAGGAAACACAGATTCGAAAGTGCCAGGTTTAGAAAGTAGATGTTCCCCAGATTCCCGAGTCCTTTGTATCGCACCAAGACAAGCACCACCAGCCCATTTTCCAGGAGGCCCACAGCAAACACCACGCAGCAGAACTGCAGCACCTGCTGGGCAGAGAGGAACTCAGGGGTGGGAACTTGGTCCGTCCCACTGATGTCCAGGTCGTCCTCTATGAGGACATCATACTCATCCTCAGGGGCCACTGTGTAATTATCCATTGGAGGCTGTCCTGTGGGGAAACCAGAGGTTATGATTCCCCTCCCTCCTACAGTCAAAGACTGAAAGTAAATATGCCCCCTCTTCCCCAGAGTGGCGGCTGTACTCAATCCACTCCTTAATCACCCAGGGACCTAGCTGCTAATGTGACAGAAGCTGCCTGGCACAGAAGGAGTCAGGGACATTAAAGTCACTTAAGTTCTTTCGGTTGAAATGAGACTCTAAATGGGAGATAGGATCTAAGAAAAACAAAGAGTTAAAAACAACCAGACACTGGCTTAACCTTGAGAAGTTAGTGCCCGCCTACTTCCCAGATATTTAAAACGGTCCCTTACCTTGCACACAGCCCCCAAACGGCGTCTTCGAGGCAGACGGCTTGATAGACTTCTCTCAGGGGATATAAACAGATGTTTGCAAAAGTGAAACTGCACTGGTCAAGCGCGTGGACAAGCTGGCGAGATAAAGATAACCATTTGACTGAGTTCCCAAGGGCGGGGAAGGGGTGCAGCCCCACGATCTACCATCCAGGGGGCTGTGGGAACAGCGGGGTCAGGGAAACACCACTTCCTTCTGAACAGACTGATCTTGACCCCGAGGAGCCAGAGAAGGCACTGTTTATTCTTCTGAGGCTCTCGCGTCCAGGCACAGCTTTCAAGGGCCAGCTGGAATCAAGTTCTGAAAGCCTCTCTCAGGAGCCTCCGTCAGCCACCGCAGAGAAACTGAGAAGCTGTTTGCATTTTCCCCTCTCCCGGGATCCCATGTTTGATTTCTCTGTACCTCTTAGCTAGCTGTCCTCCAGGCTGCCTCGGATAAGGACACTAACTCACGCCTGCTTCCAGTGATAATCGGCGTGTGATGTCAGAAGCTGAGACGGACTGCCCCACCCCGTGGCTTCTGACATAAGTTCCCTGTGTAGATAACAGTTTCCAGAGCACAAAAGTGTCCATACTCACCAGAGGATGTGGAAGCGAGTGGTAGCAGCTAGGGCAGTTGGGGACAGAGAGGGACAGAAAAGGAGTGTAGATGAATGCTCAAGCCTGGTGTGGGCATTCCTACCTTTGGAAAGCGAAGAGTGTTGCAAGCAGCTGGGAGGAAGCCGTTGATGCTGGGACACTTGATGTAGCTGACCCTGCTGAGGGGAAGCCCCGGGGGAAAGCCCTGTGTGAGGATGTGTGGGACACCATCAGGTGGAAGGCGCTGTGAGGAACGGAGGCTTGGCTTCCCAAGGAGGATGGGGTGAAGAAAGGAACTGGACAGTTGCCTGGTCTTGGGGTGCGGGATGGGGTGGGGAGTGTGTTTGAACTGCCCTCAGGATAACGACTCTGCGTAGCTACCGCCAACCTAATCTGGGGACTAGTTGATGTCTCTGATTTAGGCACATCCTTTGTACTATCAGCACCTGATATGTACCTATAAAAACAGCAATAGATAATGAGGAGAGCAATAAGAAAACATAGAAAAGAGCCCAGATAAACATGACTGAGCTTTAAGTCCCAAACATCCCGGAAGCTAGGACAGAAAAGGAAACGCACGTTGTTGCAGGGAGAACCCAGAATGGAGGAACCTCCCAAGGAGGTCTCGCCTCCCCTGGTGGGGAGCATCTATGACGGAGTGGGGATCTCCAGGCCTAGGATGCTCTGTCTACCCGTGGACATGGCTGTAGTCCAGGGTCTGCCGGGCTGTCACCTTCCTGAGATCTCTACCTTCTGCAGCTAGATGTCCCGGAGCCACACTATGATGACACCTGGCCTGTGAGTAAGCTAAGTGGCTCAGAGTTCAGTCCTAGACAGGGGACAGATTCACAAGCATTCGCACTGCTCATTAGGTGGGTAAGGGGTGGAGGCGATCGTCGGCCCCTATATGCTTTGTGTCACACAGTGATGGTAAACGAAAATCTCTAGAGGAAAAGGATCGGTCTGTAAATTCAGGGTCACTCTGACTTCTCTGTCAGTGAAGCCCTCGCTTTCAGTATTGCTTTACTTTGGTTGGATTCCCAGCATCTGCCTGTCCACATTCAGGCCATAGGATTTTTTCCAAATTAGCATGCAAAATAACCTGTTTCGTTATGGCATATTGATGCAAGTGTGCCTTTATTCTTTGTTTTTATTCATCCCCAACCCCACTACTCTATCTCCCTGTCCCTTCTTGTTGGTCGTCTTTCTACCCCGAGACAGTTTCTCCTTCTGCTTCCATGTCACATGTATTCCATCATAACTTCTTTCTCTTGTTCTTTGCCTAAGATCCCTTCCTCCCCATCATGGCCTCCTTTCTCATCAGTCTCCTCTCTCTCTCTCTCACTCTCTCTCTCTCTCTGACACACACATATACACTCACACACATGCACACACATGTACACATGTGCACACACATTGACAGACACAAATGCACACACGTGCATGCACACACATGTACACATACATGTGTACACATGTACATATACACAAGTGCATGCACACACACACACATACACATTTAGGTCCAGATTCCACCTATAAGAAAATACGCACTATGTGCACTTCTGGGTTTGGCTTATTTCACTTTACATCATGATTTTCAGTTTCAGTTTCCTGCAAATGTAATAGTTTTGATTTTCCTTTATGGCTGAAAGCGCCTCTGAGGTCTGACATCATAGAGTCACTTGAGTATCTACGTAGGAGTGGTGCAGCTGGGTCACATGGAAGTTCAGTTTTTAGTGTTGTTGTTGTTTGTCTGTTTTTGAGGAACTTCCACTCTGATGTTCATTTCTATTTTTCAACTTTTTGCTGCTCCTGAGGATTGAGCCTAGAACCACATGCACACTGGTCAAGTGATCTGTCCCTGAGAGGCATCCCTGTTGTCACACTGATTTCCGTCATGCTATACCAGGGTGCGTTCCCACCAGGGGTGTAGAGCTCCTCTTTCCTCACATCCCCACCAGCCTTCATTGTTTTCTTTAAGGCTATGGGAAAGAAGAAAGTATACCTCTGACCCAGAGGTCTGCGGGAAACTTTGTCATCTGTAAGCACACAGAGCATTGTCTTATCAGTTTCCATCGGTGTGACATGGTATTTGAGGCAATTAACTTTTAAAAGGAGGGCAAGCTTAGTTTGGCTTCCAAAAGTTTCCGTCTGTGGTCCCTCAGCCCTTTGCCTCTGGGATTGTGATGAGGCAGTGCACTGTGGCAGGAGCTCCTGGCTTGTAAAGCTACTCTCCTAATGTTAGCTTCGAAGTGGAGAGAGAGGGGCAGAGGCAGAGAGACAGAGAGAAAGGGGGAAAGGGCTGGGATCCTAATATTCCCTTGGAGCACAATCCCCGGTCACCCCACTTCCTTTTGCCACTCCACTTCTACCTTTTAAAGGTCCTACTACTTCTCAAAGTACCCAGACTGAGGACATTTTGCACACGAGTCTTGAGGTGGCCTTTACTGAATCCACAGCATTCATCCCTGTGAAAGCAAAGTGCCTTGTATAGCTGGTTTGAGGCTCAGGAGCCTTAATGTTGCAGGTCTGAGTTCCTCCTAATCACTACCGCTCTGAGATGCTAGCCCATGTACTTACTCTCCTACGTGTGATCACCCATTCACTCAACAAACATTTCTATGATACCTAGCATGTGCTCATTCCTATTCGAGATGCAGGACAGAACACCAGTGAACGAAAGAGGCAAAACCCCTTACCTTCAGAGAGCTCCTAGTCAAAGATAAAAACAAAATAGATCAAGTGTACTGATAGTTGGTAGCCAGGGGGGTCTTCAGAGCAAAATAAAAGGAGGAAGACTCGCAGGGCTAGGAGATTGGCAGTGAGAGACAGCCTGGGTGAGGATGGGCAGGGAAGCTGCAAAGGACTGGTCCCATAAACAACACTCACTGTGTTGGGTTTCCTGTTACAATGTTCTTACCTCAGAGGAAGCGATGCTCTCACCAAAGATGCCGAGATACTCCTCGTGGTCTATTGACTCTCTTATTATCAATGTATTATAATATTAAGTATTAACCATTTATTTTCTTTTATTAATTATTTGTTAACTAATAATACTTTAATTATTTTTTATTGAATATCATCATTTACATTGCCAATGGTAAAACCTTTCCCAATTTCCCCCTCCCCAAAGACTCCCAACCCCTCCTCCCACCCTGCCTCCATGTATATACCCCTCCACCCAACACACTCCCACCTCCCCCCATTTTAACTAATTATTAATTGCTATGTATTACATAGATGTAATACATCTATGTATTAGTGCTTTAACTATATGTTATTAATATACAAACTATAATTAATTACATTTAATTATAAGTTATTAATCATTGGCTAACCAATCAATAATTAATTGATAAATAATTATTATTAGCTATTAACTAATCACTAATAAGTAATTACTAATAATTAACAACTAATCACTAAAGTTAACTATTTAATTGATTTAATTAATAATATATGATTATTTTATTAATTGTTAATAATTATTAATATAACTGACAATATAATACTAATTTTATATGTATGATTATATACTATATTAATTTTATATAGATTTACATATAATTAGTATAATAATATATGATATAATTATTTAATTTGGAGGGGTTTGAGACAGGGTTTCTCTGTGTGGTCCTGGCTGTCCTGGAACTCACTCTGTAAACCAGACTGGCCTCGAACTCAGAAATTCACCTGCCTCTGCCTCCCCTAGTGCTGGGATTACAGGTGTGCACCACCACGCCCGGCCTGATATAATTATTTAAAAATATGTTTTTATATATATAAAGGTCTCCCACTGTGTAACCCTGTCTGACCTGGAACTTGCTTGCTAGGTAAACCAGGCTGGCCCTGAACTCACGGAGACCTGCCTACCTCTGCCGATGTTGGGACTGAAGATAGGTGCCACCATTCCTGGCTTAACTCAGTTTAAAAAGCAAAGGATACGGTGTGCCAGCCATCCGCAGAGAAGGACCCTGGACATCTCCCAGTCTCAGTTTTTGGATGTTCCATGTCAGACTGGAGGTGATGGCTGCTTCCTGTGCTCCTTCCTGCGTTCTCTGGGGCTCTCCTGATGCTACTCAGGAGCCCGTTCCCCCCCCCCCACACACACACACAGTAATCTTTTGTATACAATGTAGCTTGCTCAAGTAGCTGCTGTGGTTTCTGACTGACACACTGTACTCAGCTTGCTGACAGGATGGAGGTTGCTAGGAAGCTGAGGGGGGAGGGTGTCAGTTTTCAGGGACTTACCTTGATAAAGAGAGATGGGTATTAAGTTTCCTAAGAATACCGTAATTTAATATATTCCTTTCAAATATCTATTTTCTCATATTTGTCTATATCCTGTATTATTTATCTACTATCTATGCATCTACTAGATATTAATCATTCATCTATCACTCATCTATCTATCTATCTATCTACCACTTATCTATGTAACTATCATTTATCTCTCTACTTATCGATCCATTACTGAGCAGCAGACTGGAAGAGTAAACAGTCATGTTTTGTCATTTTAGGGTCATTTCTTTGTGCCCCAGAGACAGGATGAGATAGGGGAAGGTATTGAAAGTCAAGGTGGATTGTGGCATTTTCTTGTCTATTGCCAGGTGTGACTGACTTTCTGTGAAAAAGAACACTGAAAACAAGAGTCAGTCTCTGGATTGGATGCCTAGGAACCAGAGCTTTGAGAGGCAGGCGTATATACAGAAAGGTTGCTGTGCAAGGCCTTCCAGCAGGCCTCTATGCAGGGGACAGGACAGGGTAGCACCAGGAAGAAGAAGCAATGGCCACAACATGGTGACCCTTAGCTGGCCCTACATGAGGTGCAGAGCTGGGATGGCTCTTGAGAGCTGTCCTGGACTTTGGTGACCAGACCAGGTTCCTGAAATTTCACATCAGCCATTGTCTTCAGTCGTCTTCTGGGAGATGGCACTGCCTGGAGGACAGACAGAGGGAAACAGGCACCATGATCCTGAAGAGGGCATTTGGGAAGACACCACAGCAACTTCTGTAACCTTGAGGGTCTCCAGACTTTCTAAAAATTGTGTTTACCCAAAGTGACAAGAAATGGAAATGAAAATTTCCAAACCCAAAGTGTCGTAAGTCCAGGGAACCCACGCCGGGGCGTGAACACATTAAAAGAGGAAGTCCCACGTCCTGTGGGGCCCCGCTGCTCATCGTTACTCCTGATCATTAGGTCGGCTGCTGTCGTGGAGTGCAGAGAAAGGTCAGAAGGAAACTGAGAGGGTGCTCCCAGCCCCACTCCTTCATCTCTCCCTTCTTCATCCCTAGGAAGTTAATCACTCGCCAGTTTTCACAAGGTTGGGCTGGGTGGGTCAGACACAGGCCCAAGACCAACCATATCTCACATGACTAAGAAGTCACCAAAAGCAATATAGGGATCAGGGGAGATGGCTTGGTCAGTTCCCAGATCCCATGTCAAAAAGATAAAGGCGCAGTAGCACAAGCAGATAGACCCTGGTTCTCCCTGGCCAGCCAGCCAAGTTGAAGCAGGAACCTCTGGGTCAGTGAGGGATCCTGCCTCGAAAAGTAAGGTGGAAAGTGTCTTGTGGAACTAGCCCAAGACTGACCTCTGACCTCTACATGTACTGACAAACCTGTAAAAATGCACACGTGGGCATGTCCATGCATACACAAAAGCATTTGCATCTAAAATTATTTCTTTTGGAGCTGGGAATATAGTTTAGTGGCAAAGTACTTGTCTAGAATGCATGAGGCTAAAGATTCTATTCCCAGCAAAACACACACACACACACACAGAGGGAGGGAGGGAGAGAGAGACACACACACACACACACACACACACACACACACAGAGAGAGAGAGAGAGAGAGAGAGAATTCTTTTAATAAACTGTGACCCATTTAATTATGCAGGGCAAGGGTTCAGTGGAGCCTTCTCTGCAGCCTGAGTGGCTGTCTTGTGTCCTTCCCAGGCCCCATGTGAGCTAAGCTGGGCACTGTGAAGATCTTTCCTTCTTCTGGTCAGCCCCTTCCAGGGTCAGGCCCTGGAGCTCCCCAGAGGCTATACTGCCTCTCCTGTCCCAGGACCAACAGCCTCTAAGGACTGGATTTGAGCCAGCTCCTAACTGCCCAGAATCCATAACCTACATTCTCCATCTTGTCTCAAATGACCCAGCCACAACCTCTAGAGAGAATGTTGGGAAGGGGCTCTCATCCCAGTGAGCCAAGACCTCTAAGCCACAAGGCCGGTCCTGGGCTTTCCCGGGAGGGCTGGACTTGGGGACTGAAGTGGTGCTTTAGGGGAGGGAGGGAAATCTGAATGTCAGGATCAAGCAAGGACAAACCAGGCAGGGGCTGTGAGGTCGGCCTTTCGGACTGCATCCTGGTTTGTCTACTTCTATCTTATTTTGCATCTCTGCAGCACTTGACACTGCTGGCACTTCTGACTCCTTCTAGAATCTCTCCTCCATGAAGTGTGTATGCCTGTGCCTGTCTGTGTGCACATGCGTGTGTGCGTATGTGTATGTGTTTGTGTGTGTGTGTGTATGTGTGTGATGCCGAGTATTCATGTGGAGGCCAGAGTACAACCTTGGGTGATGATCTTTGCAAGCTATCACCTTTTTCTTTTTAAGATACAGCTTCTCATTGGTCTAGAACTTGCCACATGGTCTAGGCTGGCTGGCCTGGTTAAGCCCCAGGGGTCTGCCTATCTCTCCTTTCCTAGCACTGAGATTATAAGTGTTTGCCAAATGTACAACTGTGTTCTGGGGATCAAACTCAGGTCCACGTGTGTGGTGTGGTGGTGGTGGTGGTGGTGGTGGTGGTGGTGGTGGTGGTGTGTGTGTGTGTTTAGCACTTTACCCACGGGGCTGTATCTTCAGCCTCTTTCCTTGTTCTTTTGCTACCTACCTGCACAGCTCCAGGTTCTGTCTGCATCATTTTTTCCACTGCTGTGGTGCCCACTCCCGGGTGTAGACCAATACTCAGTTACTCTGCTGAATTAATTAATTGCCCACAGCAGCACCTTCCCCTGGTATTGCCTGGATGTCTCTCAGGACTCCTAACTCAGTGTTGAAAGTTGAAGCCCTCTTCCTGTACATAGGTACAATCAGAGTTCTTCATTTCACCAGGTTGGGAGCCTGGCCCTGGCCTCCCGCCTTTCCTTAAGTCCACACCCTGATAGTTATTGGTCCTCCATTGTCACATTTAGAGCCATCAACTCCTCCACCAGGATGCCTGGCACAAGACTTCCGCTGAGCTCCAGAAGCAGAACTGCCCGCACCTCCATCTTGGCCTCCATCTCCACCTTCCTATTCCAGCATCAACTCCAGACACAGTGCCAAACTGTGTTAGGACCTCTTCCTGCCCTACAGGTGTCCAAGGCCCTGCCACCTGTCCTCTGCATCCCAGCCTCCCGTCCCAGCTTCTACGTTGTTTCTATGCAAGAAGCCGTTAAGGGCCAGCGACAAGGCCCAGTGGGTAAAGGTGTCTGCCATTAAGGCTGATGACTGGAGTTTGACCCCGGCACTCAGTTGGTGGGGGGAAAAAGTCAGATTTTCCTGAAGGTTGCCCTCTGACTCCACACAATGCAATACCTTCAAAGAAGCATTCTAAGACCAATTTAACTGGTTGGAACTTTGGTAATTATGGAGAGTTTAGAATGTTTCAGGCCCAGAGCCTAATAAAAACTTACCTTGGACTAACTAGCTCCCTAAATAGACATTCCTTGTCTACCTCAGGGAAGAACCTGGCATTCTGCAAGTAACATAAAAAAGCCTTTGGAATATATTAACTTAGCAAAACCACTGTTTCCACCAACCAGAAGGCTAAGAGTCATCAGACAGCATCTGAGGCCTCTAGCTGAGATTTTGTTGCTTTTTCTGTAATCCACCAATGTGCTTAAAAGGGCTTGATCTATGATTTTCTTTGTTCTGTTACTATGGAAAATTGATGAGGACGGGAGAGATGGCTCAGTGGTTAAGAGCACTGGCTGCTCTTCGAGAGGGCCAAGGTTCAAGTCCCAGCTTCCACATGGTAGCTCACAACTGTCTGTAACTCCAGTTCCAGAGGATGCAGCACTCTCGCACAGACATATATGATGCATGTAGTATACACCAGTGTGCATTTTAAAAACCCCAAAACTGAACCAAAACAACAACAACAAAGACCAAAACCATCATGGAACCCTCCCATGTTGGAATGTAGAATTTGGGATTTATTAGTTATTGTTCTGCTGCTATGATAAAACATCATATGATAAACATCCAAGGCAACTTATAGAAGGAAGAGTTTATTTTGGCTCATGGTTCCAGGCAGACGAGTCTATCCCTGGCAGGGAGCCATAGCAGGTGTGGCATCCTGAGCAGGATGGTAGAGATCACATCTTCAACCACAAACGTGAAAAAGAAGAAGCGGGTGGAAATAACTCGTCTGGCTTCTCCCAAAGCCAGTGACTTTCTCTCAGCATGGCTGCATCTCCTAAATCTCCCCAGACAGCAACACTAGCGGGACCAAGTGTTCAAGTCCCTGAGCCTATGGGGGACATTCCCATTGGAACCACTAGATGGGCTAACCTGTGCTATTCCTGGCCTGCTCCTCCCCTCAGGGTGACTAAGCAATGTCGCACAGTAGGGCTGGACTAGAGGGAGAGAAGCTTAGGCAGGACGGGTGGGTCAGGCAGGGTCTCAGTCTCCATGAGTACAGGAGGAAAGAGCCTTCTCCAGAGACAGTTCTCAGTAAAACAGCTCTCTTTGGGGGGGGGGCATTGGGGGGAGGATGACCTTGGGGGTGGGTAGGGGTTTTGGGGGTGAGTGTGCATCACTGGCTGGTGCTGAAGACCTGGGGAATGCTTCATTTGTGTGAACAGGAATTCCAGGTACTCACTGGATGTGTCCTTATGAGGAGAGGGGAGGTTTAACCTATTACCTGGCCACCAGGTTATGTGATTACCTCAAGGGGGCAGAGGTGGGGGTCATAGGCTACACATATGCTGGGACAGGCAGGTCCAGAGCAGGAAGGGAGCAGGCCTTCTCCTGCCTGCCTCAGGATGAGGTTTTGGGGGTTGGGACATGTCTCAGCTTCCTTACTCTTGCGCTGGACTGGCCCCTGCCAGTCACACGGCCTTCTGAACCTGTTCCCAGGCTGTGCTCACTCATACTTGACACTAGAATAAACTACCTTTTATCCACTTTGAGCTGAGTGTTGAGTTTTTATGTCAACACTACGCACCATTCCCAATGAAATTCCCTGTAATTTCTGTGGTGTGAGAAACTACACCCCACCCCAGCCAATAATCTGAAATAGGTTAGTACTTCAGGGTCACTTCAGCCCTTAGAGGACAGATGACACTTGGCTTCCAGGGCCACTTGTGCCACTGCTGAGGACTGAGAGAGGGGCATTCTGACCCCTGGTGGGGCTCATGGTGGCGTGGAGAAGGCAGTGGACACACATTGCAGGAGTGACACACATGTGTCGTTGAGGACAGCGTTTGGAGAGATCAATTATCCTGAGGCTGTACAAAGAATCTGAAATATCCCTGGAGTCTGGAGTCGGCTGCAAAAACCTGAGGCAGTTCACCTTCCTGACACTACAGTGAGTTAAAGTCACTGTAGCAGGGTTCCCAATTATGGCTGTATGGACATCCTGGGTTGAATAAATTCTTACTATAGAATTTGATGGTTAATCTTAATCTTTAACTTGTTGATTAGATTAAGAGAGAGAGGCACGTGGTAGATTAGTCAATCACACATTGGAGAGCATTTCGAGAAGGTAAACAAAGAGGGGCGCTCTGGCTGGGGCAGCACCATCCCCTAGGCTGCTATCCTTGATAGAATAATAAAAACCAGAAAACCAACCAAATCAGGGATGTTTTCTCTCTCTGCTCTCTGGCTACCGTGGTGTAAACCACCCTGATTTAGCTCCTGTCCTGGCCGCTGAAACCATGAACGAAAGTTGTTTTGCTGAGGTAGTTTGTTAGAGTGACTGGAAGTCCCAGAGATTGCGGTGTACACTACCGCGTGTTGAATTGCACTCCTGACCTTCACCTACAAGTTGCCACCCCTCAGCTGTGACAACCAGAATGTTCCCAGATACGACTGGGTGTCCTGCTGGGCTAATATCATCTCCTCACGGAGAACTGCTATGTTAGAAACTGTGGGCTCAGCTGAACATGCTTGCGAGGAGAAAGAGGCGCCTCTGTTTCTGAAGCAAAGAACAAGGAGTGGGTAGTAGTATGAGTCAGAGTTTTGTTTGTGTTGATAATACTGTGAGATTTCATTCTTGGGCTCAGATTCCCTAAAGGCTGAAGTGTCATTATGTTTTGGCAGAGCTTCTGAGCTGTAACACAAAGCTAATTTGGTTAGCTCAGCACTGTGTACCTCTGTGTGCTTGCACATACGCACAGGAACTTGTGACTTGTAACTGCCGAACACAGACATAGTCACTTCTTAATAAATCTTTCCTAAGTGGATAATTTTTTAAAAAGATTTATTTATTTTATTCATATGAGTACACTGTCGCGGTCTTCAGACACACCAGAACAGGGCATCGGGTCCTATGACAGATGGCTGTGAGCCACCATGTGGTTGCTGGGAATTGAACTCAGGACCTTTGGAAGAGCAGTCTGTGTTCTTAACCATTGAGCCGTCTCTCCAGCCCCTGAATGGATGATTTTGAAAGCAAATCTCTAACAATACTGCGTAGAAGAAGAAAGGCTAAGTCTGGTGTCATTGACACAAGAGTGAGCTTGATTTATTTAAAAGAGCTTTGGTTTCTGCTAACCGGCAGGCGGAATGGTAGGGGCTGCCTCTGCATAAATGGGTGTGTGTGTGTGTGTGTGTGTGTGTGTGCAGCTGCAAAGGCATCTCCTGCAGGAGGACCTAATTGAAGACTGCCCGAGAGACCAATCATTGCTGATGCAGACAATGCCAGCCAATCCGGAACTGCTACTTGGAAGAGATGCTTGCTTGGGACCAATGGGACGCGGGTGGAGGGTATCAAGGGCGCCCCCCTGTGGATCATTAAAGGAGCCTGCGGCAGCACCCATGGTGTTCTCATGGTCTCCTTCCAAGTCACCTCATCTCCAACCCCCAAGGACAAGTAGAGTCAGGCAGCGGGTGGGCCAGGGCACAGGCAACATCTGGAGCCCAGCGTGGGGCTTGAACCCTGAGCTAAAATCTAAGAGTCTAATCTAAAACATAGAGGAAATTGCTGACCAGAGGCCATCCCCTCGCTCTACTGGACAACACAGAAAGTATAATAACCAGAAGGAGTCAGGCGCTTTCGCATTAATCTTTGTCAGGAGTCTCAGGGAGAAATTGCTTTTCTGTTCCTACTGACTCGAGTGTCATTCTGTATCCGCGTGCTGTTTCTGACATAGTGGGGCGTGGGTTCCTATAACACCTCCCTGTTTTTAGTGCATGTTCTTAGATCTGGCACACACACACACACACACACACACACACACACAGAGAGAGAGAGAGAGAGAGAGAGAGAGAGAGAGAGAGAGAGAGAGAGGGGGGGGGGGGAGAGGGAGGGAGAGGGAGAGGGAGAGGGAGAGGGAGAGGGAGAGAGAGAGAGAGAGAGAGAGAGAGAAAGAGAGAACATCTGTGGCATTGATCTCACAGCTCAGCCATCAAATGGTCACGAGGCCAGATGTCCTGAATTTGCGGCCTAAGGGCTGAGAGGCTTATTGTTCTTGGATAGTGAGATTCAGACTTGGATTCTGCTATCCATTTAGCTTAATTAGGTAACTAGGACCAGGGCCTCCCGTTCTTAATGTCCCTTGTAAAGGGTCATTTAAGAGAAAGGGACAACACCCCCAGCACCCTTGCCTGGACTGTTTAAATCAATGTAGTCCATAGCTTCATGATGTCTTACCTTCCAGCTTTTTCCCTTGTGCAATGCTCCCAAACCGAGGAAGGACGGTCACGTTTGAAAAGTATGACATTAGGACGTCTGAATATGAGAGGCCAGGTCTATTCTGCAAGACCATGATGCAGTCATAAGCTTTCCATTCCAAGCTAAAAAGATAAATAAAATACAGAAACTTAAAAAACGTGTAGCTTCTGAATACACCGAGGAGGGGGACACCGATGAAGGAACCGTGTGGCCGGAAGAGAGTACCACACAAGGCTGCGATTCAGAACGTTGCAAGAGGTCATACTGTTGAAAGACACACAGACGGAGACCGAGGCGACAAAAGCAAAGAAATCCATCTGATATGAGCCAGAGCTGGTTCATAAAACCGATTGGTTCTAAGAAAACATTTTTTTATTTTTATTTTATGTGTATGGGTGTTCTGCCTGCCTGTACCTACGTGTACCAAATGCACGCAGTACCCGTGGAGGCCAGAAGAGGGCATCTTGCCCCTGAAGTTGGAGTTGTGAGCCCCTGTGTGCACGCTAGGAACAGAGCCCCACCCTGATCCTCTGAGGGTCCCAGGCGTTCTAAATCAATGCTCCATCATCTCTCCGGCCCCAGAGTTCGTTTTCCCTCCCCTTCCACACACACGCTAGCCCTCCTGTACGTGGTATTCGGTTTGCTCAGCGCAGCCTGCACTTGTCAGAAGTCCTCCACTTCGTCCAGACTGGAGAATGAGGAACAGGCTGGCCGTGGCGCCCTCAGCGATGCACCAGCTTCTGCACACAGATGACAAGAGGCATCTTATCTAACGTCAGTGATTATCGAGCTCCTTGGTGGCCTGAAATCAGCCATCGTGGGAATATTTATGCATCGGAGACTGGCACCTGCTACGAACTGGGATTCTTCATCCTCCACACAAACCTATGTGGCTGTTAAATCGCAATAAGCACACCCCGGGGTGTCGCAAGCATTTAGTGGCACCAACTGGGAAACTGAGGTCTGGGTTTCAATATGGTTGTTTTATCGTTTATCGTCTCCAAATCTCCTGCTGAACTGTGATGTGTCTTAAGAGCTTGTCAGAGGTAGGGTGAGGAGGCTCCTTTAAGAGCTGATTAGGTCTTCACTCTCAAGAAGGGATTCACTGAAGCCAAGCACCGTGGCACACATCTGTAACGCTAGCACTTGTGAGTCTGAGGGTGAAAAATTTTTTAGTTTGAGGCTAGCCTGGGCTACACAGTGAGTTCAAGTCTTAAAAAATTTTTTATTCTGCTATTAGTGGATTTGTGAACTAATGAATGATCTCAAGAGTGCGTGCATGCTTTGAAAGCATTTGAGCTGCACCCCCTGCATTAATTTTTTCAAGCATGCCCCCACACCATTTCATTTCCATCCTTTTTTTGTTCCGCCTTCCTTCTCAAATCTGACTCTGATAAGCCACATAAACAGTATTCCCCTCAACCTCTTGCCAACTAACCTTGCTTTACAAGGTAATAAAATCACCCAGCAGACACACACTCAGGTAGTGGAGAGGGTCTGCCGCCGCGGTGATTTTGTTGTCCCAGGAGCCTAAGAACAGGAAGGCAGAGGTGGAGAAAACAAATCCACATTTATGGTAGAAGGGACACAGTGGAATCAACCTGCCACCTGGTGGCTGACCCGTCCCTCAGAGAACTGTTCTCAGAGGGACTGAGGGACTCACTTGGTAATGGGTACTCCTGACTTCCTGCCCTGGTCTTGGGGAGTCCACGTTGACAAGCTTCTATACAGCTTCTGTAATGCCACCATATGGCCCTCTCTGCTCACAAGGCCATCGTTGGCTGGGAAATGAGGCTAATTGCTATGAGGGTCATTTTGTACACCTGAGTGTTGAGACTTCCTCTGTGTGAGGTGTTCTTTTGCCTGCATAAGTGAACATTGACGGGGAGATGACAATTATTCTCTTCCTGTTCTGAGAGGCCCAGCCCCCTGCTGCCATGAAACCCTGCTGCTAAGGATGAAGGCTGACAGGATGAAAGCCCCAGGCTTAGTGCCCAATGGCAGACTCCCCTTTGTCACTGGGGCTGCCTCTTCTCTACCTGAGGAATGTCACAGCCTGAGATTCCTGGTTGCCTCCCTATGCTAATGAGGTATCTTAATACCTTAGCCTTCAGCTGATGATCTTAACCACCCTGGTTATTCTCAGCCCCCTTCCCCCAAACTACATAACCCTTGGTTGACCCTGAATAAAGTGTATACATACAAGCCCCATGCTGAAGAGAGGTGTGCACACAAGCTAACGTTGTCTCAGAGAACTGTTTCATTGAAGAATATTGGAGAAGGCCTTCACCTAAAAGAGCTGTGACACCAAGATCCTCAGAGAAGTGTCACCTCTACCCCATGCCCAGCTGGACTGGATTCCTCCAGAACGCCACCTGTTCCCAACTCTGCTTCATCCTTCCTCTGCCTTCCTGGTGTGCAGCCACATCTGGACATCCTGAGAGGGAAGAAGCAGAGGGTGCGGCAGCAGAGGACGCGGAACCTCCCCGGACTCTTCACCGTCATTCCTTTTCAGATCCTGATCCTCTTAAGTCCCTGATCACCCAGAAACATGAATTTCTGTAGATTTAAGTTTCCTGCCAGCTCTTGGTGTAGATAAAGCTGCAATGAAATTCACTCACCCGGCTTCTGCCACAGGGTGAGCTGTCTTTCCTCGCTGCCCCGCAGAGTCTCCCTGAGTGGAATTGGCTGTGGTAGTAGAGCTGGCTACTTGCACTGTATGGAGCAAACCCATCAGTTAAACCATATCAAGTGTTTTCTTCCTCAGCCAACTGGCCCAGCGGGATTTGGAGGTAGAAATGGCAAAGTATGTTGCAAACATGTATGAAATTTTAAATAATTTTTTAAAAGTCGCATGTTGAAACCCAATCCTTAATGTGATGGAGTAGGAAATTGGAGCCTTTGAGGAGTAATCATGGCGCCTTGGGAATGGTATTAGTGCCCTCACAGAAGCCGGAGAGCTGCTGTGTGCCTTTCATCATAGGAGGACACAGCCAGGAAAAACTGTCTATGAAGCAAGAAGGCCTCATCACAGAGCCATTCTGCTGGGACTTTGATCTTGGACTTTAATCTTTAGAACTGTGAGAAATAAGTTTGTGTTCCTCACAAGCCACTGGATCTATGGGGCTTTGTTGTAGAAGACCAATCAATAGCCTGAGGTGTGGACTATGTGGCGGGCTATAAATAAGTTTTAAATTAACAGAATCACTTAGTATATGTTTCATAGGAAGAACACAAAGGATCAAGAGGCCTAATATATCATCCTTAAATCCATGGAAATGAATGAATGAATGAATGTATTGGTCACCGTGATAAAATGCCATGACCAAGCCAAAGGACCCTAAGTAAGAAAAGCTTCATATTGACTTGTGTCTCCAGAGGGAGAGAGTCCTCTTGTTGGCATAGCAACAGGAACAGGAAGCTAGGTGATCACAGTTTCAACCTCACACAGGATACAAAGAGAGCAAGAACAGGAAGTGGGACAGAGTTATAAAAGCTCAAGGCTTTTCCCAGTGATCCACGTCTTCCAGCAAGGCTGCATCTCCTGAAGTGTTCATAACCTCTCCCAAACAGTGTCCAAATAATACCTGAGCCTATGAGCCTATGGGAAATGCATAGATGTATATATATACCTATATATGTACATATCACATATTATTCATATATTAGATGTAATAATATAAATTATAATATATATTTATATTAGAATGTAACAACATAAATATATAATATATTTATTATAAATTTCTAGGTCTGGCATCGCCATGGACGGGACAGTGTGACACAGTTTCTGCCCCTGGAGCAGAGCCAGTGGGACATGGGTCTACACAAGTGCTTGCAGTTGCTGTAGGCATAGGCTTCTTTGTAATAATAATGTACATATTTTTCTTGTTCCAGGGAATGCTCTCTCTGCCAAGGTTATTAGTGAATGTTCTCCCTGCCAGGCCTAATGACTCCATGATAATTAGAAACAGCACAAGTCCAGAAGGTAAGAATGTGTCTAATGTTCCTAAGCCAAATGGTAATGCTCTGACCTTCAGGATAGTCCTTAAGGCTGTGGGAAAAGCACTCTGAAAACATGAGTTTGAGGATATATAAATGGGATTTCTCAACTATGCAAAATAGAAGGATGCAATATGAATTATATGGGGTCTTCATGGACCTGAAAGAACAGAGGAAGCTGCACTAATGAGTCAGTAAAGGGAAAGGAACAGATAAAAAAACAAGGCTCATGGGGCAAGTAATAAAGGAGTACCAGGAAGTGAGGGAGTGGTGATCTCAGGGCAGGATCCCACCCAGATAAGTTTATTGTTTGTGTTTACCAAGTCAGGCAGACTTCTGAGTTCATGTCAGCCTGGGTCAGAGCAAGTGTAGGTCCAGTCGTGGTGGGAGTGGTGATCTCAGGATGGGGTCTCCCCCAGATGTGCTTATTGTTTGTGTTTACAAAGGCAGTCAGACTTCTGAGATCACGGACAGCCAAGCTTAGGCAGTGAGAGAGCTAGAAAACAGAAAGCTAACTTTATCACATAAAAATAGCCTCTCTGTCTAGATTTTACAACCACAAGCACTGTGTCCAGCAAACTGCCTAGGTCTTGCTATGTTAAAAATGTACTTACTGTCTTTTTCTAAGAATCAAGAGGCTAGGATCATAAAATGTTGATTCATGGGATGATCAAAAGGGAATGGGGGTAAATAATTGAATTGATAAGCAAATAAAAGACTGGGCTTTGGTTTGCAAGAGCTGAGCTATCTATAGAGCTAACACACCTTTTATAATTTTGTTTAGCAGGTTTTCTGACTTGTAGGAAAACCCATGAGCTGTCTAGAGAGCTGCCTAGAGAGCTATCTCAAGCAGACCACAGAGCTGTCAGCTTGTACCCCATCACTGACTTTGACTTGTTCTTTCACTGTTCCCAGATATCCCTTCCTCAGGACCCTCAACCAAGTTATTATATGTATGTATGTGGTATATTATATATACCATGATTTATATATAAATATATAATATATTATATATAAGTATATATTATATATCATTATTATATAATATATATAATAATAATTGTATAAGAAGAAAGCAAAACTATTGCATAGAAACCTTTTGAGAAGACAAGAGAGGTGGCTCAGCAGTTAAGAGGAGATATTTTTGTTGCTGAGGATCTAAGTTTGGTTTCCAACACCCAGACATATGACAGGCAGCTCTCGGCTGTCTGTAACTTTAGCTCCAAGGATATCTGAATTCTCTGGTCTTCATGGGCACCTGCACTCTGTAACACACACACACAAATAAAAATAAATCTTTAAAATATATTATGGGAACAACTTTTGTAATGCATAGAGAGAGTGCAGAAAATTTCTATAAACAACAAACAGGCTGGAAATTTATGAGCTAAGTGCGTGTCTCACAAGTTGGACAGCAACGATCGAGTCATTGCAAAGTGATTTGGAAAGAAGAGGCTAGAGAAGAGTAACTGCTAAAGAAACAGATATTAAATATTTTCAAATACGATTAAGTGATAATGCAAACAGAAGGGAGTCTTTTCTTCTATGATAGATTAAAGTTGAAAGTGATTTAGTGAGCCTGTGGAAAGTTAAATCAAAGAAGACACAAATCACTCGTGTCAGGAATGAAATGTTTCTGACATTTTTGCAGACACAGACTATCTAAAAATGGATCATGAGTCTGTCTCAATAGTTGTGTAAATAATTTGATAGGAAATGAGAAAAGTCTTAGAAAAGTCTAATGAAATGTTAGATTTGAGAGGAAACAGGGTCTGGGGCCTCAATGGGCCTTTCATGGATGAGGACCTGGGTTTCATCCCTGGAACAGAATGAGAAAGAAGTAGGGGGAGGGGAAGAAAGGGGAGGGGATGGAGAGGGGTAGGAAAGTTATTGATTTATCAAAAGACATAAATTCAGAAGAAAAAAATCTCAAATAGGCCCCTGGTTCCTGCAGGTCTGCAGGTAAGAAACCCCAGGCCCGCACGGGCTCTCCAGAGAACACACGACGCTTCAGTGTATGGACTCTCACATGTGCCTTTATGAAACTCAACAAGGGACCACGAAAGGATGATTACAGTTCCAATTCGCTCAGAAACACAGAGGCAGGCACTCAGGATGTTAACACAGTAGAGCCAGCTCTTGTGCTGCTTCATGGATAATGGACGGGGATAGTTTGTATGTTCCTAGAACTGAAGACTGGCTCATATTACTGCCCTGGTCCTATTCTTTTCTTTTATGGTGAGAACAATTAAGATCTGTCCTCTTAGCTGAGTGTGATGGGCACACCTTTAATAATAGTACTCAGGAGTCAGAGGCAGGTGGGTCTCTGTGAGTTTGAAGCCAATCTGGTCTACAGGGCAAGTTCCAAGACATACTGAGCTACATACAGAGAGGCCTGTCTAGAAAAGACGAGAGAAGAAACAAATATCTCTCCTCTTAGCAAATTTCAAGTACATAATATCCTGTGGTCAGCTTTAGTTAACATGATATGGGTTGGTTTGCACCATCCCGATGTTTATGATCATGTGGAGGTTTGGATGAGAATGTCCCCAAAGGCTAGGGCATTTTGACATTGGTTCTTTGGGTTGGTGGCTCTTTGGGGAAGGTTATTGGGAGGTGCAGCCTTGCTGGAGTAAGTACTGGGGTGAGTATCAGAGAGTTCAAAGACCAGCCCCACTTTTAGTTTGCTTTGTGTTTGTTTTTGAAGATGTGATCCACCAGCTTCCTACTCCTGCTGAGGTGAAGACTGAAGTTATGTTTTAAGTTTCAATTACTGTGCTTAAGAGATCTATAAACAAAAATGCCTCTAACCTGTAAGCCCCTCTTTCTGAAGGACAGATAACTTCCTGGAATGTTGGGGCTGTTGATCGGTATGATAACAAGTTGTGTTTCCACCTCTGTAAGGAAGGTTGGTTGCCGAAGCTGCGGAGGCTGTGCTTGATCATGCTTGCCCCCTACTGGATGAAGCCAGGAAGTACAAGCCTTGTGGGTTTGCCTTAATAAGCAGGAGACTAACACATAATATGCGGCCACTCACTGGGAATTCGGGTAGAGACCTTGCCAGTGTCCATTGCCCTGGCCAGTATTTAATAAAGCTTGCTTCAAATTTGGCTCAAAAATTTGTAGTAGTGGTTTTATTCTCACTGGTAGGCTTACCACTACAATGTCTGCTGGTTGTTGCCGTACCTCTCTGGCATGATAGACTCTTGTCCCTCTGGGACTGTAAGCTAGAATAAACCCTTTCTTCTATAAGTTTCTTTGGATCATGGTGTTTACAGCGATGGAAAAGTAAGTGATACAGTTCATTTAACTTGTTCTTGTAAATAGAGAATAACCGGGTGATTTTCTGGGATTCCATTTTTGAAATAAAGCATGCAATTGTAAATTACGCATTTTAAAGGTAAAACATTTCCTGTCAAGCTGCCCCCATAGTGTAGGTGTACTCTGAATGTTCTAGGGTAACCAGTTGGTACGGTGTTTTAAGTCTGGCCTTCCGTCTCAAATGTCACTCTGTGAACTGAGACATTTGCATCTGGGAGCAACTGAGACGTTGCCAGGGTGATATGTAGGGTCCTACCAGACAGGGCAGATTAAGTGCTGCTGCATAGGCATTTTCAGATTGAACTTCTGAGTGTCGTTCCAAACATCAAATAGACTCATTCAATTTTGTTCAACCCACTCCCTAGTGTTTTATTCATTCCCCTGTAACACATTTCTTTACTCATCTTTCTATGAGTCAAGATGGTCACAAGGGTACCATCCCTTGGCTGGTGGCCTTGAATTCTATAAGAAAGCAGGCTGAGCAAGCCACGGAAGTGTCTTAGTCAGGGTTTCTATTCCTGGACAAAACATCACGACCAAGAAGCAAGTTGGGGAGGAAAGGGTTTATTCAGCATGCACTTCCACATTGCTGTTCATCACTAAAGGAAGTCAGGACTGGAACTTAAGAAGGTCAGGAAGTAGGAGCTGATACAGAGGCCACAAAGGAATGTTATTTACTGGCTTGCTTCCCCTGCCTTGTTCAGCTTGCTTTCTTATAGAACCCAAGACTACCAGTCCAAGGATGGCACCGCTACCAATGGGCCCTCCTCTCCTTGATCACTAATTAAGAAAATGCCCCGCAGCGGGATCTCTTGGAGGCGTTTCCTCAACGGAAGTTCCTTTTCTGTGATAACTCCAGCTTGTGTCAAGTTGACACACAAAATCAGCCAGTACAGGAAACAAGCCAGTAAACAGCATCCTTCCACAGTCTCTTTTTCAGTTCTTGCCTCTGGGTTCCTGCCCAGTTTGAGTTCCTGTCCCGACTTCCTCCAATGATGGACTATGATCTGAAAGCGTAAGCCAAATAAACCCTCTCCTCCCCCAACTTGCTTTTGGGTCATGGTGTTTTGTTTCAGCAACAGAAACCCTAAGTCACCCAAGGGGGTCATGTGACTAGACTTGGAGAAGCATGTGATTAGGGACTTGCGAGGGCTGGCTATGGGCGTCATAAGCCAAGAGCATTGGGGATGTGTCGGTGAACTGTGAGTGCCAGGAGGTAGTACTGCTACTGTCATAGCACAGGACAGTGATTGTCCGTCTATAAGACAGAAAGACTAAGCGGGGTCACATGGAGGCAGCCCTAGCCCATGACTGTGAAAAGGTAGGAAAGGGCGCTCTGAGAGTCAACAAAGCATCAGCCAGCTGTCCTCAGTCCCTCCCCGAGGCTAAGGCTGTAAAGGAAGAATGAATCCAGGCTGCCACTATGCTCCTAAGAACACTTGGCCTGGCTTCCCAAGACCTCTTTTATCCCCTGCCCTGCCTCAGAGAAGGGAGGGGCCTCTCTGCAAACTGGCTTGATGTGCTTGCTGACCTGTGGACTCCAGACACTTTTGCAAGCCTCAGCTGAGGAGTGAAAGTATTTTATTTTTAGAGTCAGATTAAAAATCTGACTGACAGCCACTGACAAAGGTCAGGAAATGATGCCAGCTCAGAGATGCCCCCATTTTTCCTTTTGGGGTGCTTCCAGTGGTTCACACTGATACCCAGGACTTCCTCTGCCCTCGTTAGGGGGGTGATGAACTTGAGTCCCTTCCGCAAGCCCTCCTAAGTCCCTCAGTTAGGATGGGCTTGGGTTCTGTCGCCTGGTGTTCACAGAAGAATGGAAATAAACACCAAGATCATTTACTGACATTTCTGCAGAAGGAGGTGGCTGGAGGCCATGTTCTGTTGCTGGGAAGACCCACCGCCATGACTCAGGCAACTCATACAAGACACATTTAATTGGGGGTTTGCTTAGTTTCTGAGGGTGAGTGTGGCCATCATGGCGGACATGACAACAGACAGGCAGGCGTGGCAATGGAGCAGCAGAGCTTATATCTTGTGCGCGCGTGTGTGTGTGTGTGTGTGTGTGTGTGTGTGCGCGCGTGTGCGTGTGCGTGTGTGTGTGTGTGTGTGTGTGTGTGTGTGTGAGAGAGAGAGAGAGAGAGAGAGAGAGGTGGGGGTAGGAAGGGAGAGAGAGCATGAGGCTGGACCCAGTGTGGCTTTTGAAACCTCAAAGTCTACACCGGTGGCATACCTCTCCCAATAAAGCCACACCTCCTTCTTAAATAGTTCACCAACTGGGTACCAAAGATTCAAATATAGGAGCCTATGGGGAAGCCTTTCTCATCAAGCCACCACAGAGGTCTTTTCACACTGAAAAACAGCTGAAGGGAGCTAGCAAACAGTCAGAGTACACAGGCAGAGTAACCAGAGTACACAGAGTAACCAGAGTACACAGTCAGAGCAAACAGTCAGAGCACACAGGCAGAGTAACCAGAAAGAAGAGTGGACCTTAGTCTAAAGATGGGCAGTTCTGATCTTCTCTCTCTCTCTCTCTCTCTCTCTCTTTCTTTTTTCTTCTACCTCTTTCTCTTCTTCTTCCTTTTCCTTTTCCTTCTCCTCATCCCCCTCCTTCTCCCCCTCCTTCCTTTTTCCTTTTCCCCCTCTTCCCCTTCTGTTCCCTCCTCTACCTCCTCTTCCCCCTCTTTCTTCAAAATTCAGGTAAAGTCTAACTTGTGTGACACATACACATTTTCATCTTGTCAACAGAGACAGACAGATCATTATTTTCACTGGAGACACTTCTCCCTTGTTTCATTTTTCCACACCCTCAGTGGCAAACATTAGATCTGGTTGCACCACGTGGCTTGTGTTTGAGTCTGGGTTTATGGCATGGTGACAACAGCATGAGCTCTCCACATGCTCTGCTTTTAAACAGCAGCCCACGGGCCCAG
This sequence comes from Apodemus sylvaticus, assembly GCF_947179515.1. Taxonomy (NCBI): domain Eukaryota; kingdom Metazoa; phylum Chordata; class Mammalia; order Rodentia; family Muridae; genus Apodemus; species Apodemus sylvaticus. Next base: position 12,928,939 of record NC_067478.1, on the reverse strand, counting down.
GAAGATGGACCAGATGGGACAGTGTTCACGGCTCACACATGAGGGCCTGGTTTGGGGTCCCAGAACCCCTGTAAGAAGCTAGGCACAGCAGTGGCTCCAACCCCGGGGCCTTGCTGGTTGGCTCGTGTAACCAAATAAGAGAGATCCAGGTTCTCTTTCCCACTTTCCCAAAAACTCAGGCCAGAGGGGCAGGGGCGGGAGAGATGGTTCGGTTGTCAACAGTGCTTATTGCTCCTCCTAAGGACCAGAGTTCAGTTCACACCACTCACATCCAATGAACTCACAGTTGCCTGTATCCCCAGCTCCAGGGGATCCAATGCTGTTTTCTGGCTTTCCATGGATTTCCACACATACTTGGCAAACATACACACACACACACACATTTAAGGTAAAATGAACCTTTTAAAAAAATTAAACTGAGGCCAGCCAGATGGTTTAGCAGGGAAGGATGAATGCTACCAAGCCCGATTCTGAGTTTGATCCCTTGTACCCACACGATACATGGAGACAACAAATTCCCAGACCCTGACTTCTGACCTCTGCATGTTTACCCACACAAATATTTAAATACTAAAAAATAGAGGTAAAATAGAAGAAGATAGTGTATATACAAATACATATATACCAGTTCACACACTAGTGTATAATATGAGAGAGACACAAAGAGAGAGAGAAAAGAGACGGGTGGGGGGCAGATAGGGGTGCAGGGGAGGAAAAAAAGGAAAGAAAAGACAAAAAGACACCATCCCACCAAGCTCAGGCATTGCACTGAGTCTGGGCAGCTTGAATTGAGAAATGGAAACTATTTTATTCCATATATCTGAAGAGCTCAGGACACAACGAAAGCTTTTCCAGAAGTGTGTTTATATGTTTTATTATCAGAAACAAAATGAGAAATTTTATAACATTTGCAACAAAAATGTTCCAATGTATAATAAGACACAAATAAAATTGTAAAGTCTATTACTGATGGAGGTTGGTACCCATGAGGGGGGAACCTCTTTTCTGAGGAGAAGGAAAGGGGGAGTCGGGGGAGGGGAAGGGTAGGACTGGGAGGATAGGGGGCTCCAATCAAGATGTAGAGTGAAAAAATTTTGGGGATCTGGAGTGACTAAGAGCACTGACTGCTCTTCCAGAGGTCCTGAGTTCAATTCCCAGCAACCACATGGTGGCTCACAACCATCTGTAATGGGATCTGATGCCCTCTTCTGGTGTGTCTGAAGATATCGACAGTGTATTCACACACATACAATAAAAAAAATCTTTAAAAAAAAACCCACATTTTTCTTTTAAAATGAAACATGTATTGCTTTGGGACTGCAGGATGGCTGAGCAGGTAAGGGTTCTTGTCAGCTGACTCTGCAATCCTGAAAACCTGACTTTTAAGGCAGAGACCAGCCCAGCTTCCTGGAAGGGACTCAGATCACCTGAGCTACCGGGAAAAGACATTCTTCAACCTGCTGAGCTGCCTGCAGGCTGTGCAGTACGCTGCAGGCTCCCAGCTCCTGTGAGCTGTCACCCAGGCTGAGGTGGACTTTGGTGATGCAGCTGTCTTCAGTCAGTTTGCTTCTGTAAGTGACCCTTCACCCATATTCCTTTCCTGTAAGTGATCCCAAGAAAACTCACTTGTCAGGTTAGACTTCAGTGATGCTCATAACTCTGTTCTGTCTTCAGTTCCTTAGCAGGCGTGAGTAGACACTTGTTCACGCCTCCGAAGGCAATAGACAACAGATAAATTCTCAGGAAATCACCTAGAGGAGCTTATTAGCATGCAGATTTCAAAATGGCTGGTTCAGGGCTGGGCCCTTAGGAGAGAGAAGAAGGGAGAGGGATCTTAAAGTTCAGGAACACTTCTCCATTGTTGGTGGGATTGCAAGCTGGTAAAAACCACTCTGGAAATCAGTTTGGCGATTCCTCAGAAAATTATACATAGTACTACCTAAGGACTCAGCTATACCACTCCTGGGCATATACCCAGAAGATGTTCCTACATGTAATAAGCACACATGTCCCACTATGTTCATAGCTGCCTTATTTATAATAGCCAGAAGCTGGAAAGAACCCAGATGCCCTTCAACAGAGAAATGGATACAGAAACTGTGGTATATATACACAATGGAGTACTATTCAGTGATTAAAAACAATGAATTCATGAAATTCTTGGGCAAATGGATAGAACTAGAAAGTATCATCCTGAGCGAAGTAACCCAGTCACAAAAGATCACACATGGTATGCACTCACTAATAAGCAGATATTAGCCCAAAAGCTCAAAATAAACAAGTTACAATTCACCCAGCACAGGAAGCTGAAGGAGGAGGACTTAAGTAAGGGTGCTTTGGTTCCCTGAGAAAGGGAACAAAATACAGGAGCAATAAGGGAGACAATGTGTGGAGTAGAGACTGAAGTAAAGGCCACCCAGAGACTGCCTTACCTGGGGATTCATCCTATAAACAGTCACCAAACTCCTGACACTACTATGGGTGACAAGAAGTATATACCAAAAGGAGCATGCCATGGTTGTCTCTGGAGGGGCCCTGCCAGAGCCTTATAAATACGGAGGCAGATGCTAGCAGCCAACCATTGGACTGGGCGTGGGGTTCCCAATGGAGGTGCTGGAGGATGGTCCAGAGGAGCTGAAGGGGTTTACAGCCCCACAGGAAGAAGAATGATTTTGGCCACCCAGGACTCCCAGGGACTGAACCATCAACCAAGGGGTACACAAGGATCCAACAAAAAATATAACAGAGGAATGCCTTGCTGGGCATCAGTGGGAGGAGTGGTCCTTGGCCAGGTGAAGGCTCAATAGATGCCCCAACAAAGGGAAATCGAGGGGGCAGGAGGTGGGAGTGGGTCAGGTGGAGGGGCATATATGTGGAGGCAGGGGGTGGAAGGAGGCGTTGGGGGGTCTTGGGGGAGGGGGGAAATTGGCAAAGGTTTTACCATTGGCAATGTAAATGAAGACGATATTCAATTAAATTAAAAAAAAGAAAAGAAAAGAGCATGCTACGTGGACAGCCTCTTCTCTCTTCTTTCCCACTGGCTGTTGGAATTCTGTCCAAAAATTTCATCCTGTAACTTTGAATTTGTTATTGATGCTATCTTTGATTTTACACTATTAAGTTATTAGAAAAATTTTCAATTAAAAAAAAACAAATAAGAAAAACAACAACAAAAAATCATTCTCATTTATTCTGCCTGAGAATGCTTGAGAAGTGCTTTGCAGCTTCAAGCTTGATTTTCCCCCTGTCCTTTCATCCCCAGCAGGAGGTGAGCAGTGGCCAGGCCTCCTGGCACCAGCAAACTCAGAACTTACCAAGAGCGCCTGGCAGCTGCACTTCACGTACATTATGAATACAGTTTTCCGCTCCACTTGCTGAATCCACAATTCCTGTTGCAGCGCGTCACGGAAAAGAAATGAGCATGTAAGGGCTTGCTTCCTGCTGAGTAAGGTATTGATAAAGAATCTATGACAATATGAAGACAAACTTTATGGAAAATGGCAACTCACCATGTCTTAATGCAGCAAAAGATCTCAGAGATAATTCTGGACTTGAAGCGGACTCGATACACTCACTCGTCCCGTCAGCTAACATCAGTCACGAGGGCTAGAAAGGCAGGGGCAGACATTACATCATCAGCTTGTTGCTGGAGAAACCAAACAGCTTCTCATTGACCTGACTCATCTGATGCCACGTGACAGCTGCCAGCTTAACTTCTGCATTGAGCTTGAAAAACATCTCAAGTCAGTAAATAGACAAATAATAGTTCAAGCCTAATGTGTCCAGAATTAGTTGTTTTGTGTATGTATATGTTTGTGGGGTACCCATATGGGGGCACATGTATGCAAGTGTGTACAAACACTTCAGGCGTTGTTCCTTGGGACGCTGTACTGTCCGTCATTAAAATGGGCTTTCTTGTTAACCTGGAGCCCATGTAGTATCTGTCCACCGAGTCCTAGGGTCATCCTATCTATACCCAGGTTCCGGGATTAGGAAGGTACATCATCACTGTTACTCCTAGGTTTCGGCACCAAATGTTGGGTTGATAAAAAGAGAAAGAGGTTTAGAGAATGGTATATGATGGTGTGGGAAGGGGGTACCTAGGCGGGTCCATGCCCAGGCATTCCTTCCCGTGAGGGACCAGACACACACAGACATGGTATGGAATAGAGTTTATTCATGGCAGAGGATGGGAATTAATGGGGTAGTAGAGGCAGAGAAAGGCAGAGAAAGAGAGAGAGTAGAGAAGTGGAGGCCGGCCATGACCATGTGGAGAGATGGGGGAGGGGAGGAGAGCGCAAGAGGGGTAGAGAGGAGAGAGTGCCAAGAGGAAAGAGCGATGAGAGAGAGAGAGAGAGGAGGGGCAAGCAGCCCCTTTTATAGTGGGTCAGGTCTACCTGGCTATTGCCAGGCAATTATGGGGAAGGGCATACCTGGCTGTTGCCAGATAATTGTGGAGTGGAGCTTAGACAGAATCCTAACAATCACTCCTAGCCACATATATATATATATATATATATATATATATATATATATATGTATATATGTGTATGCATATGTGTGTGTGTGTGTGTGTGTGAAGGCATTGGATCCCACGAACTGGAGTTACAGGTGATTACAAGCTGCTGTATGGGTACCAAGAACTGTACCCAGGCTCACTGTAAGAACATTGAGTGCTAGCTGTCTCCTTAACCCCACTTCTGGCTTTTTTATGTGGGTCCGGGGAAATCAAATTCAAGCTTATAAGGCAAGCACTTTACTGACTGAGCTATCTCCCCAGACACCCCCAAATAAATGTTTCTGTTTTAATCTTCATTCTGATGTTTCTGTCTTAGTTTTCTCTTTTGTTATGTGAAACCAAGGCAGGAACAAATATCTCACAGGTTGGACTAAGACCAACACAGAAATCACACCTTGCAGGATGAGAGTTCTGTTTATAATTGAAACAGTTTGCTTGGTACTAAAGTCTTAACAACACATAAGTCCTCTTGTCCTGTGTCAAGGGTTCTGATAATTAAGTCCTCTATTTGCAATCTTGTAACCCCACTAGCTGATGTGTATCTACGCCTCTGTGACTGCTTGTAACCCCATTCCTTGATAAGTATCCTTGCCTTTGTTCCTCCCTTTTTCATTGTATCCACTTAACAATGAATAATTGGCAACCCTCTCACCCCCTGTGAACACCTTATCTCCCCAAAGAACTTCAAAAAGCTAGGGGCCCCTGCTGAAGCCGGCTTAAGCAAAATGAAGGGACTTAAAAAGGAGAGAATTGGGAGTTAAGGGAGTGTGGCACAGTGGTGTGGTGGAAGTGGGTGCCCAGGCAGGCCCTTGTCCAGGCATCTCTTCCCCCTGAGGGACCACACACACACACACACACACACACACACACACACACACACACACACGCATGGTATAGAATAGAGTTTATTCAGGGTAGAGGATGGGAGTTAGTGGTAGAGAAAGGCAGAGAGAGAGAGAGAGAGAGAGAGAGAGAGAGAGAGAGAGAGAGTAGAGAAGTGGAATGGAGGCTGGCCATGACCACGTGGAGGGGGGGAGAGGAGAGCCCAAGGGGCAGAGAGGTGAGAGTATGTGGGAGAGCAGAGAGAGAGCAAAGAGGGAAAGGAGGGGCAAGTAGCCCCTTTTTGGATTTTTTTTTTTTGAGACAGGGTTTCTCTGTATAGCCCTGGTTGTCCTGGAACTCACTCTGTAGACCAGGCTGGCCTCGAACTCAAAAATTCGCCTGCCTCTGCCTCCCAGAGTGCTGGGATTACAGGCGTGTGCCACCACCGCCCTGAGCACAAGTAGCCCCTTTTATAGTGGGCCAGATCTATGGGGGGGGGGCATATCTGGCTATTGCCAGGTAGGTGTGGGGTGGAGCTTAGATAGAATACCAACACCCGCTGCTCACCCTTCCCGTGCCCCACCCCCCACTTAGGGAGACAGACAGCTGGCCAGCCTAGAATGCATTCAAATACAGCTCGCTTTAATTTCCACAATCGTGGACTTGGCTCTTTTTTTTTCCTCCCCCAAATCCTAGGGTTAACAGTTATTCTGTCCTCTGGGTCACCTCTTTAATATGTTACTTGGGACTAAGTCCTTGAAGAAAACAGTGGAGATGAAAAGAAAGTTCTTTCCTCTGCCTCCATCTTCTTTTCCTAGTTTTATTCTGAGACAGGTCAGGTAGCCCAGGTTGGCCTCAAACTTAGGAAATAGCCAAGGGTAACTTTGAACATCTGGTCCTCGTGCCTTGACTTCTCAAGAGCTGGGATTACAAGTATGCTGACTTTATGTGAGGTCTCAAGAAAAAGACCATTGAAATGGTTGTGCTGTGATCTGGGGAGGTTTCATTAAGTAGCCGAGGTCGTATTTAACTCTCTCATGTTTACTCTGCTTGGGCAAAGCAGAGCTGGCCTCCGAGTTCTCCCAGCATCCCTCAGTCCCTACCTGTCACAGGGTATATCTGGTCTACCCTGTCCTTTGCCCCTGAAGGGCTGGGCTTCCCCTCCCCCAGAATCTCTTTCCTTTGTAATCCAGATATCATTTTGTTCTCTCTCTCTCTCTCTCTCTCTCTCTCTCTCCATACACTCTCTTTTTCTCTTCCCCCTTCCTTATGTTTCCCTTCCCATGGTGACTTCCCTGGCTTTGTTCCTTAGGACCAGTGAACCTGTTTTCCCAAAAAAATTGCCTTTATATCCTGAAACCTGGCTTGATGGCGGGGGTGGTATGGGTAGGGGAGGAGGGGGGAGTTAGGTTCCCACTCCCCACTGTGTGTCCCTGCTTACGGACAGGATGCTGTGCAGTTGAGCCTTCAGGTTCTGGCAAAGCCTGGGAGAGTGGGTGCCACCAGATCTAAAACCAAAAACTTTATCCAAATTGGTGTGAATCCCAACATCCAGGGCGAGAGAGAGAGAGAGAGAGAGAGAGAGAGAGAGAGAGAGAGAGAGAGAGAGAGAGAGAGGCAAGCACGGGGTGTGGGTAGGGGGTAGAGAATAAATGGGTGTCTGGGAGGAGGGAAGCCTGTGAACTGCCCCGCCTGGGAGGTAGTGTAGTGGAGGAGACCCGGATGTCAGCCTGCGCTTTGAGGCTGAAGAGGGGCTGAAGGAGGCTGGAGACCAGGATGGGCTTTGACATGCGGTAACGGGTAACACAGCGGAGAGCCATATGCCCTTCTGCCACAGGCAAGGGAAATGACTCCTTTGGGAGACCGGAACTGGCTCACAAGTGCCTGGAGGAATGCTGGCTTTTATCCAATTGCTGGAAACCCTGTAGTCCCGCTGGAGCTGAGCCACGACTGTCATTCCTGGTCCTATGCACATCTGAGTGTTGTGCTTTATAAACAAGAAAAAGAAACCAGGGATGAGTTTGGTAGAGGCTTGGTATGGTAGAGGGGGTGCCTCTGCGGGCTTCCCTTCCCCCTTGGGTACCAGCCACACTGGCACTATATTCTATTACAGAATAGAGTTTCTTTAGGGCATGGGGAGGGGAGTGGGAGTTGAGGGAGTAGGAGAGAGAGAGAGAGAGAGAGAGAGAGAGAAAGAGAGAGAGAGAGAGGCCTGCCATGAACACGTGGAGAGAGAGCAGGGAGGGGGGAATGGGGAGAGAAGTGGCAGAGGGGGGAAAAGAGGAAGAGAACAAGAGAGTGAGGCGCGGGCAAGCAGCCCCTTTTATTGTGAGTCAGGCCGACCTGACTGTTGCCAGGCAACTATGGGGCGGAGCCTAGAAGAAAAGCTAACACTGAGAACCCAGTGCTTTAGGAGGCACTCAACCACCTAGCTGCATCCCAGCACGGTATGTTAACAATTCCAAGGAAGTATGTGTACAGAGTACACGCGGCACAATCAGCATGGTCGGAAAGTGACTTTGAGGTCAAGCACCCAGTCTGAGGTCAGGAATGTGTTACTCTGGGAGGATCCCAGGCAGGTGGTCCTCATCTACTGAGTCTGGCCGATGAGAGAAGACCTGTCACTCAAAGCTCCGTGGCTCTTACTAGGGACAGAAAAAAGTCTCCTTCACGATCTAGAGTTGAGAGCCCGGCCGTGGTGGCGCACGCCTGTAATCCCAGCACTCTGGGAGGCAGAGGCAGGTGGATTTCTGAGTTCGAGGCCAGCCTGGTCTACAGAGTGAGTTCTAGGACGGCCACGGCTATTCAGAGAAACCCTGTCTCAAAGGAAAAAAAAAAAAAGATCTAGAGTTGATGCATGCAATTGGTTTCTACAGTTCTGAATCTGTGGGTCTTCCAAGAGCCTGAGGGTGTGTGTGCAGACTTAGTTGTGGACTGACTAGGTAAGGCCGCACCTCAGGATGTGTGCTGAAAATCGCTGCTTACTAAAAAGTTGGTGTCAGGTTCCAAGGAAACTTCAGTTCCCAAAACTTTAAAAGGCAATTCAGATAATCAGAAATTAGCTCAGCCTGGACGAGGATGATTTCTGGTGGTCAGATGAAAGCCAGCATGCCTCAGGAACCTGTGAAACTGGTTCCCATCTCCCAAAGGAATACTTTTCTTTAGCTCTGGCAGAAGGGACCTATGGCTACCTGTGGTATCTATTAACATATCAAAGCCCATCCGTCCTCTGGGCTCCCTCGGTAACACAAACACCTGTTAGACATTTCAAAATCAATACTAGCCATTCTCTCCTTCCCTGAGTTCCCTGAAGCTCCTGGTCTGCCCCTGCGCCTTCACTTTATAAACCTGCTATTTATTTGTTTGTTTGCTTACTGTACATTGGTGTTTTGCTAGCAAGTATGAGGGAGTCAGATTCCCTGGAACAGGAGGTACAGTTGGGAGCTGCTATGTGGGTGTTGGGAATTGAACCTAGGTCCTCTGGAAGAGCAGCCAGTGCTCCTAACTGCTGAGCCAGTTAACTCTCCAGCCCCTGTCTCTGCCTTTCTCCTGCTTTTCTCAGGGTGTTTTTTCTATTGTCTCTCCCTTGCTATTCTTCTCCCAGATGGCTCTGGAGATAACCAGCCTGTTGGCCATGTCCAGACTACTTCTTTCTCTCTCTGCTCTGGACTCTTCCAGATGCCCCAGCTGTTCTCTCTCTCTCTCTCTCTCTCTCTCTCTCTCTCTCTCTCTCTCTCTCTCTCTTATATGTACAACAAAATCCTTCCCCTTAACCATGCCACGGAGTGGTCGGCGTCAATTTATACAGTTGGTGGGTCACACGCATCCCTGTGGACACATGAAGTGATTTTTAGATTGTTCCTAGTATTTCTGTGGAAATAAGATGATAACAGATTTGAGAGACTAGTTAATGGAAAGTGGTTTTTTTAATATGCAGTTCTGCAGAAAGGGATGCCAACTTAGGAAACGTTGAAAATGGCTGATGTACCAGTTTGGCCAAAGACAGTGTCTACTCCCACTCCATTGTGAAATGTCCTTTTTTGTTGTTGTTTGTCCTTGTTCCCTAGCCTGGGACTTGTCTCCTCAAATTTCACATCTTATTGATTTAGGACAAAGCCTTATCTAATAAATCATTTAAGACTTGAGACTGTATCATTCTCTGATCATGGGCTTAGTCCTGTAGCAGACTCCTTCAACTTTCCAATTCTCATACTTCTGTGACTAGCAGGGGCAGCCACCAGTCTGGGGGAGAGGGCACCTAGTGCCTCCTCCTTACCTGTGACTGTCAGTCTTATTAATTCGAAACATGACCCATCCAGAAAGTGTACTGTAGCAATTTATTTCTTACATTTCCTAATTACGACCCGCCTTTCATTGTTACCCTTTGGGGAAGACTTGCCAATCCTGGACAAGGGCAGGAGGAGAAGCAGTGCTTGGTGTTTGGGCCTGGGCTAGGGAAGGCTTTGCCCAAACACCTCAGTCAGGGTTGGGGAGTATGGTATCACCCACCCACGCCTCTTAGATGTGTGAGCACAGCAGCTAACTGAAAGGAAAGAACAGCATTCTGCTGCCCGCCTCCCTGAAGGATGACTGGAAAATGATGCTGTAGTCAACTCCTTGGGAGCACCTGGAGCCTGAGTGAGGACAGTACCCACAGCTTCCTGTCTGGCTGACGTCCTCTCGGGGCTACGGTGCTCCCACCCCTGAGGTTTTGTATTGATGTTTCTGCATCAGGGTTCTAGGCTGTCTATACACTTCAGACCTACTATTTCTGTGGAAGTGTGGTTGCCTCTGAGCTCCAACCTTAGCCCTGTTCCCAGTTACTTCTGCCCCTCTGTTCTGAAGGGACGGAGCAGAACTCCTTGCTGTGTAATAAGAGACAGAAATTAAGTGGACTACATAAAACACAGCCCCGAGACGACAGACAGGGACACTGAAAGTCACCACAGAGACAGATATTCAGTCCTCAGAGGGCCGAGTAGGCAGGTGTGAGCTCCAATGGGCAGCACAAGAATGGAAGACATCTTGCTCTAGGTGCCGCCACCGAATCATCTCTGCTGATGAAACACTTGTCTTGGGACCAGTTGTTTCTTACATTTATTTGTCTTTGCAGGGGTCTGCCACGCGTGTCTCAGTGTGCTTGTGGAGCTTGTGAAGCACACAGATGTCAGTTTGCCCCTTCCATCCTACCGGGCCGGGTCACGAACTCACACTGTCAGGCCTGTCAGTAAGTGCCTTTACCCCGAGCCATCTTGCTGGCCCCTGGGAGCGATTTTTATGAGGAAAGCATCTTGAGATTTAAATTAGCCTACATCAAGTCTGAAGTTTGGCTCTTATTCCTAAGAAGGGTGGGGTTAAATGGGTCCATCGGAATTCACCGGGGCCGGGCTGTTTGCGTTCCGGGCTGACTCTGGATGGGATACAGACTTTCCCTGGGCACCCATCCCGATGTGCTGTGGGTGTTGGCATAACATTCTTGGTATGGGACATCTCTACTTAGCAAGGTGACCCCTTCCTCTCACCAAAGACTGGCTCACTAGAAAACAAAAGCCTTACATCCAAATGGGCCAAACGCAGTGGGTAGCACTCGTGCCCCGTGGGATCTGTCTGCGGCTGGCCTCTGCTCCAGACCACCTCAGACCACCTCCTCACGCAGTTCTGCGCTTGCTCCGTCCCGCTCGCCTGAAGCCCTGTCTCAGCAGCTGGATGCTGGAATCGAAGCATTAAAAAAAAGATTAGGAGCTTCGTTATTTAGGGAAGAAAAGGGATTCGAACGAAACACAAGAAGTGGTTGCCTTGAAATAATGTTTTTTTTGTTTGGTTTTGGTTTTGGTTTTTTTGTTTTTTGTTTTGGATTTGGTTTTTTTGAGACAGGGTTTCTCTGTGTAGCCCTAGCTGTCCTGGAATTCACTCTGTAGACCAGGCTGGCCTCGAACTCAGAAATCCACCTGCCTCTGCCTTCCAGAGTGCTGGGATTACAGGCGTGTGCCACCACTTCCCGGTTTGGAATAACGTTTTAAACAGAATTAAAAAGCCAGGAAAAAAGGAGGGCAAATTAAGCAGAATTTGGCTTAGTATCAGAAAGAAGTTTCTAATAATCAGAGTTTTACATCATAATAGATAGATATTAACTTATAAGTAACTGGTGACCTGGTGCCACATCTAATTCTTGCAGTAAGGATGCAAGCCTACACTAGTAATTCACTTAACCAAAGGAAACACCGTACTTGTTGTTTCTCTGAGTGGCCACAAGGTGGCGGCAGCAGAGAGAAGTCCCCAGGCAGGTGACCAATGAGAAACCAGGTTCCAAAGTTACTTAGATCTTTAGTTGTCATAAGTGCTGTTTCTACTAACGCGAGCCTTTATAGGTTTACAATCACCAAACCTACTGAAAAGTTAAAAAAAATTCACCAAAAATCATATTTTTTTACTAGTAAAAAGGGGGAGGGGCGGGAGAGGGAGTTCAGTTGGTAAAGCTCTTTCAAGGCAAGCATAGGATGTGAGTTTGGAACCCCGGAGTCCACACGCAGCTCAGCTGAGTGCAGAGGTGTGTGCCTGTGATCCCAGCCCTGCAGATGTGGAGACGGGAGTGTCTGTGACACATGAGACCCCATCTGAGTAAGAAAAGACCCATGTCATAGCCGTCAGCTCTGAAGCTGCGAGCTTACACTTTTTGTTTTGAGCGATTAAGTTTTGGGATACTTTGCTACACAGTAACAGTCCATGAAGCGCCCCAAAATGCCAGCCTCCCTGGCCGTATTTACACTCCAGTTACTATGCTCATCTCAAAGCTGCTTGCCCTGGCCCTTTCTACCCAGAATCATCTGCCCAAATAGCCGGTGGCTGAATATCTCCTCTTCAAGTTGTTTCTCATCTCCTCTTCCACAATAGGGGTCCTGGGGATCGGACTCAGGTTTTCAGCTTGATGGCAAGTGCCTATCCCCTGTGAGCCGCTCACCAGCCCCATGTTGACACTTCTGAATCCCATCTCCCATTCCCTGGTAACTTTCTTTCCCTGGTAACTTTCTTATAACTTTTAATCATGTTACCTGGGATTACTGGCAGATGCCTATAATCCTAGCACAATAGATAGGAAGCTAAGACAATTTCTTAGGATGGTTCTACACACGTCCTAAGATCCCCGCAAACTCTCCTGTGCCTGGAGTAAGCATTTTCCTAGTCCCTGAGCGCAGAAGTTTCCTTCAGAGGTCACAACCTGGAGGTGACCAGAGAGCCTGGGATATTGCTGGACATGAAGGAGAACACCCCAGATTTGAGACAGAGGGAGTAAATACGGGTTGATTGGCAACTTCCTGGTTCTGTAATCCTGGGCAAGCCACGCCCCCTTACTGTGGTTCCCGTTTCCTGTAGTGAAATTAATGTTTACCTCTCCTACCCTGCAGGAATGTGGGGGCAAGCAAGACCTTCCTTTAAAACCCCAGTGATCTGGGACAAGACCGATTTGCTACTCTGACGCTCCGAGTCTATATCCACGGTCACCTACTGCACTTGGAGGTAAAGTATCTGCCACAGAGAGGATATGTTCCAGAGACCCTAAGAGCACCTGGAAGAAGAAGAAGAAAAAAATGTTAGAATGTTCCAGAAGGCTGAGCTGGATCCACAGAGGTGAAGGAATAGGGCATGAAGGCTAAAGTCAGGGGAACCCAGGCTTTGAGAGGCTCAGTCACTTCCAGGAGCCCTAGCAGGCCCTCTGTAGACTGCTGGGCGGGGGCGGTTTAACTCCTGGACCAGCAGGTTTTCATCACCCTGTCATCTTCTCTGTACCTCTTTTTTAACCGACTCCTCCTCCACTTTCCCCATCCTCCATCCCCCTTCCCCATCTTTCATCTCCTCCGCACTCCCCCCACCCGGAAGCAATTAGGCACAAAGAGTTACATACGCTTCAGTGTCACTATCATAATTTTTAAGGACTCTCTTCAATAGCTTCCTGTCTTGACTGTTTGTTTTGGGAAGAGGGAGAGGTTGTTACAGAAACCTATTGTCATTCTCGACTGTGAATCTGCAAAAGAAGCTAGCCAGCGGCAGCTCAGACCCGAGACCTCAATGTGGTCCCCAGTGGCAGCACAGACTATGCTTACCTCCTTACCTGTGTGCCTGTGTGTGTGTATGTGTATGCATGTGTGTGCCTGTGTGTGTGTGTGTGTGTGTGTGTGAAAATGGATGCCAGAGACAACTTTGGGCATGGTTCATCAGGTGCAACTCCCCTGTCCCTCCTTTTTTGAGACAGGGTCTCTCAATGGCCTGGAATTCACCAAGTAAGCTAGCCTGCCTGGCCAGCAAGTCCTGGGGGAGCCACCTGTCTCTGACTGCCCAGCGCTGAGATTACAAGGGCACACTGTAATGCCTGGCTTTTTAAAAATGTGGGTTTGGGGGACGTAACTCAGGTCCACAAGCTTGTGTGGCAGGTACTTTATTAAACGAGCTATTCATCACTAGCCACACTCTGACTTCTTTGAGAGTAATTATTTCCAGAACACAGTTCCACTATCAGGTCCTCTGGAAGCTCACTGGCCATCCCAAGCGTGATGCCTGCATCCAGTTCCCAAGGACCCTATTGGGACCTGAGGCTACTTCAGGTCCCTGTGCCAGCTCTGCCACTCCGAGGGGTACCCTGGCTCTTCCTAGCTCTCCCATGTGGACCACCATTTCCCTCTTAAAAATGGCAGGAGTTTAGGCCTTTAATCCTCACTTTAGAGTTTATTGGCTTTGTTCCAGGTTTATTAGTGTGTAATTATAGGCCGGGCCCTGGGGGGGAGGGGCACTTCTGAACCGTAGTGTATGGTTTTGCCTTGTGTGCATGCATGGCTGGTCTGTAGCCTTGAATCAACAGTTTAGCTGGTAAAAGCCCTAACCCTAACCTAATGGTTGGTAAATAATTGTTTGGACTGAAATGCTACAATTTTATTGATAAAAATAATAACAGTAACTATCCTTCATTGTTTGTTACAAGCCTGTCACTACCTTAAATTGTTAAATCTAGTCAGGAACAACATAAGGCCAAGGAAGCCGATTACATTCAGGCAATGATGGGGCCAAGTTAAATGGCGGAGAACTAACCAGACTCTCCCCTCTGAAATCACTGCGCTCTCAAATTCTCCTCCTCCACAGCTCTTACTTCTCAGTTCTTCACTGTAAGTGTGTCCCGTCCATCCACATGGGCGGTGGAAGGACTTCTCTTGGGCTAAACAACAGACGACTGTGGTGAACTCACCGTTAGGAGCAGGAGGATCCATTTTCTGATGAAGCAGTGAACAGCTCTCAGTGGAGCCCATCAGGCTGGGACTGTCACCCTTCCTCTACCATCTGCTGTCCAGTGATTTGACTTTTTCTTTTTAACTCCCAAGACAGGGTTTCTCTGTGTAGCCTTGGCTGTCCTGTTCTGTAGACCAGACTGGCCTCGAACTCACAGAGATCCACCTGTCTCTGCCTTCTGTCTCCTGAGTGCTGAGATTAAAGGCGTGTGTCACCACCGCCTGGCTTGGGATCTGATTTTTGAACACCTCTCCTGACTTGCCCACCACCTGCCCTCCCGCTCTCCTGACAGGCCTGCAAATGGATCACACATGTATACACATGCGTGCCCACGGAAACAGTAGCTAGATGGTGAAGAAAAACACATTCTACAGAGAGGAAAGCACACCGACATACTAGAAGCTTGGAAACAGAAAAATTGAAGAGGATGACATCCAGAGGAAGGAATGTTGCTCTCCCAGCCTCTGAAGTGGGGTGTGAGGGTGGGGAATGGGGTGTGGGACATGGGGGTGGTGGCGGGGTGTGGGGATCAGGAAGGCCTCAGGGAAATATGGCCCTGGGTATCAAATTAGCAACCCAGCTCTGCAAGGTCCTGGAGGATTAGAAGCTGGGATGTCCCAGCGGCACTTGCAGGGACGGAGGCTGCTGTCCATGGCAGGACTCAGTTGATGCTAGCCCAGCACAGCAGTGATCTCATCTCCAAAGCCTTGGTAGATCAGGCCTTTATTACTCATCACCTTAGTTAAGGTTACATGGCTTTCAGGCACGAAATACAGACTTGGGCCAACTCAAATAAATGAAAAAAGAAAAAAGAAAGGATTACTAGAAAGCTCCCAGAGTCTTTTATAAACCCAGTGGGATGGTGAATACCCACAGGTCAGGAAGGAAACCACCAGTTGATGGTCATATTGTCACCAGCGTGATTTTGTTTCCGTGTGCCTGGGATCTTTGGCTCTGGGACAGGGTGTTCTTAAGGAGCCTACGACAGCTTCCCAGAAGCAGAGAGTCTGGTGCAGGTGATTAAGAGTGCTCTCAAGGGCAGCTCGAAGGGGAGCAAGGGACATGGGGTAGAGCTGGAGACTGCCAAGCAGGCCTGGCCCGGCATGTTCATCGGTGAGATCTACAGAGAGTGGCTGGACAAGAGTTCCTACCCAGCGCAGTGGAACAAAGTTGCACCTACCTCGCACCCACCAGCCACTGGCTGGTGGCTGCCTCAGTCGGGGACATATTTTTTCAAGCATTTGGAGACAAGGTTATTTGGTAGAAGGGGCTCGTCATGACCTTTATCAGCCATTATTCACAGTAGCAGCTGAAATCCTGGGTTCCACCCCTAGGCCCACCCCAACACACGAAGTCTTCTGGAGTTTTCATTAGGAGTTCACCAATGTGTATGTAATTTGGAGAAACTGAAATTTTTTATTTTATTTATTCACCAGATCTAATGTTTATTGATGCTTTAAAAAATGCTACCAGTGAGCTGGGGAGACAGTTCAGTCAGTAACATGTGTGTCATGAAAGCATGAAGACCTAAGTGAGGTCCCCAGACCCCATGCTGAAGAAAAAGTAAAGGAAGAAGAGGAGGAAGAGGAGGAGGAAGAAAAGGAGGAGGAGGAAGAGAAAGAGGAGGAAAAAGAGGAAGAAGAGGAGGGGGAAGAGGAGGGAGAGGGGGAAGAGGAGGAAGAAGGAGAAGAAGAAGAAGAAGAAGAAGAAGAAGAAGAAGAAGAAGAAGAAGAAGAAGAAGAAGAAGAAGAAGAAGACCAGTGTTGTCATGAGATCCAATGCTGGCCCTGGGTACACAGGTGGATGCCTGAGGCGCTGGCCAGGTAACTTATACTACCTGGTGAGAAAGAGAAGTTACTTTACAAAAACTGTGGATGAAACCTGAGGAACAGCACCCAAGGCTGTCTTTGGTCTTTTCACATGCATGCATACATGTGCATATGCACCTATATACGCCTACACACAAACAGCAGTCATGGAGGCACATATCTGTAATACTGCATGCCGTCCTATTATTCAGGAAGTTGGGGTAGGAGGAGCATGAGTTCGAGGCCTGACTGGAATACATGACGAGGCCATGTCTCAACAAAACCAACTCCAGGGTGCCGGAGAGATGGGCCAGCAGTCAGCACCACTCACTGCTTTTACAGGGACCCAGGTTCTCCTCCACAGCAATGACCAACCGGGTGGGCTCACAGTCACCTGCCACTCGGGTCCCTGGGGGTCTGACATCCTCTTCTGTTCTCCAGGACCCACGGTGTCTTTTGCTCATGTGTGTACCCATGTGACGCACACAAATGTCTACTAACACAAATAGATAAATGCAGCTTTTATTTAAAAATTCCCCAATAAATAAGTTAATTAAAAAGTTGCCATTTTAGACATTCATTTTCCCTTTTTTGTTACGCCACTGGGGTGAAAATGGACATTGACATTTGCATTACCATTTATCACATGTTATGGAATATCTTTTTATTCTATTCTTTGTAGTGCTTGGAATTGAACCCTGGGTCTTCATGAATGCCAGGCAAGGGCTTCACCACTGAGCCACATTCCCACTCCTTTTCTTTTGATTAAAAAGTTAAAACCTCAAAATGATTCTTAACATTACAGGCCATATAAAAATAGATGGTGGCCAGCTATCCCATGGCCCCCAGTGCGCTGGCTCCTGCCCTCACACACCATGTGCTCTACTGAACAGAAGAGGCACTGGCTTTTACCTCTGAGATAAGACAACAGGCACCATTTACAGAGAGTTGGTTAGCACTGTCTCCTGAACTGATGAGCTTGCATTCGAAGATATACCCATAAAGCATTAACCTAACGTGGGTTCCTTGCCTTTCTGTTTCTAAGGATGTGTTTGTTTTTATGTGTGTGTGCCTTTGAGAGTTTAATGTGTACTACTTGCAAGCAGGTTCAGGTGGAGGTCAGAAGGTGTCAGATCCTTTGGAACTGGAGTTCTAAGAGGTTGTTGGCTGCCCGATGTGGGTGCTGGGAACACTGGTCCTCCCGGAGAGCAGTAATCACTCTTACCAGCTGAGCCGGCTAGCACTTCAGTTGCATGGACATAGTTTTCTCCTCCTCCTCCTCCTCTTCCTCCTCCTCCTTTTCCTCCTCCTCTTCCTCCTCCTCTTCCTCCTCTTCTTTCTCCTACTTCTCCTCTTCTTCCCCCTTTCCCTCCCCTACCCTTCCCCTCCCCTTCCCCTCCCCTCTCCTTTCCTCCTCCCCCTCCTCTCCACCTTCATCTCTCTTGTCCCCTCCTCTTTCTCCTCCTCCTCCTCCTTTTTTCCTGGAACTCACTTTGTACATCAGACTGGCCTCGAACTCAGAGATTCACCTGCTGTCGCCTTCCCCAGTGCTGAGATTAAAGGTGTGAACACACTGCCTGGCTCTTTTTTGGGGGGACATGGTTTTCTTATTCCTTAAATTGCTATGTAACACAGAATGCAGAATGTCCTTATATTCTAAAGTTCTCTGTAGCTGTGTATCTAAATTCATAATATGCTAATTGAACATTTCTTGTTAACATGCAGTTAAAGGAAGGGGCTTTGCAATGTAACAGTCACAGTAATGAGGATCCCTTGCGTTTCTATAGCATTTGATAGCTCACAAAATTATAGTTCCACACGTTATCTCTTAGGATTCCCACGCAAGACCTGGAGGTAGGCACACAGGCCTTATTATTATAATTGAAAGAAGAGAACTCCCCCAGATTACATGAGGGACAACTCACACCTGTCAATCACAGAGTTAAATCCATTACATGCAGCCAAGCAGTCCAAGGGCTGGGCAGTGAGTGAAACCGACCCTCCAGCTGATGATTGCACTGTCTCTCACAGAATGTCTCTAGTTGCCACCTCAGGCTCCACAGGCCCAGCTATGGGAAGCTAGATTTCCTCTTCCCTCCCCTCTTCATCCGTATGTATGGAGTCAGAGTGATCTCAGCCATAACTGACTGGCTTGTGTGATCATAGCTGCTGTGGGTGCTGGGGGCCGGGTGCCGCTGCTGGGTTCAGATCACTTCAGAGCTGTGCCCTTGAGAAGCGATGCCCTTATCAACTCTTGTTGCTGCCCACGGGCTTTGTACGCGGTGTCCTCGTATCTAATAAAGCCGGATCCGATAACTGCGGTCCCGTCCAACCCAGGCTCCAGCTACCGTCGCCTTGGTGGCTTGCTTGGTGACATGCAGGCCATCCGCAAGAAGTGACTTGGACTGAGCTCTGTGGTGGATGCTGTGCAGCTCTCTTCTTGGTAGTTCTGCAGAAGAAAAGGAGGTACCCCTTCCTTAGCACTGGGCATTTAGACATGCACCCATGCCACTAAGCTCAAGGACTTTGTGAGTCTGAGTTGCTGAAATAAAATACCAAAGACTGGGTGGTTTGTCAACAAAAGAAATTCATTTTTCACAGTTCTGGAGGCAGCTGACAGTGATGTACCAGCAGATCTAGGGTTGGGATTGGACCCCGTGTCTCACTCTGACTCCACAGAGTAGAATGCTGACAGCTCTCTCTTAGGTCTCTTTTATAAGGGCTTTGCCACCATGACCTAGTCACATCTCAAAGTCTCCATGACTAAATGCCATCTCTTTGGTGACAGGATTTCAAATTCTGGGTTTTAAGTGGACACAGATATTCAGACAACAACATCATTATGGTTATTTTTCTTTAAAAATGAATTCACCTGTGAATGGAAATCTGCAACTTCCCGAGAGGGGGAGGGGGGAGAATCTCTAGGAGGCTCCAGAGGCCAGAGGTAAGGGAGGCTTCCAGGAGTCAATGGTGGTGACACGGAACCTGAAGAGGCCACCTATCACCAGGCAGAACCTCCGGTGGAGGGATAAGGACCCCAACCCACCCACAGAACAAACTTTCTGCTCAAATTTGTCTGGTCTAAAAGAAATGCAGGGATGGAGCAGAGACTGAAGGAAAGGACAGGCAATAACTGGCCCAACTCGAAACCCGTCCCATGGGTAAGCACCAATCCCTGACACTATTGATGATACCTGCTAGCTTCCAGACAGGGGCCTGCCGTAACTGCCCTCTGGGAGGCTCTACCCAGTAACAGACTGAAACAGATGCAGATACCCACAGCCACACATGAGACAGAGATCAGGGACTCTTACGGAAGAGCAATGGGAAGGATTGAAGGCCATGAAAGGGATGGGAACCCCACAGGAAGACCAACAGAGTCAACTAACCTGGACCCTGGGAACTCTCAGAGTCTGAGCGACCAACCAGAGAGCATACAGGGGCTGGAAAGAAGGCCCAGGCACGTATGTGACGGACAGGCAGCTCAGCCTTCATGGGCGCTTTGTCTGGCCTCCGGAGGAGAGGATGCACCAAGTCTGGCAGAGACTTGATGTGTCAGGGTTTGGGGGATACCCAAGGGGGACCCAACCTCTTAGAGGAGAAGGGGAAGGGGGTGAGGGGAAAGGAGTGGGGAGATGGACTCTATGAGGGAGGGAACAGGAGGGGGAGCAGTGTTTGGGGTGTAAATAAATAAATAAATAAATCCACCTGACTACAGATGAGTATAGGAATACTTAGAAAAACAAAAATTAAGATAATTGGTAGCCTCACTTCTTAAATATTTTATCTTTAATTATCCATGTGAGTATAGCACTGGTGGGGACCAAGGTGGGTGTTAGGTCCCCTGGAGCTGGAGTTACACATAGTTGTGAGCCCATCCCCCCACCGGTGTTAGAAGTCAAATTGGAGTCCTAAGAGCAGTTCATGGTCTTAATTAAGAGCTGATGGCTCAGGCTCCAGAAATTCCATTGATTAAGATTAGCATTCAGGTGTCTTTTATTTAGTGACAATCTCTGTAACAGTCAACAAGGTTGATATATGTAGAGCACGCTGTTCAGTAGACTATTTAGTACATCCAAGCACATAGTGAGATATTCTGTCATCCCTCCTGTAACAGAAAGCACAATAGCCACACCCCACGGGGTTCATTAGCACGTCTTATTTCATTATTGTGCTCAAAGCCAATTCCTGCCATTCTGGTGAACGGGATCACAGAGTGGAGGTTCCCTCCAACAGGCTTGCTAACAAAAACCACTCCATAGCAGCCCCAGCACCGATGAGGTGACCCTAGAAACCGTTCATTTGCCTGACGACATGCCCATCTTTCTCAGGGATGGCAAGAGCTTCTTGGAAGAGGAGAGGAGTGGATAGGGGAAGCCATCTCCAAGTCTCTCCATGCCAAAGTGGTGCATGCGCCACAGCAAATTCTTTGATTTTGAACTTTAGTCTGCAAACTTCTCAGACAGGTGTCTATTGGACGTTGAGCAGATCTCCCGACTTTCTTCTCTCCCTTTTCATGCCCCTCCCCCTCCCCTTTGTGTGCCCTTTGCTCCCTAGATAACTGCACTTCTGCCTTCATTTTATATATGCATGATTTCATGGAACTACAAGAAATCCCGGAACCACAAAATGAGAGAAAAGATAAGATACCTGTTGCTGGCTTAACTGGGTAATACAACCTCCTCTCGCCTGCAACTTTTTCCTGCAACATGGCTCTGCTCTTCTTTATGGCTACACAGAATCCCACTATGTACATGAACCCCATTTTCTGTGTCCATTCCTCTACTGTGGGGCGTACTGGTTAGTGGTGACTGCAGAAGATTTTAAGTGAAATGTTGCCTGTGTTATATGAAGCAGGTCACGCACTGAAGAGGAAATGACTTCTTGGTTTAGAGAGGAGTCAGTGAAGCCAAAGAGGAAGACTCTCCGGAGCTGCATTTTCAGGGCTCTACATCGGGTGAAGTCCTAACTGATTCACTTTCGTTTGCTTCCGTGGTGGTTTCCCAGGCCTCTCAGCCAGCAGCCACCCTGTCCCCAGGGCACCGAAGGAAGGCAAATGAATGCTTTCCTGCAAATCAACAATAGGAAAGAGTCATAGGACAAGAAGCAACCTGCAAGGCCAGGTGGGAGTGTTTTGGAAAGCGACGTGCTGAAATACTGACCCTTCCAGATAGTTGACTTTCATAGTCAGGTTTTAATATTTACTTTTTTGTGTGATGCAAAGTAGTGACAACTGATTCTGTAACGGCCTGATGATTAAGTGTGGGACATGAAATTGGGACACATTCAAGTGCCTATTCAAACCACAGTATTTTTCTTGAAGACAGACTGGCTTCGAGTTTAACATCATCTTCCTCATCCTCCCTGGGGTTGGATTATAAAGCCACACCCTAGGCTTAAAGAAGCCCAGATTTTAGTGTAACTGGTATAGCAGGTATTGTTTCTGACCATTCATATCCATTTTCTTTTTCCTTTTTTGACTTTTCCAGACAGGGTTTCTTTGTGTCTCCTAGAACTAACTTTGTACACTAGGCTGGCCTCCAACTCACAGTTTCTGCCAGTCTCAGCCTCCCTGGGATTAAAGGCATGCACTAGCATTTTCTTCTCTGGGAGGCAGCTTTTTCTTTTTGGTGACAGTGCCCTGTCTTTCCTTCTGGGAAACCACTTCTAGCTTGTATTCCATGCACTTCTGGGTGACCCATAGGTGACACATATGGCTCAGACTTGTCCAGTCACAGACAGAACTTTTCCAGCTACAAGTCCCTAAGGAGTGGTTCCCGACCAGTGGGTTAGGGCCCAATGCCTGAAATTCACACTATGTTTCATAACAGTAGCAAGAGTTAGAAAGTGACAATGAAGTGATTTTATGGTTGGGGGTCACCACAGCATGAGGAAGGGTTAAGGGGTCACAGCATTAGGAAGGCTGAGAACTACTGTCCCAGGGAACGGGAAAGTAATTCATGCCAGTTTGGTGAATCAAGGGCTCTTGGGAGAACCTCGCTCTTGCTGGACCCAGAGTGAAGCTACTGAGACCACTCTTTGTGCCTCAGGAAGTCTGAGTATAAAGCGAATGTGATGAGACATGGGGTTTTTTTCTTGTTGCAGACAGATTTTTAACCTGACCTGAAATGACCACAAGTTGCAATAGATTGGAAATTCTATCTCTGCCCTTTTTTTGCCAGGGCACTTCGACGTGTCTAAGTTAAATATTAAGTGATCATCACAAACTCAAGGCCACACTGGGCTACTCAGTGAGACCAGGCTAGACTGGGAAACAACAAAAATTGACCCTTTAAGCTGGGCGGTAGTAGTGCACACCTTTAATCCCAGCACTTGGGAGGCAGAGGCAGGCAGATTTCTGAGTTGGAGGCCAACCTGGTCTACAGAGTGAGTTCCAGGACAGCCAGGGATACACAGAGAAACCCTGTCTCAATAAAAGAAGAAACAAAAAAGCTCTATATTTACATGTTTGACTTTATAAACATCGTGAGTATATCATAGGGATATGGAGTTATGGTGTGAAGAAAATAGACCTTTTCTCAAAAACCATATAATCTTGGGAAGACAAAACCAGTATTTAAAAGGGACAGGAGTGGGGGCTTGAGAGATGGTTCAGCAGTTGAGAGCACTGGCTGTTTTTTCAGAGGTCCTGGGTTTAACTTCCAGCACCCTCCTGGTTGCTCACTGCTATCATAACTATAGTTCCAGGGGATTCGCTGCCCTCTCCTAACCTCCACGGGCACCAGGCACACACGTGGTGTACAGACACACGTAGGCAAAACACTCATACACAAAAAATAATTCTAAAAACAAATCTTTTATATATGTAAATATATAATATATATAATATATATATATATAAAAGAATAGTTGAGCATCATTCTGTATTCCTTTAATTCTAGCATTCAGGATGCAGAAGTAGGTGGGTCTCTGTGAGTTTGAAGTCTGTTTGGTTTACATAGAAAATTCCAAGCTAGCCAGGGAGACATCGTGAGACCCTGTCTCAAAAAAACAAAACAAAACAAAAAGTAAATGACAAAATTAAAATATAAACCCTTTCAAAAAGGACTGAACTGAGATAGTAATTATATTAATGTCTATAATAGATATGAATGAATATCGATCGAATTTGTAAGTATCTACAAACACAACCATACTACACCAAAGGATAAGAGGCCTTAACCCCAAATATTTCCACCTAATCCTCAAGGTACTGCCCGTAGTCCTAATCTGTAGGTAGATGTATACGTTTGTATTTCCTACCTAGGTATTTCATGACTTGCATATTTTGGACTTAACATTCCTGCTCAGATGTCTGTCAGGTAACTGGAGCTCATAAAGTCTGGGGAGATTGTCTAAATCGTTAAGACCCCCAACTTCCAAATTTTCGGTTGACAGCAAGGCAATCCTTTCTGTTGATGAAGGTCAATCCCTTAAGGGTTATCTATTGCCCTTTGTCTCACAATGGGAATCAATGTTCCCAGCAAATCTTGCTGTCTCTCTATTTAAAATCTCTTTAGAGTTTGCCCACCTCTTGCTAACTCTGCTGAAATCTGAGTTACTAGGGCAGCCTAACTGGTCTTCCTGCTCTTGTTCTTGCTGCTCAAAGTCTATTTATAGCGAATCGGCTTAAAAATCCTCCCTGTGGGTGTGACCAGAGAGACAAGGCTCTTCAACAGTAGCATTTGTATGAGAGAGACTCACAAGGTCCAGACTTAGGGGATGAGTAGAATAACTCACGGCCCATTTCGATGATGGACTGTTATGATTCATTCAGTGCTTTAAAGACATTTTACTGACGTGGGGAAAACAGCATGCTAAGAGAACCCTAAACATTAAGCCAGCAAGCACTGGGTCCTTCTCCAGGGACAACACGTATAAGTGAAATGACGTGATTCAAACTGATGTATTCCCCTCTCTCTCCAGAATGTTCTCTGCTCCAAGCCACCCTTCCACATTTCCTGACTGAGGTCCTTCTCAACTGCTACCTATTGGCCTATTCTTGCTACCCTAACCCTCTTTTGTGGCTAGGTTTCCTGAAGGCAGATGCTTCTCTGCCTATTGGTGTTTGGGGTATATAGAGTAACTTCTTATACTGACTTACCAACTTTGAAAAGAATTCTTCCACGCCCACTACTACCTTCTTTCCTTCTCCAGTCAACTCTCTCAGGTTGTCTTTCTAACCCCTATTTCCCAAAGCCTCCCTTCTGCTCTGTGCAAGATGAACACAGCCATTTGAAAAAAGAAGTGCACTCATTATTTTGTGTATATGATGTGCCTGTGGGTGTGAGCATGCCAAACGTGAGAGCGGAGGTCAGAGGATGTAGGTTCTAGGCAACAAATTCAGGTGGTTAGGTGTGTACAGGGGCCCTCTGAGCCATCTTGCAAACCCCTGAGTCTCCCACCCTCTTTTTTTGAAACAGTATCTTGAGGCTGGCCTCAAGCTCATGATTCTCTTTCCTTAGCCTCCTAAGTTAAAGCACTGGAATTGTAAGTGTGTGCTCTATACCTGGCCTCTTAGGTACTATTAAACCCTGACACACTGTATTAGGTAAAGAATCACATATTTTGATGCCTTCATAATGGTGCCACAACTATTAATACTTGCTGGGCTGTAAAGTTACTTTGTAAAGTTGACTGTTGACTAAATTACAGGACAGAAAGTCTCACTGAAAATGAACACCACCCCTGCGCCCCCCCAGGCCCCCATCTTTCCTCCTTCCCAGAATAGCCACTTCCACTCAGGAAGTGTCTGGAACATAGTAAGAGCGTCAGAGTCATTTCAGAGTGTATTTAGGGACAGAAGAATCAGGGTCATCTTCTAGCCACCCACAGGGTAGGTAGCTCACAACCACCCATGACTCCAGTTTCAGGAAATCTGACCTCTGAGGGTTCCAAGAATACATGAGGTGTTTATACATTCAGGTAGGTAAAACATGCATAAAATTAAATCTAAACATGTATTAAACAGAAACGGTGGTATTTTAGCCTGTTTATGACAGAGTTCCTAATTTATAGCCATGTTTCTATTGCCTGTGTGCCTGGTATATGATGGGTTAAAGTTTGATAGATAAGTCATAGCATGAAGTTTTATTGCTCATTTATAAGTAGAAGTGCAGAAAGGGCCATTACTTCTGTGCTTAGGCATTCACATGAAATTGATACTGAAACAGCTCCTTATCAACCTTTCCTCACTTTTAAGACTAAAGAAAGTACTTTACACTTCTTTGTTTATTAGGACTGAAGGATGAGCTGTCCCTTCTGGAAGAATCTGTAAAGAGCCAGAATTACTCAAGTGAGATTCTTCATCAAAAGGCTATGACATTCTCATTTTGATAGTTAGGGCTTGCTTTAGTTTCATGTCTGTTGCTTTAATAAAGACTACAACAAAAAGCATCTTGGGGAAGAAAAGGTTTATTTCATCTTACACTTCTAGGTAACAGTCCACCATTGAGTTATGTCCAGGCAGGAACTCAAGGCAGGAACCTGGAGGCAGGATCTGCAGTCGAAGCTATGAGGGTGTTGCGTTCTTGCTTGATTCTTATGACTTACTCCGTCTGCTTTCTTATCCAAGTCAGGGATACCACCTGCCCAGGGCTGTCACCATCCATAGCGAGCTGACTCTCCCACCCAAATCATTCATCAAGAAAATGCTCCACAGGCTGTAGGAATCCTGATGGAGGTGTTTTCCTCATATTCCCAATTCTCAGATGTGTCTAAGTTTATGTGGTGACTTGAATAAGAATGGCCCCCAAAGGTTTATATATCTTTGAATGTTGGGACTGCTGCTGGTGGCGGAGTGTTTGGGAAGAATCGGGAGGTGTGGTCCTGTTGGAGAAGATGTGTTGACTGTGGGCTGGCTTTGAGGTTTCAAAAGCCCATGTTATCCAGCTAGTTATCTGCTTCCTGCTTGTGGACCAGATGGGAGCTCTCAGCTGTTTCAGTGCCGCAGACTCACCCTCAGAAACTGTAAATCCCATTAGATGCTTTCTTCTAGAATGATTTGGTCCTGGGCCTTTGTCACAGCAGTAGAAAAGTAAATAAGGCAGTTTGCACCAAGTTGACAAAAACTAACCAAGCAGCGTTTAATTTTAACTTCAGCTAAATGAAGGTTCTCTTTCCTTTTACTTCAACACTAACCTCTAAAAATATTTGTGGTCAGATGTATTAAAATACATGCACAGGCTTATAGATGTATTTATTGGGGAGGGCACAAAACAGTATGAGCAGAAGTAAAATATCTTACAAATGAGTAATTTCCAAGTTTGTTGTCTGGCAAAATTAATTTATTTACAGACCCACTCCCTTTTAGAACAGGCTGGCCTAACTTTCAGCAATCTTCTCTCAGCTTTTCAAGGTTACAGGAGTGAGCTGGGGGTAGAGGGGTGGTCTGAGGGAGAATTCTCTACACGGGCTCACATATCTCACTACTTGGTCACCGTTTGCTAGCGATGTTTGGGTATGTTTACAAGGTGCGGCCTTCCCTGAGGAAGAATGTCTCTGGGCTGGGCTTTCAGAGTTTAAAGACTAACGCCATTTGTA
Organism: Apodemus sylvaticus; assembly: GCF_947179515.1. Taxonomy (NCBI): domain Eukaryota; kingdom Metazoa; phylum Chordata; class Mammalia; order Rodentia; family Muridae; genus Apodemus; species Apodemus sylvaticus. The sequence continues at coordinate 12,901,975 of NC_067478.1, read as the reverse complement.
GGCTGTTCTCTCTGCTTCGTGCCTGCGGATCAAGACGGGAGCTTGCTGCTCCAGCTGTCATGCCTGACACTTCCTGTGATGGTGATGGTATCTTGTGGCTCTGGAGCCATAAGACCAAACAAACCCTTCCGTTCATATGCAGCCTTGGTCGTGGTGATTATCACAGTTACAGATATGTAACCAGTGCATCCACACCTAGCCTGGGCAGAATTCCGAAGAAATGTTGAGATTAGAACCACGGCAAACTTATTGATATCTGCCTATTTAAGAAAGGAAAAAGGCCAACTCAAATATAACAGAAATCAATTACTGCGAAGTGGTACCTTTTTGATATGAAACAAAACCCAAAAATCTAGATTCAAAATGCACTATGGGTAGTTAAGATCATACCAGAGAGTAACATTGGGTAAGTCACTCACCTCCCCCCCCCCAAAAAAAAAACCCCGAAACAAACATTAGACTTACAAAGCCTATGCTTTTTCTTGCGTGAGTAATGGCTATGTGTATTTATATATGTGTGTGTGCTCGCTGAGGCCGGGTCTCTCAACTGAACTCGAAGCTCATGGATATGACTTGTCTGCTTGGCCAGCTTGTTCTGGAGATCCTGTCTTGCTTTCTAATGCTAGGATTACAAATGAACTCCACACTTGGCTAGCATTTATGTGGATTCCGAGCATACAAACTCTGGTCTTCACGCCATACCAAGTGCTTTAGGTTTCGAACCATCTCCCTAGCCCAAACAGTTCATTAATATTTTATTACTTGAAAATTTCATACATGTATATAATGTATTGTGATTTTATCTACCACCACAAACTACCTCCCACTACCTTTCCTTGGAGACCTTCAAGTCCATTTTCTCTCAACTTCATGTCCTCTCTTTAAATTATTATTGATAGTCTTGGCCAACTATTATTAAGATTTATTTTTTATTATTTTCGGTTATGTAGATGTGAGTGTGTGTGTGTGTTGTGTATGTGTATGTCTGTGTGAATTGTGTAGGTGTGAGTGCAGGTACCCAAAGAGGTCAGAAGTGGAAGATTTCCCTGGAGCTGGAGTTACAGAGAGTTGTGAGACACTCAGAATGGGTGCTGCTGGGAGTCAAACTTGGGTCCTTGGAAAGAGCAGTGTGTGTTCCTAACCACTGACCCATCGTTCCGGCCCAAGTCTGGTTGTTGTTGGCCATGTGTACATGGGTGTGAGGCCACCCACTGGGGTATGGCCACATCCACAAAGAATAGTCACTTTCATTCCTTCAGCAGCTGCCAACTGTCCATAGCTCCCAAGTTATGGCTGGAGCCTCACGGGTCTCTTTGCCAGCCATGCTGAAATTTTGACTGGCTTGCTCACATAACTGCTAGTAGCTTATTTTTAATGTTTGAACTAATGATACTTCCAGATATGTGCTTCAAATAAAGGAACTTTGTACAGCATTTGCCAAGATAGTTCCATCTAAAAATCTGAAAAGACAAGAGAAACATGAAAACACATTATTGTCCTTAATATCAAGGACATTCATATTAAAAATATATTCATTTTCACCGATTACGATAGTTGAAATAAAAAGTACAATATCTGATGCAGGTAAGTAAAAACAGGAATGAATATTTATTATTAAAAAGAGGAAACATTTAATTTCTTGGCATTATCCAAGAAAACTATAAAAGATTTGCTGTGGAAAGAACAAATATGTACGGATCCAGCCATCTCACTCTCCAAAACTGTATAAACATTTGCAAATTTTTCCTTCCTCTATTAGTCTATCTGCAGAGCTGCCCCCACACAGACCTGGGGCATTCACATGTCAGAATATTCCATAAAGATCTGGGAACAGATATTTTTGGCAGAAAGAAATACTTAATGTGCCGAGAATGACTGCCTACGACGTAATTCAGGGTTACAGTCTGAGTCAGGGACTCATTGCAGTGACAAAGAGTGTCAGTCTACAGCACTCTTCACAACGTTCAAATCGTTTATTACAGACTCTTTCAACAAGACGAGCCGTTTTTGTTTTCTGTTGCCAAATAGGTGGCAAAATATGAAGGAGAGGTAACAGCAAGCTTTTAAAGCTGCTTCACCACACTACTGTAGCGCCGACTTTTACAGGGAAAGAGAGCTTCTGTGGCAGTGCTTGCCTGTAACCCAGCACTGGAGCGGCTGCTGTCTTTGCCAACCTGGTAAATTCTAGGTCTATGTGAGATTTAATAATGTCTTTAAAAAAAACAAGGAGCATAGCTCCAGGGAAACACCACGCAAAGTTGCTGTCTGCGTGCCAAGTGTGGACAGACAGACAGAGAGGCAGACAGACACAGTTTCTCTCAGCATACTTTTCCCTGTGCACTGAACCTCCAGGATTGATTGGTTCAATAGTGGCAGCCCCGTGAACGTGAAAGGTTGATCAAGCCTTTGATACCTCAGTGGGTGTGGGCGGCTCCGAAAGAAGTCATCAGACAAAACCCAAACATGTCATCTGTGGGCTTATGCGTGGGCTTCTGAAACCTGCAGTTTTTGTAGATGGGAGGTCGTGTCCAAGACCAATTTGTGCCCTTTCCCCTAGATACCTGCTCTGCTATCACTTCCTGCCAGAGGTCTTCTCTCACCATCTTCTCCAGCCAGAGGGCTCCCCCTCAAAAATTTCTCACCATTGCTTGCCGCTGAGTTCACGACAATCTGTCATTACCTTGTTTATCTAATCAAGTTCATCTACTCAATTAGAAGGCAAGTCTCCTCCGAGAGCAGGATCAGGGCTTCCGGTGCCTTGAACTTTGAATGTGAGGGGTTTCCACAGATACTTTGGGATTGAAGAACATGCCTATAATTTGGGTCTCTCTCTGTGTGTGTACGTGTACAGGTCTCACTGTGATAATTCAAATTCCTTCGTTCTGCCACAGGCTCCAGGGTACCTGGGACGACCGGTGTACAGCATCATTCTTGGTTTTATGCTGGGAATGGCACCCAAGGTTACAGATATGCTAAGTAAGCACCCTATTAACTGCACTACAGCCTCAGCTGGAAATTTCTTTAAAAACAGGTTTTTTCCTTTCTTTCAGCCACACCCACCCTCCACATCCCTTCCCACCGACTGCGCTCCAGGTGCCTCACTTATCCAAAACCTCCCACCTGACCGCTTAGAGGCCACCTGGCTAAGTACGGTTACGAAACGCTCTGATACCAACGCTCGGGACCAGGCCCGGCTTGTGCCAGTGCGTGTCCAGCGTGTCGCCCTCCCTGTCATCCGCTCCATCATCTGGTGCGAGCCGGGCGCTCCGCGGTCCAGCCAGTAGCCTCCAAGCCGCGCGCGTCCGCTACCCCGCCGCCCGCCACAACTACTTCCGGGTGAGCGGGTCGCCGGCCGGTGGCCCCGCCCCTCTGCCCCGCCACCGCCGCAGCTGCAGCCGCCGCTCGGGCTGCGGCTCATCCCGGGTCGCGTTCGCCTTGTCGGCCGCGGCGCCAAGGGCGCCCTGAGTGTGACTACGCGACCGGCCGCGGCGCGAGGAGCCCTTCTGTTGTCTCCCTGCGGCCCGCGGGGTGGACCGTGCGGGGACGGAGTGTGGCCGCCGCTCTCTTTTCCCGGCTCCCGGGCGGCCGCTCCGGCCCTTCCGGGCGGCGCCGCAGCCTCATCCCGCGCCACACGCAGGTAAGGGCAGGCGGCGGGCCCCGCAGTCTCTAGGCGCTGCCCGGAGGCGGCTCGGGGCTGGGGTCGCCTGGCGGGTCGCTCTGCTCCCGCTTCTCCCGCCCCCCGCGGGGGAAGAAGGGGTTACGCCCCATGGACCGGGCATCACTTCGGACAGCTGGGTGCTGCTGCCCCCGTTGCTCCCGGCGCCGCACTCCCCTAGACTCTTTCCCGAGTCTGTCCCGGGAGGAGCCGCCCCGGGGACGGTGTCAGGCCGGTGGAGGGCGTAGCTTTTTAAGTGAGATTCCCCCCTCTCTCGCTTCCTTCTTGATCTGAACTGAAACGCGCGGGCTTAACAGACTCGGGGCAGTACGGTCAGGGTTAATGCTTGACTAATACCGGGCGTTATTTACACCCACATTGTGGAGTTTCATAGCTCCAGTCAGGCCTGGTTTCCCTTTGCTGTGGATATCCAGCAGGAAGAGAACCCAGAGGAGAAAAAGTTCAAGCGTTTGCTGTATGTATTTTTTTCCCCCACCTCGAGAATACAAATACAACGCTGAAACATGGCTAAAGGGTATCCCAAACTTTCAGTATTTGTAGCCCCTTTTGATTTTTCCCTTTTAGTGACTCAGCATTTTTGCCACAGTTTTTGTACAGTAGGTTGATTGACTGAAAACTATGTAAGGATAACAGCGACTGCTATTCGTGTTGTGTTATCACAGGGAGCATAGGTACAGTTAGGGTAGCAACAGACATATTCTTAATCTGTGTTGGACTTTTTCTCCCCATTAGGTGTTAAAAGCTGCAGTTACTGAAGAATGCATAGTGTGGCAAGGAAGAGTTAGTTGGCCAAGTTTACCGTAGCTTCAGTGTCTTTCAGAGTTAGCCCTGCTTAACCAACATCATGCTCTGTTTAACAACTACAGAGAGACGATGACCTCGTATTTAATACACTCATGCTGAGGAAGGATTTCGGAAAGTGTGATTCATGTAGGAAGTTAGGCCACGCTCTGTGACTCGTCGATCTGGATCTTCACATTGAAATAGTGAAAAGCTGAGTCCCTTTCTGCCCGTTTAATGAGATAATTGTACTCTTTTTATAGCAAGTGATGTATAATGTTTGGTTCTGTTTGTTGCTGGGTGGTTATTGTCATGCACAATGGCCTGGAAATAAAACATAAAAATTTGCGTAGTATCTTGTTTTGTAATCCTTTGTTAGTTACTAAATGGGCTGCTGTGATTTTAAATTCCCCCCCCCCCCCTTTCTTTTACCAGATGTGGGAAGACAAATGAAGGGATTTAGGAGCCAAGTAAATGTCATTGGGAAGGAGAGCTACCATCACTAAGGTACGAAATAGTACTGTGGAAGAGTCTGTACTACATAAAATAGCTCTTTGTGTGGGAAGCTGGAGCATTTGCCATCCTGTCCTTAAAGACGCTCAATGAGACTCTACTAACTTCTGTTCTGGAAGGAATTGTGTGGAAGTTTTGGTTTATTTTTAGAATTGACTAATTCCAAACTTGAAGTAACTTTTTTATTGCTGCAATGTCATTTGATCATTTTAGTCTTTCAAAATGAGATGCCAAAAAACTTTGAATCCTACAGTTCTTGATAGCGACAACCTTGCTTTCCGTTGTTTCTTTTTTTTTCTTTGTAGAGTCCTGATTATTTTACCTTGATTGACAAAAGTCCTATTGACTAATTGGAAAGTAATACCAAATGTATTGGTATTGCTTAAGACAGACATCCCTTTGACTAAAGCTTTGGCATCTTTTCTCCCTTTGGATATCGATACTTAAATTCAGAGTGTTCTCTAATGTTGCTTTTTATTTCTGTCCAGCTGATAGGATGATGATTCTGTTCCTTGTTAACAGAGATTCCCTTTTGGAAAATCCCTTGTGAAAATCTTCATTGGAGATAGTCTTGATGCATAAATGCGTAAGGGAAATCTTCTTAGATTAGGATTTAAGCATCTTCATAATGAAGGGAAAAGAGATAGTATATTCGGCAAGTGTCTCCCTTTAGCAACACAAAAACAATCTTTTTTCATTAACACAGGACAGAAAAGTTAGTGATTTCTTGCAAAGATCTTTATGAATTGCTTACCCTGCTCCTTGTATGAAAAGGGACAGATTTGATGATGTGACAGTGGGGTAGGGATGATTGTCCTTATGATGTGGTGGGAGCTGTGGTGAGGAGTAGCTAAAAGAAAATAAAATTCTTCTGTCTTTAGCCAAGGAATGCTGTCTGTTGTACCTACTAAACAATTCCGTTGGTAGCTTTTTTCTTTTAGCTAGTCGCTTTCTCTCTGGAGAGTCTGAGTGGTGGAAGTGATCCCTTACCTGGGAACACATCCTAATCCGTTATATTTGCAAATGAAGACTAGACTCTGACCATTATTCAAAGCCCAGCTTTTAAAACTTTAGAAGGGAAGGAATTGAGCAGAGTTTACCTTGTGAATAAAATATCTTTGTCCCTTTACCTATTCTTTGCCCTTAAAGCTAATAGAAGGCAGCACTATCTTGGGAAATGAGTGATTGACATTGCACTTTAACCTTTCAAACTTTTTGGTCAACGTAAATTAGTCTAGACTTAAAGCAACTACACACTAGGCTAAAATTAAAAATTGTAAAGCTGGGGCTGGGCTTATCCTGTGAGAGTGCTGTTTCTTGGAAGTCATTGAGCTCGATACCCGTGTATGTCTTCTTAAGACTAGGGGTCAGGAAAGAAATAGGTAAATAGACACTTGGCAAGAGAGAAGAAATGGCATCCATAGAAAGAGAGCTGATGATGTGGGCTCAGTGGTGTCTGTGAGCCCTTCAAAGATTGATAAAACATGTAAAAGAAACGGTCTTCCGAGGAAAAACCCTTTCCTTTCTGCACAAACTTTTTACCTTCCCATAATCCTGTTCCCCAATCCAAGCTACCATAGTTAGTGGTTTTTCATGTATTTTCCTCCTTCCTATTTTCAGTCACATATACAGTTGCATGTGTTTACATATATCTTTTACCTGTGATGTTTCCGTATTAGCACCCACTCTAATCTCATTTTATTTCAAAAAGACTGGATTTATTCATTTTCCATAGTTTTACTAATTGCATGTTAATAATCATTAGGTCATTATTAGTCTTTTGTAAACAGCGCTATAAGAAAAACTTTTAAGCAAGTGTTTGGCTATTTATAAGTCTTTCTGTGGAGTACAGTTTTGAATGTATGACTGTGAAGTTGGTCCTTAGGTTGTGAACATGAAAATTTTATATTACACTTTATTTTATAATAGAAGATAATTTTTCTCAGGCACAGGAGGAGGAAGGAAGAATTAAAAAAAAGTATGTTCTTTACCCATCTCTTCCTTTTAAAAAGTATTGTGAACTAGGCTCTGTATAATTGGCCTGTTGTCAGCACTTGGGAGGCTAAGCCAGGAGACTGAGAGCCAGAGGCTACTATGGTCTACACAGCCCGTGTGAAGGCCCTGTCTCAAATAAGATCACAAATGTGTTTTATTGGTTAATTTAAGCCGTTTTGGAGTGTTAGATGATTAAATTGGTAAATGCCAAAATACTGTAGTTGAAGACTGGTGTTGACAAACTTATATTTGGCAAAATGGCTGTTTCTTAGGTTTGTTTCAGAGTTTATATTTTCTGTTAATTAAAAACTTATATAGCTGGGTGTGGTAGGGCACACCTTTAATCCAGCACTTGGGAGGCAGAGGGAGAGGCAGATCTCTGTGAAGTCAGGGCCAACCTGGTCTATACAGTCACTTCTAGGCCTGCTAGGGTTAACATATAAAGCAACAACAACAACAAAACAAATGAAACCACCGCCACCAACAAAAATAATAAAAAATAACTGTTACATAGCTTTCATATTTGTCCAGTGCAGTTAACTGATATTAGTCATAAGAGAAAGAAATGACCCAGAGTTTCTTCCTTATCTTCCACATCCTACTTTAAGTGGATTGAATGATAGAACCCAAGAGCCAGAAATTCTTTTGCAATCCAGAGCACTGTTGGTGGATTCCTTTGTCAAAGCAGGAAGTAGGTATATAGATTTAGACTTTATTCTGCCAAGTGTTGGTAAGCAGAATAAGGGAGGTTCAGAATTTAATTTGAAGTAGGTGACTCATGGCCAGGGGAGGCTCGGGAGCCTTTGTCCTTTTGAAATGAGACAGAGTAAGACAGAGAGGCTCAAGTGTGGTGGAGCTGGAGCTCACGAGTGGCCATTTCCCTGGATGCTGGCCAAGGTCTATTTTGAGGCCCTGTCAAAACTTGCCTGACGGATCTACCGCATAACTGTAATCTGGCCTGGCCCTGCTGCTAGTCAGGAAGGCCTGTGGTTTAGGAAAAGTGGCAACTGCAGTGGAGGGAGTTCTGAAGGGAAGCCTTTGGAAGACTGATGCTAAGTGCTGGGCTGAAAATCTCTTGAGGAATTACATATTCTTGCATCCAGGTGTTTTCTGCTTTTGCATCCAGTTTTTGTTTTCTGTTATTTATTTATTTATTTTATTTTGGAAAGAATTTGATTGTAGAGAACTAAAGAGGAATGTTTTAGAATAATGTGTATGAGGAGGAACATAGGATTAATGCTTCATATTCTGGTTCACACACACACACACACACACACACACTGTTATGGATGTAGGGAGGACACACCCCTAGTTGAAATGGTCTAACTCAAGAGTCTTTCACACTTTCCACTGGGATCTTGGATTAACGACCATTTTATAGGAGTGTTTGGAATTCACACAGCTAAATTAGCTTCTTATTCTATTTCTCCCATGAGAGAGTTGTGAAATCATGTTTTATTTAATTTTCTTCATTTTATTTTGTACGCATGTGGGTGTGGGTATGTGAATTAGAGGGCAATTTGAAAGACTTGGGTTTCCCACCGTCTGCCTCCCACCATCTGGGGATCAAAATCCTGGTTGTGAAGCTTAGGGCAAACAAGCGAGCCTTCTGGCCCTGAAGCGGTGCCTTTAAACTCTGACTTTTTAGCAGATGACATAGCTGTCTTTTTGTGCTGTGTGGTGCATGGAAGCGTTGGTGTTCTCTATGTTTAGTGAGCATTTAGGTTTAAAGTTCTCCAGGTGATCTCACTTCTTTGACTGGAAAGCTGTCGAATGACTTACTGTTACACCCTCTGACCAAGGTTCATGGCCTGGTTCACTGCCGAGCTGTTCCACAGTCAAGGGATTCTGAAGGATTCAGCTTGTAGCCATATTTTATAGATGTGGACCTGTAGATGGTTGCTGGTCATTTGTGTTACAGGAGGTTGTCCCTTCAGGGGTCATTAGCATTTCATGGTGATGTCTTTAGGATTCAACATAAGAAGTGAGCAATAGTTTCTTTTTCTTCTGTTATTTAGTTTATTCCCATTATCTCTTCCTAGAACAATAAAACAAAGCAAAAAAGAGAACTTGTGGTGGACTGAGAATGGTCAAAATTGGGAGAAAGTGCATATCAAGGGGTTTATCTCCTGAGAAGTGAGCTGCTCCATGCCCTGCAACGCCAGAACGGGACCACAGACTCACAGTTCGGTTGTTCCCATTTGGGACCTTGTATATGTCTTAGGGTTTCTTCATATGAGCCTCACATTTTAAACTAGTTTTGATGTAATGGATGTATTTAGTGCTTTTGAGAACATGGATCTTTTAGGCTGTTTTCTTGAGGCGGTTATTCTTTCTGTAGTCTCCACTTTTACATAGAAACATTTTAATAGCTAGGAATTAAAATATACTGTCTACAAACAATAAGATGTTAAGCTACTTATTCTCCTGTTAAACAGGTTAGCTATGTTTAATAAAAATTGAATAAATTTAGCAAACACATGTTGCTTTTTAAAAACATTAAAATTAAGTACTCCAGCTAAGTGCTTCAGTAGTTGTAGGATTAAAGATAACTATGTCAGTTTCAAATAAACCCTTCCTCCAACCCCTGACTCCATGTTATGGATAATGCTTTATCTGTGTGGACAATTAAGGAAATGAGGTCATTGTCTCCTTGTCTTGCCAAAATAATCCCTTGCAGTCTACCTAGTTTTATTTTTTTTGATTGTGGTAAAACTTAAATAGCATTGCCATATTGACATTTTCCATTCTTTTCATTGTGGAAGATATATGCAGTGTAAGTCTCCTCTGCTCCTTTTCAGTACTGGGGACTGGGTCCAGGGCCTCGCACATATTGCATAAACCCTCGGCCACTGATCTCCGCCCTAACCCCTTAAGCCGTGTGCAGTTGTACAATTCTGTGGCATTACAGTGCATTCAGAGTATACCGTGGCCATCCAAGCGTCCCTCTCCAGGAGGTCTCATCATCCTAAACCCAGAGCCGCCCCTCAGACTGGAACCACGCACGTCCTTTAGCCCTTGGCAGTCATTCACTGCTTTGTCTCCATGATTTGACTATTCCACTCTGGCTACCGCACATATTTGTGCAATTACCTGCCCTCTGTGTTTGGCTTAGTCTTTGTAGCATAAGGTCATCGAAGCTATTCGTGTTGTAGCATGTGTGTTTGTGTTCTGTTGATCACCATTTAGGTCTCCTACCTTTTGGTTATTGTGAATAATGCTGCTAAGGACACGGGACATGACTGTTCATTCCAGTACCAGTTCTTTTTTTTTTTTTTTTTTTTGGTGCACATAACCAGGAAGGGAAGTGCTGAATCCTGCTAATTTTATGTTTTAATATTTCAGAATCACCATGCTGTTATCCACAGTGGCTGTACCATTTCAGTTTCTCTCAAGGGTGCACACACATTCTGCCTACCGACTCTTGTTATTTTTTCTCTTTTTTTCTTTGTTTCATTCTTTCTTTTTTCTCATGAAAGCCATCTTAATGTGGTTTTGATTTGTATTTTCCTAATTACTAATGCTGTTGAGTATCTTTCTGTGCATTTGTTAGCCACTTGTGTCTTTGTAGAACATACTGGCCTTACCTTTGCCTCTCTAGTGCAGAGATTAAAGATGTGTGCCACCTACCTGGCCCATTTCTTAATTAAAAATTATTTTATTTTACGTGTTTGGGTGTTTTGCCTCATGCAAGTCTGTGCACCATGTCCGTGTAGTACTCTTGGAGGGAGGCACATGACGTCAGATACCCTTGTAGCTGACTTAAAGACAATTGTTGTTAGCTTTTGTGTGGGTTCTGACAGTCACACTTCTGTTCTCTGGAAGAGCAGCCAGTATTCATCACTGCTGACTCTATCTGTAGCTTCATGTCTTTTAAAACATTAATTATATTACTACACACACACACACATATACACACACACACACACACACACACACACACACACACACGCACCCGCACGCGCATGCGCACGCGCACATGCACACAGTGTGAGGTTTTGCACCTAGGTGTGCACACGTATGCCACAGCATTCCTGTGGAGGGTAGAGAACAGCTTTGTGGAAGTTCTTTCCTCTCGTGTGCATGGGTTTTGGGCTCAAACTCAGACCGAGGTCATCGGCAGGCTTGGTGGCAATGCTTGCTCAGCTGCTGAGCCATCTTACTGGCCCTTCATTTGTTTTTGTTATCAAGTTTTAGTTCTTTATATATCCTAGGTATCAACTCTATTTACAAGTGTTTGCTTCATCAGATTGCCTTTTTTACTCTTTATAGTGGGCTTTGATGCACAAAATTTGAATTTGGTGAAATCTAGTTTGCCTATTCTTTTATTATTTTAATTTTGTTAAAATTGACAAGAAATGTTTGTCAAATCCTGTCATGAAGATTTTCCTGTGTGTTCTCTTTGAAAAGACTTATAATTCATGTACTTAGGTTTTGATGCATCATGTATTAACTTTTGATGTTTCGTGATGAGCCGAACCATCTCAAGTCCATGAGTTAACTTTTGTATATTGTGTAATCTAAAGGGTCTAACTTTATCCAGTTATGAATTTGACAGTACTACTATTTATTGGAAAGATGATCTATTCACTTTTGGTACCTCTGTTGACAATCATTTGATCATACATGTGGGAATTTATATATGGGCCATTTAACAGATCTGTGAGTCTGCTTTATGCTTGTAACATACCATCTTATTTATTTATTTATTTATGGTTTTTTGGATTTGGTTTTTTCGAGACAGGGTTTCTCTGTGTAGCCCTGGCTATACTGGAACTCACTCTGTAGACCAGGCTGGTCTCGAACTCAGAAATCCGCCTGCCTCTGCCTCCCATAGTGCTGGGATTACAGACATGTGCCACCACCGCCTGACTTACCACTTTAATTACTATAGTTTGTAGTAAAATTTTAGATCAAGAAAGATTGAGGGGAAAGGGTTTATTTGGCCTAAAAGTAGATTACAGTCCATTATTGTGGGGAAGTCAAGGCAGGAACCTATAGCCCAAGTCCTACCTCTGGCTCCGAGCAGGGAATGAACTCATCCCTGCTGCTGAGCTGCTCGGTGGGGAGCTTGCTTCACTCCAGCAGAGTTCAGGGTCCACCCAGGCAGTGCACCTGAGCTAGGCAGTTCCTTCTTTAAGACTGTCTTCCCTGGTGTGTCAGGTTGTCAGTGAAATGAACAGCATGCTGGGCCTTTGATAGGATTACACTGAATTTGTGTATTATTTTGACCAGTTTTGCTGTTTTAAACAGTGCTGTCTTTTGATTCGTGAACATGCATGGTGTCTTTCAATTAATAATGTTTTTCTAATTTCTTTTACAGTATTTTATTCTTTTTAATGCTATCGTCAATGGAATTGTATTTTGAATTTTCCTTTTGGATTGTTGGTATATAGAAACAAAACTCTGTCTCTCTCTGTCTCTGTCTCTCTCCTTCCCTCCCCCTCCCTCTCTCTCTAGTCCTCTTTTTCTCCCTCCTCCCCTCTTTCTCTCTCCATTTCTTCTCTCCCTTTCTCCTCCCTCCTCTCCCTCCCATCTCTAAGGTATGTCCCCACTATGTGTTTGCATTAGTTTTTATATTTTCTGACTTTGCTTAGGTTTTGTGTGTGTAATTGTACAAATTTAGGAGCTTAAGACAGCATGTCTTTTATTGCCCCTGTTTGTGTGTGGCAGGAGTCTGAGACCGGTTGTTTGACTGGGTCCTCTGTGGTGTGTTGAGTGAGGCTGACCCAACTAAGTCTCACCTGGAGACTTAACTGGGGGAAAATCCACTTCCAAATCTTGTAGGTTGCCACCAGAATTGGTTTTCTTGTGGTTTAGCACTGAGGCTTCTTCAACTGGAGATCACTTTACTCCTAAAGACTGCTGTCAGCTAGCTCCTGGGGCAGCCTGGAGTTGTTTGTAGTTCTTGTATTTCATCAAGCCACCACGGGAATCTGTGCATCAGTCAGCTAGCACCTCAGTCTTACATAATGTAATACAGTCCTAGGAGTGCCGTCCTATGATCTCTGCCATTCTCTGTTGGTAAGAAGTAAATCTAGGTCCCACCCATAGTCTTCGTGGGTCAGTGATATTTACACAATGGTGTGAATACTAGAAAAGAGACTCAGGACAGGGAGCCATCTAAGAATTTGTTTGTTATAGCTGGATACAAAATGACACATTGTATATACCTTCTTTGTTTAAAGAAATGTATATTTTAAAATGTTATTGTCTTTAGAATTACTGTGGGTTTAATCTTTATTTTATAATATGTTTTTAAATGTTACTACTGTCTTCAGAATTATTGTTGGTTTAATTGTTATTTTGTAATTGTCCCCTCCTCCCCCAGTCTGGGTCTGACTATAATTCATGCTATCCTAAATTTACTAGATAGCTGCTGGCCTCTAACCAACCGTGAGCCTCTTCAGCCTCCCATGTGCTGGGAATGTAGATGAATCATCTCTAGCTTTCATTTCTCTTCACCTCCTACTTCACCTCCTTGTAGCATTCCAATTTTGAAGTCAACAATTGATGATTTCATTATAGTAAGATACTGTTTATTACTAAGCTGCATATTATATTTTCTTTTTATTAAAAATTTGCATAATTTGCTTATCTATTGCTTCCACCCATATGCTCCAGCAATTTTTCTTTTTTTCCAGATTTTCTTCTATTTATTAGCATGTAACATAAGTAGCAACTAGTTTAAGGAATATAGAAAAATATAAAACAAAATGGTTAAAGAATAAAGTGAGCATCAGTATTCTCACTACTTAGCTAAGAAATTATAAATGACAGATAACTGGGATGGTCCCTTAGGATTTCTTTCCCTGGCACCTACTGTCCTCACCTGGTCACAGTTCCATTTTACATATCATGATGCCTCAACTCCTGAAGTTTCCTTCACTCTTATATGTATGCATTCCTATCCAATGTGCAGTTTAATTTTGAAAAACTGTAAACCTATATCACCTGATGAGCGTTTCAGAACAGGTTAATTGCTTTTGTGGTGCTGGGGACTGGACCCAGGACTTTCTGCATGTCTGGCAAGTGTCCCACCACTTTGTGATGTCTGTGACGCAGGTTGACCACTTTAACAGTCCCTAAGTCTTAATACAGCCACCCTTCCTTCCCACATTTACATCCTTGTCTACTGTAAGCTGGAACTCAGGGGCTCTTGTTTAGGTCCTTGGAGGGCTCTACTGGTGCTTTGCATCTGACTGGAAGATGCCAGGATAAAGAGAGGGAGTGTGATAGATTTCAAAACATTTGATGGTAGGCCTGGACCATGTTTTGCTCTTACCCATATTGTCAAGAATGCAATGACATGACTGTGCGTACTCCAAGGATGAGAAGGTAACGTGACTCTGGGTCCAGGCAGAAAAGGGGAACAGCTTGGGAATGGCAGCCGGACTTGGCCATGGTGTGTCGGCCATGTCTTTTGAGTGGTATGTTGTTGGGCTCTGGACAACCGAGTGGCTGGGGAAGGAAAGTCCATTTTGACCATGTAGATGAAGGCTCTGGAGAGGGAAACTGCAAGTCTTCCTTGAGGCCTTGGTGGGTATGTTTTTTGGAAAACTTGTTAATGAGTTCTGAGAAACACATAGTTCATCATAATCAAGTCATCTATTGTAGCTGAAATGTTACAAGGGATTGGTAAATATCTGGAAAAAATTTGGTTAGGGAATCTGAGTACTTTGTATGTTTTTGCCTTTGAGCGCATCATGGTCTAGTTCTCAGGGATAGATAAAAGTTCAAAAGTTCTGTTGTGAAGTAGATCAACGTTTCCTGACATCAGAGAAGGGGACTGCAGGAAAACTCATGCTGGGGTCAAGGAGGACTAAACAGCTATGACAAGCCCGACTGGGTTTAGGTTGAAGGGACATCCCGGAGACTGAAGACTGTAAGGACAGTGGCCCTCTGATTACATGGCTTCAGTGTTTTTCCTGGAATATCAGTCATCCTACCGAGGACCCCTAATGCTCCTCATTTGTGTTAAGATTTACTTCTTATATGCTCAGGTCTTTTGTCCTCTGATTTGATGGAACATTTTAATAGCTTATTGAAAGAGGAGGTAAAATAGGTGAGTGAAGTTTGGAGCCCTTACATATCCGGAATGTCTTTCACAGTCAAAGTTGAGAAGACTGTGGCTTGATTGGGTTATAGGTCGCTTGTAGATTATCTGTGAGTTTGCTTCATGAGTTTATCTTGCTTCCTTGTAGAAGTCTGAAGGTGTTCTGTTAATTTTATGTAACTGCTTTTCCTAGTCTCAGAGGCTTGCTGTTGTCTCATCCCCATGTTTAAATCCACTGTAATGACTTCTAAGGCATCCTGATGTGAGCCAGCCCTGCTGTTGAGCTGCCTTTAGTCTGGCCGCTGGTCTCAGCCTCATTCGCTCACGGCTTCTCTCTCATCCTGTCTCCTCTCTCCTTAGTTTCTCACATGTTGGCATTTCAGACCCTACTCTCTGTGCTTATTTACATTTTGACTTTTTATTTTCAGGTTTTTTTCTATAAGATTTCCTGAACTTCATTTGCCAATTTGTCTAAGAGATTGTTCTTATTGTTGTTATTAGTTAATTTTTTTGGGACAGGGTTTCTCTGTAGTCCTGGTTGTCCCAGAACTCATTGTGTAGACCACATTGGCCTTGAACTCACTGAGATCTACTTGCCTCTGCATCCTGAATGCTGGGACAAAAGGCGTGCACCCCCATTTTATTTCTTTATTGAGGTAAAATATACACATCACAACATTTATCCATTTAAAGCGATAGTCTTTGCAATGGTTCTTAATACATTCACAGAGAGCTATGTGGCCAATACCACCACTGTCTGACCCCAGAACCTTTTCATTACCTCCAGAAGAAACCACTCATTGCCTTCACTTCCCTCTCTCTAGGCTTGGGAGCAGGGTCTGCTTTCTGTATTTGTGTGTCACCTCTAATGGACACGTTACAGAAATATCTACAATATGTAATCTTTATTTCTGGCTTGGCTGTGGATAGAGTCTTGGAGGACTAACTGCATATTATATAGAAACTTTTAAAGTTATGTTGATTTTGGGGGGGGGGCACTGGCCCTCATGCCTGCCACTTAGAGATGCTACATAGCTCTGTAGAGGTTACACTGCTTATTTGGAGTCACTGTTACAGGTCCTTATGCTGCAACAGTCACTGCTGGCTATCCTCAGTTAACCTGTCTCCACTTAGCTTTATGCATCTTAGATATTTCATTTAAATTACAGCTTCCGACTGCCACCCATGCCTCAAAACTTAGGATTTATTGGAGTTTAAGGAAGTAAATGAAGTAATTGTGGTTACTCTTTATGTATAACTAGAACTAACTCAGGTCTTCCTTTTTTTTTTTCTTACAGTTGTTTGTGTGCTTGCTTGTCCTGTTGTGTCTGATGTAGGTGTGTAGAGGAGTTGGTTCTATCATGTGGTCTTGGGGCTTGACCTCAGGTCATCATGCTTGGTAGCAAGTTCTTCCTCACTAAGCCATCTCTCTGGTCCTCAGCTTTTTATTTTAAAGGCATTAAAATATCAGCGATTTATGTTTGAGATTATGATCATATGTGTATATATTACACTTTGAATATGGAATTAAAAACATCAAACTAATTGAAGTGAGGAACTCCACAGCCCCTTGTGTTCTAGGTTAAGACAAGGTCTCCAGCCCTGTGTTACCCCTCCCTCCAGCTGTCCTTCTACCCAGCTTCTCTAGTTCATTGTGGGAATAAGACCTTAAGGCTCTAAGTTGTCTATGATAACTGGCGCACAAAGCAAGTCTTAGTGAGGTTACTAGTTCTCATTTGTTCATTCCACATTTACAGTGCCTCTTGCTGTGCGCAGGCCATGTGACACAGGAGTGTGGAGAAGGGGTCTGGGGAGGTGGCTCCACCATGGAGTGCTTCTTAGATATGCAAGGCTGTAGGTTCCATGTCTAGCACCACAACAGTCACAGCTGTGAGCAAGGCACAGACTTTGCAACCAGCAGTTCTTATAGACCAGATGTCCCCTCTATTCAGTTTATTGTTAGAGTTTCAAAGTTGGTTATTATAAATTTATTGTTGCTTTCTCTCTCTCTCTCTCTCTCTCTCTCTCTGTGTGTGTGTGTGTGTGTGTGTATGTACATGTATGTGGAGGTTAGAGACTGAAGCAGTCAGGTGTCCCTGCTGCCCTCTGTCTGTGTGTTAGGCAGTGTCTGTCTGGGCGTCTGGAGCTTGCTGAGGACTGTCTAGCTCGCCAGCTTGCCCCAGCTTGTCTTTCACACACTGCTGGGACTCCAGACTCTGTCCTCACGCTTCACAGCGAGGACTTGTTTCTGAGCTGTCTCCCCGGCCCAAGGTCATGCTTTTCAGCTAGGAAGTAGCTTTGTTACAGCTGTTAAGGTGATGCTTTAGTCAGCAGTATTTAAAACTTAAAGGTGAAACTATGAATGTCTTGTCTTGTGCATAGTTTTATACGTGCATAGTTTAACACATTTGCTGGCTTGGTTTTTATGCCATTTTCCATCTTTTCTACTGAATAGGCATATTACATTTGCCCTTTCCTGTTTCCCTTGAGTTCTCTGAAACTGCCATTTATTACATGATTTGATCAGTGTGACATTAAGCTATTAGTCTCAGCTTGAGCCATTTTCTGTTTTGTTTTGTTATAGATTAAAAAGAAATTAGGGCAATCATTTATCCATGTAATTTTATTTTTTTGAATTTATTTATGTTTTCCATTTTATGTATGAGTGCTCTGTCTGCATGTACACCGACCTGCTAGAAGAGGATACCAGGTCGTGAGCCACCATGTGGGTGCTGGGGATTGAGCTCAGGACCTCTGGAGAAAGCCAGTGTTCTTAACTGTGGAGGCATTTACCAGCCCCTAATTTTGTTTTCTTTCTTATTAATCTTTTTAATTTAGTTTAGAACTATTAATTATATGTATGCATCTGTGTTGGAAAGTGCACGTGAGTGCCAGTGTGCTTGGAGGCCATAGGTGTCAGCAAGAACGCACCTCACTGAATGAGACCTAAAATGGTGTCATTTGTGTTGCCGCAGCCCTGCCTCAGCCTCCAAGGTACTGGGACTATAGCCATGTGCCACCACACCCCACTTATATTGTGTTTGAAAATGTGCAGTTTCTCATCTACCCACCCTGGCCTATTACAGGTGGATTTCAGAGCTTGTCCTTGATACCTTCTCCTTGATTCTGACTTCACAGCTTTTTGTTGTTGTTGTTGTTATTAGTGATAACATAAGTTTCGGTCACATCTAACAATTTATAGAATTTTTTTCATCTGTTTGATCTTCTAAATGCTACTTGTGACATAGGAATGCGTTTAATAAAGAAATGCAAGACCTGCACACTGAAGATACACACAATGCCACATGGCAGAATAAGGAAGACGGAAGTACTAGAAGAATCCTATGGCTTTGGGACTGGGGCTTAATGTTCCCGAGGTAGTCCCCAACCTGATTCATAGAGTCCTCATAATTGCCATTATAATTCAAGGTGCATTTTTCTTTTTCATTTATTTCTTCCAAAAAATGACAAACTTCCTAAAATTTACACGAAAGTGCACAGGACTCGCAGGCCAAAAATCTTAAAGGAACAAGATAAAAGTTGGATGACTTAGTTTTCCAATTTTAACAATTATACAAAGCCACAGTAATGAAGATGGTGTGGTACAACATAAAGAAAAGTATACAGATCGATGGGCTGGAACCAAGTTAACCCTGCCCCGCCATCTGCCTGTACTTTGATAGTCAAGAGATTAAAAATTCTGTTCACTTTTATTATTAGTGCGGGTGGGTAGAGTGTATGGGCATGCTGGGTGCAGGTGTGCTGGTGAGAGAGCAGTGCTTGGGACTTGGCTGTCCTTGCACCTTTGCCTGAGTTTGGGACTTGAACACGCTTGTCCAGCTTGCTTGGCGAGCACTTAAACCCATGGACTCATCCTGGCTTAGCACCTGATCCTTCCTAAGGGTGGCATGGTAAGTTGCTGAGAAAGAGTAGTATTTTCAGCACATAGTGCCCGAACAAGTAGATGTTCATGTAAAAGAATAAAATTAGATCCCTGCCTCATGCCATATTCAGAAGTTAAACTTCATGAATCATAGAAGCAGGAGTAAATATTGTGGCCTTGGCATAGATAATGGCTTCTTATATACAAAATTAAAAGAAGCTACAAAAGAAAAATAGTGCTTCCTTAAAATAACTTTTTTCTTTTTATATGTGTGTGTTGCCTGCATGTATATCTGGGTACCATGTGTATACAGTGTGCACAAAGACCAGGAAAGGGCATCTGATCTTCTGGGACTGGAATTACAGAAGTTTATGAGCTATCATGCGAGTGCTGGGTATTGAACCTGGGTCCTCTAGAAGAGTAGCCAGAGCTGTTGCTGGTGAGCCATCTCTCCAGCACACACTTCTTCCCTCCTTAGTAGAGCGTCATTCAAGATGGGTGATGGGTGGAGGCTCTGCAGACATGGCTCGTCAGCTGGAGTGCTGCTGGTGCAGAGGACCTAGGCTTGGCTCAGGAGCCTCCCTAGCTCTTGTACCTCCAGTGGTAGGGATAGAAGAGTCTCTGGCCTCTACAGGCACATGTTCTCACGGAGCACATGCACTTACGTCCACACACACACACACACACACACACACACACACAAAAGTAATCTTAAGAAAGATGGATAGACAGATATTAGAAAAAAAGTGCCTTGCAAATTCTTGGTAGATTTTTCTTTTATTTGTTTGTTTTGAGATGAGGGTCTCACTATGTAATCCTGGCTGGTTTGGAACTTGCAATGTAGACCAGGCTGTCATCAAACTCACAGTTTGCCTGCTTCTGTTTCCCAAGTGCTGAGATTAAAGACATGCCTTAAAAATAGCAGGTATTTTTACAATATAGAACAAGTAAAGCTATAGGACATTTTGTAAAAAGCCTTTAATTTCAAATCTCCCTATTAATTGTATAAAAATTAAATTATGTTATGTATTTATCTCTTGTTTTTGCTTTCAGTGATATTCCTTGTTACCCTGTTATGTGGCTTACTTTCACTAATCTGTAACTTATTATTGGTGTGTGTGTGTGTGTGTGTGTGTGTGTGTGTGTATGTGTTAGTTAATGCACGTGCGTGGTGCTGGAGGAGGATGCCTGGTGCCCCTCTCTCATTCTCCACCTTATTCCTCTGGAGCACTGTCTCTGCTGAGCCTGCTGGGGTGCCAGCCAGCCAACCCCAGCATCTTCCTGTTGTTACCTCCTGTAGTGCTGAGGTTACAGCACAAAGCCATGCCCAGTTATTTTTAACAGGGATGCTAGGGACTTGAACTCAGGTCCTCATGCTTGCATACTAAAGACTCTGACTCCATGAGTTGTCTTCCTAGACCTTTTCTTGTTTTTGTTTTTGTTTTTTTTTAGTTTTAAGTCTCTGTTGTTAACACTATAATTTTGCCCATTGTTTCATCTTCTGAGATCCTTCAGCAGGCATGGAGAAAGAAGGTCTTTTGAACAACACTAGAAAGTAGTTTCCTATCAGGTTGCAGAGAATGCATTTTTTGGTAAAAGTCCATCAAGTTTGTGTTTTCTACAGTTGATAAACAATTACAATTATTATAAGAACTGCCATTACTGTTCATTTATAGAACAGCATGTTGGCAAGGAAGGAAATGCGACCATTGGCTTGCCAGCTTATGAAGAAAGGAAGTGGACAGATTATCTGTGTGCTGGGTATGGAGGATAGTGTATGTTCAGACCATAAGACTTTAAAAGGCATTTTTACAGTTCTTAGGCTGACGCCGTGGGGTGTGGCCATTATGCTTCATACAGTGTGAACTAGCGAAACCATCAGGTGCTCATGTTCTTTAGAGAGTGAGGTTGTGTTTAGTTTCTGCCGTTTCTTGTTCTGCGATGTCCTGGGCTTTGGCTCATCCACTTATTTTGTTTCTTCATTCTTTTGGAGACCGGATCTCGCTCTGTACCCAGAACACTTGTACGTGTACGTGAAGTACTGCACGCTCCCAGGCCCAGCTGCATTTAAAAATGTTTTGTACCTTTTTTCAGTTTCTCCATATATTTTTTATTTCTATGGATTTGCATATGACTTACTCATTTTATGTGCTCATCTCATTTTGGTATTGGTAGGATTGATGTCTTGAACCAATTCCTTTTGTTCCTCTATCTCCCCTGACCTCTCTTCTAATTCAGGGAATTGATCATTCTTTCCTTTGCCAATTCTTTTTTCTTAAGTTAACATGTAACTATATGAGATTGCCTTTCCTTTTTTCCTTTTCAAATCTAATGTTTAAAAAAGTATAATTCCTAGTTCCAATGCCATTTGTTGACCTAGTTTTTCATGTTTCTCAACCATTATTTTCCCCAAATATACTATCAAAAAGTTTTAAAGAAACTTTAAAACTTTACTGTACAGAAAAGTTGCAATAGTTGATAGCTTAAACTGAGTGCAGTGAACCCGGCATCAGGATCTGTTTCTCAGTCTTTGTTGTTGCATGCATTAGTAGCAGATGCTGTTGCATGCATTAATAGTAGATGCTGATACATTCAAACACCACATTTTATCTTGCACATCATTAACTGAATTTCAAATTTGTATAAAGATCTTTTTTCTTTTGAGGCAAAATTTACTAAGAAAAAAATGCAGAGATTTTAAGTGTGCTGTTGAATGATTTCTTTAGTTCTGTTTTTGTGTAGACTGGCTAGCTGCCTTCTGCTAAGAAGACTGAAAACTGCAAGGCCCCAAACCATCCCCAAACTCATGTATTCCTCTACATTCTTGGAAGGAGGCCTCAAATATCATAAAATACTCTGCAGATTTCCCTTTTCATCATACAAATACCCTTCATAAAAAATAATAATAGTCAAAAGTATCTTAATTTGTTACAAATCATTCCTTGAGTCAATAAAAGTCTTGACTACTGCTCTTACCTGTGTGTTTTGAAGAAGATAAGCTAAGGCTCTGTTTAGCTAGAGCCTAAAACTGTGGCCAACACAGTGATGTATTCTCATAACCTCAGGTGCTCAAGAGGAAGGGCAGCCTGGTGAGGACCCATCTCCAGAGGTAGAAAGAAAAGGGGCCTGAGTGTGTGCTCATTCAGGTGGTCCTGACCTTAGCTAGCATGCAGTCCTGGGCTCAGCCTCAGCACCAGAAAACAGCACAGTCTAGGCCCAGTGTCTGCTTTTATTGACAAATGTAAACCAACTTGGGACTAGAGAGATGTCCCAGCAGTTAGGAGTTCTGCTCTTTCTGAAGACCCAGGGTTCAGTTCCCAGCACGCACATGGTGGTTCACAACAGCCTGTAACTAGTTCAGGAAAATCAGTGTTCTCTTCTGCCTTCCTTGGTGCCAGGCATCCATGTGGTGGTACATGGAATACACTCAGGCAATTACTCAAATTTTCTAAAAGAAATGTAAGCCAGCTCAAGGGAATAAGCCATGTCAGAGAAGATAGGACTAACCTGGACTGTCGCTGGGAAACACTTCAGGTGTGATGGTTTTGCTTCATTGTCTTGAATCAAGTGAATGCAAGTACATGAAAGTCACTTGAAGTCACTTGTATTTTTAACATACCCTGTTCTAAGGGACAAACTAACTTGGGAGGTCTTGGCCTGTCATATTGTAATGAAATGTCTCCAGTTTCTTTTGTTAAAATTAGGAAAAATATGTGGGCTTCCTGGGTGCTGGGTTAAGTGAGCTGTTTGCCAGCAGTGTGTCCAGAGGGGGCCGCACGCCGCGTGTTACGTACTCTGCGTGCAGTCATGCGCTCACAGTCTGAAATTTCAGACTTCCACTTTTATGGAACATCTTTCTTGACTGGAAATAGATTTTAGAAAAAGCCATATTAATTTTATACTGTTAGTTATAATTACACTTTGGTTGCAGTTTTCTGAGCTAAGATAACATTCTCATAGGTTGTGAATAGCTTAATGATGCTATTAAGTTGGTAATTGGTATAAATTTAAATATTCTAAAATTTAAAATTCTATAATTTGTAGTATGAAAAGGAGTTCATTCCTGGATCTCTTTGAGAAGAAATAAACATCAGTATTAAGTTGAATGTTTGACTAAGTCTTAAGACTCCATGACAAAGACATCCTAACTCACCGTTTTTGTTTATTTCAGCGCTGAACACGAGCAAACTCATTTTCAGAGTTAAAAAAATATTTAAAAAAACAAGATGGGGACTCCTGGCTCTGGAAGGAAAAGGACACCAGTGAAAGATCGATTTTCTGCAGAAGATGAAGCTTTGAGTAACATCGCCAGAGAGGTGTGTGCTGAGGTGTCCCAGTGATGCTCATGGGTGCCGGGGAGGTGGGCTTCGCTTGTCAGCCAGCTGTGGGGTATCTGCTGGGAACACGGCATCACGCCTTGCCTTTCACATCATAAATCTGTCCTAGTAAAATGTACTTAGATTTGTATCCCTTCTGATGTGATTATCTGAGAATTCATCTGAAATTAATTTTTTGCTAGTTAATGTGCTTTGTGTATGCTTAGGATTTTGGAGGTCTAAAATCTGCATTATAGCTCACTGAGCTTTGTAGCTCTCCGAGCTGCTGGGGATGTGTTGACAGAAACTGCCCTTAAGGGTGTTTGTTCAGATTTACAATCCAAGATTGTTTTGTGAAACATTGTAGTAGATATTTGTCTGTCTATCATTCATTCATTCATCCATCTCCATCTCTGATCGGTGGGATTGATTACAAGAGTGTGTCACCATATGTGGCTTATGTGGTGCTGGAGCTGAATCCCAGGGCTTCGTACACGCTAGCTAGGCGAGCTCAGCCACAGCCATGCTGGGTCCTGGCTAGGCTGGAACCTTCCTGTTTAATCCTTCAGGTACTAACAGCTTCTAGGGAGTTTAGTTTCAGTTTGTTAATAACTTAGGGGAAAGGAGGGCCAATAGGAGGGAGGGTTGATGCTTTTCGAAAATCTCCGCAGCATTTCCTATGTATTGGATGTTTAGGAGAGCTCTCACTGGGATGCCTTTCCAAGGCTCTACCTGTGTTTCAGATTCTGAATGTAGCTGTAGCTTTTGAGTGATAAATATTTAAATGTGATTGTATCTATAGGAAATATCAGCATAGGCAAATCCATAGAAGTTGATGAATTGTGATACTAGAGCTAGGAACATTAGGGAGTGACTGCTCAGGTATATGGGTTTCTTCATGGGATGATAATGGAGCCTTCTGGATTTTGGTAATAGTGATGATTGAACAACTCTGATTATACTAAAAGCACTACATTAAATACTCCACAAGGGTGAACGTTTAGCAGATATCCATCTATCTATCTATCTGTCTTTATATCTATCTATCTATCTATCTATCTATCTAATCTGTCTCTCTAGAGCGAGCATATATACAACCATTACAAACTTTTTCAATCAGGCAAAATGGCAGTAATATCCCCTTGCTAATTTAATTTGAACTTTTTTGTTGGTATTTAAAAGCTTCTTCCTCATGTAGCCTAGCCTGGCCTCAGAATCCTTATGTAGACCTTGAGCATATGATTCTCCTGACTTTATACTGTCCTCACTCCCATCATAAACACAGAGTTGTGTCCCCACACCCTTTTAAGAATTTTTTTTATCGTGTTATCTATGTGTACAAACATGGAAGCCAGGGGTCGATTTGGAGGGTCTTCTTCAATTGCTTTTTGCTCCTTTTTATATTTGAGTGTGTGTGTGTGTGTGTGTGTGTGTGTGTGTGTGTATGTGTGTGTGTGTGCTGGTGGAGGTAGTTTAGCTCAACAGGAGGACAGCATGCCCCAGGGACTGCTGGGATTATAGGTGTGCACAGCTTTTAATGTGAATGCTGTGTGAGTGAACTCTGGTCTGCATGCTTGTTTAGCAAACATTTTAGTGTAGAAGTCAAATTTTGTAGTATAGGATTTGAAGCAACATTAAAAACTGAGTAGAAAACCAAAGAAACAAAACAAAAAACAAAAAGCCAAAAGCTGGGCGGTGGTGGCGCACGCCTGTAATCCCAGCACTTGGGAGGCAGAGGCAGGCGGATTTCTGAGTTCAAGGCCAGCCTGGTCTACAGAGTGTGTCCAGAACAGCCAGGGCTACACAGAGAAACCCTGTCTCAAAAAAACAAAACAAAACAAAACAAAACAAAACAAAACCGAAAAAACAAAACAAAAAACAAACAAACAAATAAAAAACTGAGTAGAACAGTATTGAAATAAAGAAGTTATTTAAAAACTGGTTATACAATTACTTTATAGTAGAAGCCAGATTTTTTTAGCTAAAAAATGAAAAAATAGTCTTTTATACTGACCTTAAGTATTTATATAAGTCACATAAAAATTAAAATTACCAAAGTGTTTGTTTCACAGTTGGAGGTAGATGTGGGGAGGGTTCAGTGGTCAATGCCCATGCCTCACAAGCCTGACAGGTGCAGGTCCTGGCGATTATAGAGCCAGATGTGGTAGCACACATCTGTCATCCTCTCATACTTGTGGTGAGATGGGAGGAGGAGGAAGGAGAATTGCCTGAACGCTTGAGGCCACCTAACCTGGAGCACATAGTAGGGCAGAATGAGAGGCCCTGTCTCAACAAGGCTAAAAGCAGAACCACTCTATGGTTTGAAAATGCTTAACCCACAGAGCGGCACTGTTAGGAGGTGTGGCCTTGTTGGAGGAAGTGTGTCATTGTAGGGGTGGGCTTTGAAACCCTTCTCTTAACCACGTGGGAGCCAGCCTTCTCCTAGTGGCCTTCACCACCATGCCAGCCTGGATGCTGCCATGCATGCTCTTGCCTTGATGATAATGGACTGAACCTGTAAGTCAGCCCTAATCAAATGCTGCCCTTATAAGAGTTGCCTTGGTCATGGTGTCTCTTCACAACAGTAAAACCCTAAGACAACTTTCAAAATTGTCCACTGAACCCTACACATGTGCCTTGGAAAACATACACACACACACACACACACACACACACACACACACCACACAAATCCGTTTTTTAAAAAAAATATTGGAGCATTTACCCTTTTTTAAAGAAACCAATTATATATACTAAGGAGTAGTCTGAGAAAAATTGAATCCTTTAGAAAGGATTGCAGATAACTTTTTTCTATAGATGTTTATTAATCTTTGAGAATCTCACATATGCATTTAATATATTTGCTCATCTCTATCCTGCATTACACCCAACTGCCTCCACCCAACCTCCCTCCCAACTTCATGTAAGTTTCCTTTTTGTTAACTACTCCACTAAGTCCAGTTAGGGCTGCCAGTATGCATGTGGGTGTGGGTGCACTTGCTGGAACATGGGCAACCTACCAGGGGTCACACACACCCTTGGGTAAACTGATTCTTCCTATTCCAGGAGCTGTCAGTTGCCAGTAGCTCTTTAGCTAGGGGTGGGACGTCATGCTGAAATGTTGACTGGCTTGATCTTGTGTAAGTCTTGCGTAGGCAGCCCTAGCTGCTGTGAGTTCCTGAGTGGGAAGGAGTGTATCGTGTCTAGAAGACACGATTTTAGAGCAGTCTTCCTGATCTCTGGCTCTTAGCAATCTAAATTCTTTTTAGTGGCTTAGTAATAGTCCATTGTGTATATATTCTTTTTGTTCATAAGTTTATGTTGACTATACTTTATTGGATTGCCATTATTGCCTAAGGAGGTAATTGCCATTTAGGCATTAGGAGAACCAGAAGTTTGTGGCTCTTAATTATAGATTAACAGTCTGAGGAAAAGGTGTGGATTGGGTTTAGATATGAAGACACGTTCTAGCAGTGCTTTATGGAGTGGCATCTGTAGGAGCTGGTCAGAGCTGATGGTAATATTGCTGCTCTGAGTAATTGGTTTATATTTAGTTCATGGTAAATAGACGATTAGAAAAACTTTTGGCAAGTACAAAAGCTTTCTTAAAATGTGGATTACCAGAGCTGGAGAGATGGCTCAGTGGTTAGGAGCACTGGCTGCTTTTCCAGAGGTCCTGAGTTCAACTCCCAACAACCACATGGTGGCTCACAACCATCTGTAATAGGATCCAATGTCCTCTTCTGGTGTGGCAGTGCACTCATATACATAAAATAAATAAATCTTGTAAAAAAAAATGTGGGTTACCATAGTCATCAGGAATTCTGAGCATTAACTCCAGCTCTCACCTAAGGGTATAGTTACTTTTAAAAACAAACATGAACTTTGGTTTTTTGTTTATTTGTTTGTGGCTTGAGACAGGGTGTCTCTATATAACTCTGGCTGTCCTGGAACTTATTCTGTAGACCAGGCTGGCCTCAAAGTAACAGATCCACCTGCCTCTAGCTCTGCCTCCCTACTGCTGGGATTAAAGACTTCCGGTACCATCTAGCTTGTGTTTTAATTAATTTTTTTGAAGTATGATTCTCTCTCTCTCTCTCTCATATTTTTTTTTTGAGACACTAGCTCCTTACGCGCTGTGCTGTGCTGGCTGGCTGGGAGCTCACTGTGTAGACATGGTTAAGCACACCTGGCAAAGTGAACTTTTAATATTCATTTGGCACACATTTATTGAGCATTTATTATGTATGGATACCACTACATTTAGAGGGTATAGAGTGTATTATTCTACCATGGAGCTTAGATTCGAAAGGGAAAATAGACACTGAAGACCACGTGAATTCTTCCTCAAATTTCAGGCACTTAGCAATTCCTTTTTGTCTTGAAAGTTGGTTATCTGTGTCTGCTATAGTCACTGGGATTCTTAAAATCGAGGAACTATGTAATGTGTGTATTTATAACTGTTAAGTGCTTTGAGAGAACAGTAAACAGTTTCATTAAAAAGTGTGCCACAAGGGACATGTCTGAGGGCCTTGGGAAGGCTTCCTTGGAGGAAGTGGCCTTTCACCTGAGGTTTGAAGGATGAGGGCTGTTCCTCAAGGGAGAGGGAGTTGTCAGAGAACTTTTTGTAAGCTTTGGTTGAAGCTTGAAGGTTGAAGGAGTGTATAGAATTCACAGACTAACAGCAGCAGCTAAGGATTATTCAGCTTTTACTGTTATACACTGTCTCAGTACGTTAGTGAACAGCCCCAGGCCTTTCAATGCTTTACTATTTCATCAGTGCTGAACATAAGCCACGGACACATCAGGTGACCTTGCCAAGCTCATAATGCTTGGAAGGGCAGGAGCTGGAAATTCCCATAGTTCTTGACCTCTTACAGATGTGGATCATCTAGGGCCTCTAGTTACTTCAGGTGACAGCAGAGACAGAGGAGAAGAAAGAGGAATTAATGAGCTCATGCTAGGAGTTTGTAGCTAGGGGCTAGTTTTGTTCCCGGGATGTTTGGCAATGTATGTGGACATTTGTGTCTGTCACAGTGAAGGGTGGCATGGCGACGGTACCCTGGCAGTGTGGGCAGAGGCTGAGGATGTTGCTAAACTTGCCAGTGCACAGCACAGGCATGATCAGCAGGATGCGGCTGAGAACCCTGATGATAGGCTCTCATGGGCTGTGTTTAGGAGCATTAGTCTGTACTGAGAACAGTGGGGAAATACTGAGTGTTTTGTGTAGGGAGTGGAATGATTGAAAGGATGGCTTATTATAGGCTGGAGATTGTATCAGAGGAGGCACCTGTGGTTTCAAGGAGGTGAGTCAGGAGCCCCAGGTGGTGGGGTGGTTGGAATGGGGAGGAGATAAGTAGTTGGTGCTCTTGAGTGGCTGTGGATAGGTGGTGGAGACAGGACTCAGGCGAATACATCTGGATAGATGGTAGGGAGCATCAGGAGGGGGCGTGAGTGCTTGCTGGCATGTGCTGTGTTTCAGGAGGCTGTGAGACAGCCACATGGAGACTTCACTGGGTGGTTTGAGAACAGAGACCGAGAGCTCAAAGGCAAGGAGTGGTTTTAGCAGATTCTCCACCCTGTATCTTGTTGGAACATTAGGGTAACTGTACTCATAGTGTGATCGCCATCATCTAGGGCGAAGGCAAGGTGACTTCTCTTTAGCTGAGTTGTAGAGTTCCAGGTCAAGTTAGAGTTTTATCTTTGACACTTTTTTTGCTTTATGTATTTGCTTTAGATTATTCTGTGCAAATTGGGTTTGTCAGAAAAAATAATTCCACGAGTAATTTATAAGTGTTCTCATGTTGATTCACAAAATTCATGTATGATTGTGAAATAGCAGTTATTTTAGTTATGAGAAGTAAATGTTTTTCCGTTTTTTACCCAGTTTAAAAAAAAAAATCAAAATGCCCTTCTTTATGATTACTGACTTTACTAGCATGTTGTCTGAAAGAGTGGGTCTAAGTTGTAACTTTACCCAGACTACTCTCAGGTGTCCTAGTGCATTCATGAGCAGGCTCTGTTTCTCCCTTCCCCTCAGCAGCGGAGAAGAGGGAGAGATGGTACTCACGTCCCTCCTTTTTGGTTAGATAGTATCATTGCAGATCCTACATTTTGCTTTTCTTGGGCTATTTATTAGTTTGTAATCAGATCTCTTCTAAACCTTTGATTTCCTTTCTTATTTGGTAAGATCGTTTTTTGCTGTCAAAAGGTCTTTGAGTAAAAAGAAGATACAGTTGTTTGACAGTTATGAAAAGATGAGTTACATTTTCTAGATTTTATTGTTTTAGTTTTATCTAATACATATTAATGCCTATGTTCAGAAAATTTTAAATGTTTGTTCCCAAGTCCCAAAGCTTTTTAAAAAAATTGTTAAGCACAATACATTTCAAGGTCTAAGAAAAAGGATACCTCACATTTTGGATTGAAGGGAAGTTGCTAGGAACATGGAGTAATAACTCTTATTTGTTAATTTGGAAACCATGGCAACACAATAAATATTATGCCTCTTAATTTGTTCTTCAGTGTTCTTTTGGCCTGAGTGCCATGGAAGAATAAACAAAATTAACAGTAAATGCTGAGCGTGCGCTACCTGAGTTACTCATTTTCCTTGATGGTTTCACTCTTTTTTTTTAGATACAATCTGACTATAGAGCCCTGTCTGACCTCAAACTTATGATCCTCCTACCTCAAGCTCCCAAGTACTGTATTATAAGCCCCTGCCTTCACACACCTAGTGAGTGAGAAAAGATTTACTGCAGCTCAGTGGTCCCTTGTGCCTCAGTTCCCTGATTTTTGTATTTTGAATCCCAAGTGTCTGCAGGTCCAGGGGTGTGAAGCAAGTAGCAGCCTGTGGAGAACTGAACCGTCTGTCACACGAGTACATGACACTGTGTGTACAGTGGGAGGTGGTGATGCTGCAGGAGTCGGCCAGTCAGGAAGGGGTTTTCCTGCTGAGGA
Source organism: Apodemus sylvaticus (assembly GCF_947179515.1). NCBI lineage: Eukaryota > Metazoa > Chordata > Mammalia > Rodentia > Muridae > Apodemus > Apodemus sylvaticus. The sequence continues at coordinate 12,871,796 of NC_067478.1, read as the reverse complement.
GTTGGAATTGACTCTGAATGCTATGGGGCCACAATCAGATTAGGCCTCCAGGGCTGTTTCCCTAGTCACCCCGGAAGTGTCTGTGGTCTGAGAAGGGGAGAACCCTAGGAGAAAGTTGATGTCTGCATCTCTGGAGATGGTGAGAGCCTGGAGGAAGCTATGGCAGGGAAGGGGCGGTTCCTGGAGAATGACAAAGTGTGAGACTTGTGGGAGCTGAGGAGGTGGGCAGGGCCTGAGCTGTGGAGGGAGGCTAGGAAAAGGGAAAGAAAGAGTCTTGTGGGCTTTCATCACTTCGTCTTCTGAGGGACAGTGATAGAAGCTATAAACAAGAAGAGAGACCTTAAAGGAAAGATTCTGTTTAAGTAGGGATTTATTGAGTCTGAAGTTCTTGTGGGACAGGATCCATTTCTAAGAGCGCGTTAGATGAGATGGGTGGGAGAGGAGCCTGTCGTGGACATAAAGACGTGCTGACCTTTATCAGCTGAAGTTAGTATCACTCAGGAGAGGAGACAGAAGAATAAGCCTGGAAACTCCAGTTCTGTTAAAACTTTAAGGATCTATAAAATAAGTGTGTGTCCACACAGGATTCAGAAGAGGGATATTAGAAAGCAGGGAGAAAACCAGAAGGCGTTGTGCTGCAGGACACACAGAACTCTCAGGCGGAGTGAGGGGTTAGTGCTTTCAGCTGCCCAGAGAGAAGTGAGATAAGGACTTAGGAATTCCACTGGGTTTGGTAGTTAGAGGTCATTAGTGACCTCTGACTGAGTAGTTTTCAGTTCAGTGATTTGGGCAGAAGCCAAACTGTAGTCATTTGAACCAAGTGGGAAGTGAGGAGAGAGCTATGTGAGGACTGGGCTGCCAAGGGAGACTAGATCTGAGCTGGGTGTGGGATTCCTTACTCAATTTTTCTTTTCTTTCTTTCTTTTGTGGTGGAGGGGGGGGTTCAAGACAGGGTTTCTCTGTGTAGCCCTGGCTGTCCTGGAACTCACTCTGTAGACCAGGCTGGCCTCAAACTCAGAAATCCACCTGCCTCTGCCTCCCAAGTGCTGGGATTACAGGCGTGCACCACCACTGCCTGGCTTCCTTACTCAATTTTTAAAGATGGGGCAGATCTTGTCCCCAATTTTGATGAGCCAATAGATGAGAAGCTAAGACAGGAAAGGTGGAGAGTTGGGACAGGTTCTGGCCGGGCGAGTCTTCCGAGGCAGTTTGGAGGGATGTGTGTGTGAGGGTGATGGGCTTGGGGCAGCTCTGACCTCAAACAGGAAGGACAGCTCTTCAGTGGGACTTCAGACAAGGGTAAAAGGACAGCATAGAGCCTGGGCGGTCTGACCTGGGCAAGGAGATGCGGAGGGAATGCCTCCTTCAGGCCACAGCCTGTATTTCTAGTTCAGGCTCATCTTTAGACACATTTGAAAGATTCCTTCTGTGGTGGGAAAGCATTGGCACAAGAGGAGAAATACCTCGTGTAGGAGAGAGAAGAAACGTGATATTGCAGAACTTTCTCCATTGACAATGAATACCATTCCATTGTATTTCTTAGAACTGTTCTGTTTCCTGTTTATTTAAAGCAGTTTGTATTAGTATAACAGTTTTCAGTGGTACCTATTTTGTTTCTGAAGGCCTCTGTGGTTCATAGAGTATATATGTCCTAAAACCAAAAGAAAAGTACCTATTTGTAGCTCAGTAGGAACTCTTCATAACTTGATGGACCTACCACAATTTACAGAATGTATTTATGTCTTATAGTTGGTTAACTCTATTGCCTCTGAATTGTTAGATACTAGATTCAGACATACATAGTAAACATACCTTCGTTTCCTACCGGAATGGTAGTCTCAAGTGAGATGTGATATACGGATTTTATCAAAGTAAACAGTGAATACTGCCCAACTGATCAAGCAACCCCTCCTTCCTTGTCTAGTCAGTGAACAGAGTTCTAACAGGGTTGACAGGCCTCAGGCAAGCCTTTGATTGGAATGCTACAGGAGCCTATAGCAAATTTAACCTAGTCAGTATGCCTGCTAGAGTGAAGCAGTTACAGAATCTGAATTTAAAATGCAGAAAGCTTGTGAATGCTTCTGGGTATTGGATGCCACAAAGTTTATCAAGACTATGTTTTCAGTTTGAGACGTTTTACTGTGCTTGTTCCTGGGGACTTCAGCAGGTAGTCTCAATAGCATATAGCGGGAAGTCTCAAAGAAGGGAGAAACTGGAGTTAGGAAGCTTTGTAGGGCTCTAAGTGAAAGTGGTAAGAGCTCTTGGGAAGAGGGCGGGTCTGTTGGACGGAATCTCGGATGTATCTAGCAGTTAAGGCCGTCCCAAGGCTTGAGTGGGATGGTGGGGGCTCCTTTGCTGGAGACGGGGGACTAGCGAAGCCAGGCTGCCCACTGCACAGGTGTAGAGTTGCTTTTACTCTCTGGTCTGCTGCTAGCTCATCCATTAGGTGTTAGAGATGGAGGCTGCTTTGATGATGGCTGAGAAGTCAGTGTGTGGTGCTGCATCTGAATCCTCATTGGCTCAGAGCTGAAACCACGATCAAAGATGAGTGGAAGGTGGGGCACAGTAAAAGGAGGTTATCTGTATCTGGTGCACAGGAGTGGCCAGAGAACCATAGAGCAGCCAGGGCAGCTCCACAGAAAAGAGCATTGGAGCTCATTTGGAAACCACCCAAAGCACAGCTTTGTGGTGTGTCTGAGGAGCGTGGCTCAGACGACATGTGTAGACAGGTTGTAGTGAGTGGGTAAGAGTATGGTAACCAGTGTGGGTCTTTGGATGTGGGTCGTGGCTCCAGTATTTGCAGGTGAGGTGATGTTATTGACGAGGTGTTTGTCCTCTGTACCTCAGAGACTGATTTGGCAATCCAGCAGTGGTCATGTTCAAATGGTGTTCAAATGGTGACAGTCAGAGCAGTCCCACTGTCTGCAAAGTGTGGCTTTTCATTTATTTATTTTTTGAGGTGGGATCTTGCTGTGTTGTCTTTGCTGGATTCAAATTCCTGGGCTCAAGATTCACTGGCTTCAGCCTCCAGCGTGCCAGGTGAAAGTTTGGGTTTTGATTATGAGGAAGTTATTCTGATAATATTGTTTAATTTTAGGTAAGGTTATCCCTTAACAGACTTACTACAGTTTGAATTGGATTCTGATGTATTTTCACAAGCTTATTACTCAGACTGTATTCCTGGATCATGATGTTTAAAGGATTACTTAGGGTTTACTTAGTATTGGTCCAAGAAATGCTATATATTCTGAGCCCCTCTTTGAGATTCCTAATGTTCGTTGTTATTAATATTCTGACTTAAAAATTTCAACCCAATATTTCCTAAACCTTCTGGGTCAAAAATGTCCTTTCTTCTGTTTATACATTAACCTTTAAACTTTGTGAACTAGAATTTTGTGTATTTTAGTATTTCTCTCTCTTTTGCTCTCTCACTGTTTGTTTCCCTCTTTCTGTATGTGTGCTTGTGTATATGTGTGTGTGTCTTTTTTGTTTGTTTGTTTGTTTGTTTTTCGAGACAGGGTTTCTCTGTGTTGCCCTGGCTGTCCTGAAACTTACTCTGTAGACCAGGCTGGCCTCGAACTCAGAAATCTGCCTGCCTATGCTGCTCCACCACTGCCCAGCTGTGTGTGTCTTTGAGATAGGTTCTCATATAGCCCAGGCTGGCCTTAGACTCACTATGTAGATAAGGATGGCATACTCCTGCCATAGCCTCCTAGGTACCAGGACGCAGATATGTCCTCCATACCTTGTAACTTAGGGTTTTATTTAATGCACTTTTATTTGTTAAGAAAGCTTAACTTATGTTATAATTCAATGAGCTGAGAGCTGGCTCAGTGGCTAAGAGCATGGACTACTCTTGCAGAGAATCTGGGTTTGATTCCCAGAACCCACATGGTGACATACAACTGTCTCTAATTCCAGTCTCAGGCAATCTCATACCTTCTTATGCCCCTGGTCACTGCATGTGCAGGGTGCATAGGCATACATACAGGCAAAGCATCCATGCACATAAAATAAAGATTAAAAAAAGAGTTATAACTCAATGACCAACATGTACCATTTTAGGATATTTCATGCCTTTAAAATCTGCTTACTATGAGGTATAGTTATCAACTTTTATCTAATTGCAAAGCATTTAATCCGCCCCTGGAGAACTCCCTTCTTAATTAGCAGTCACTCCCTATCTCATCCTTCCCTGGAAACTAGTAGTCTAGTTTCTGTCTGTATAGATTTGCTTATTCTTGGTATTTTATAGACATACAATCACGTGCCACTTTTTGTATCTGTCTTTTCTCACTCAGAATGCTTTCAGGGTTTGTTTATGTTGCAGCCTCTATTAGTCTGTGTTTGCTTTAATGGCTGAGTAGTATTCCAGTAGTGCACCCCACATCTGTTTATCCACTCACCAGCTGCTGGAATGCTGGTTATCTCTGCATTTTGGCTGTTATGAGCAGAACTGTCATGAATATTTGTGAGAATGTGTGTCCTCCTCTCCCTAGGTACACATCTAGGGGTAAATGCTGGGTTTTATGGTGTTTAACTTCTGGAGAAGCTGCCACGCTTTCCCAAAGCAGATATATACCATTTTCATGTCCAGCAGCATTGCATGGGTTTTGATCTTGCCACATTCTTGCCATCTCTAATTACTTTGCTTTAAAAAATAATTTGTTTTATTAAAGCCATTCTAGTAGCTGTGATGTGGTGGCTCTGTGGACGTGAGGTCTTTTTCTATCTTTTACCCCCTCTCCTTTCTCATTAACTTTTTTTTTTTTTTTAAGAGTCTTAAATGTGTGACACAGTTTTGGTCAAGTTCTTTCCATTAATAATCACCAAGTAAAAACCAAACAACAGTAATGACTCTCAAAACTTCCATATACATAGAAACATGTGTCCACACAACATTCATCTTTCATGAGATGTTCTCTTTTTCTGACTAGGCACCATGTCTTAGGGAGGATCTGCGGCCCGTCCCTGAGCCCCCTGGGCACAGCTGACGGGCTTCCCAGCTCTTGTGCCTTCCTGGAGTATAGTCAGAGAAGCTGCTCCTTGCTGGGTGCCTCCCCAGCGCTGTCGCAGAAGAGTGTCAGTCTTGTCTTCCGCATGCTGTGTGAGGCAGGTGAGGGAAGCTGAACGGATTTAGCCTGGATGGCTCGGCACGGCTGCTTCCAGTGATAGGTCTGCAGTTTCCTTCTTCCCTTTTGCTGTTATCTGCAGCATTGTCTAGATAAACATGTTTAATGAACAGCTCCCTCATGAGTAGCTTCACTCAAAGCTTCATGGTGTATTTCAATACACTTCACTTGTGACATTGGCTGGAGAAAGGTAGACCCTAGTCTGCATTTCAGAACTCTAGTTTCCCTCAGTTCACAGGGAACATATCAATACCACCAGTTTTTGTGTTATGTTTACCAGTATTGTGAACATTCTGGAAGGGCAGGCACAAAGGCTTGTGGTTCTACAAGCTGGTGGCAGGATTCGGTCTGTGCTTCAAGTGTGTGGTTCCACTGGCATTGCCACCCTGTGCGTGACATTCCATCCTGTGAACAAAGGCACGTTAGCCCTTGACTTAGACCAGGAATTTGGTACAGATGCTCAATATGAAGGTTGTAGCTCATTTTCTTAGTGTGAGGGTGCTGCCTTACTGAGCAGAACTTTGTCCTCTTCTGGCTGCAGGACCAACAATTAGTTGTTTGACACCCAGCGTATAAGCTGGAAGGTATGCCCTGGGTCGCCGGTGGGCTTTACTTTATTTTATTTTTTTAAAAGACAGGTTTCTCTGTGTAGCCCTGGCTGCCCTGGAACTCCTTTTGTAGACCAGATTGGCCTTAAACTCAGAGATCCCTCTGCTTCTGCTTTTCTATCGCTGGGAGCGCTCTGAGAGACCACTTTTAAATTTCCCAACACCAGCAGCCACAATCAAGGCAGCACACACAGTCCGTGCTGACACGCCTGTCATTACATTCTGTATAAGCAAACGTCTGTGCTCTAGGGCATCAGTGCTAGTCATCTCATGCTTTCAGGCCTCAGATGCCCACAGATGTCAGTGGGGACAGCTGCTCATGTTCAGTCCCCTTTCCCATCCCAGATGCCTACCTCACACTCTTTAAAACCTTTTGTAAAAACATATTTTATTTTATTTTATGTGTCTGAGTGCTTTGCTTGCATATGTCTGATACCCCACATGTGTGCCTGGTGCCCAAGGAAGTCAGGAGAGGGCATTAAATGACCTGGAACTAGAGTTAGAGATGGTTGAGAGCTGCCGTGTGGATGCTAGGAACTGAACCCAGGTCCTCTGCAAGAGCAGCAGAGTGCCCCAGTCACTGAGCTCTCTCTAGGGCCATACTTTACGCGATTTCAAATGTTTTCTTTTTCTTTCCTTTTTTTCCTACTACATTTGCAGATCAGCTGGGCGGTAGGGCTAGACTCGCCTGCATGTACACGTTCACTAATACTGACCTTGGCAGATGGATTTCCTCTTTCCCATTTTCATTTAGGGAGTTTTCATGATGTCTGTATTCTGGTACCAAATCCACTGCAAAAGTCTTAGAGATGTGTGTGTGTGTGTGTGTGTGTGTGTGTACTTAATGAGATCTCTCTATGTTGCTTATTATGTTGCAGGACCTGAACTGCCGTGGCCCTCTCCCTCGGCCTGCTAAGAAGCCGAGAGGGACTGAGATGTGCTACGGCACTCAGTGTGGGTTGTTATTGTTTGACACAGTCTCTACTTAGGCTAAGCTAGCTTGAAACTGGTTGTGTAGCCCAGACTGGCTTACAGCTCTTCCTGCCTCAGCCTCCTGAGTGCTGGGATGACAGGCACAGATTAGGTTATTACATCCTTCATCAGCCTTCACGGGCCTCATATTTCTGAGCACAACCACCAGCATCACTTTTAGAGAACTGGTCCTGTGACCTGAGTGCACAGGAGACTTCTTAACCTGAATTCCAGGTCTACATTTTTACATGTTAGTGTTAGGAATTGGGGTCATTTTAGACTAAAAGCATAAATGATTTAGGCTTCCAAATGTTATTATTTCATATGTGATCATAGTCTATATGATTACATCTCAACTAAATCTTTTTTGGTGAAATATGCATGACATTGAGTTTACCATGGTCACCAATTTGAGTGTGCATTTGTGCACATCATGTCCGTTTTGTACATTTACATTTGTAACTGTCACCTCAATCCTTCTGCAGAACCTCATTATCTTTTAGCCCTGAAACTTTGTCCCTATTACGCACCAGAGTCTTCACCCCTCTTCCTTCTAGCACTTAGCAACCACCTTTCCTACATTCTGTCTCTAGGAATCCTATCTTGGGTACCTTACGTAAGCACAGCGGTAGGATAGTCATCCATCTGGGTGTACCTTGATTTGTTCAGTCTTTATAAGATTATCTGAGTGGTCATATAAAAATGTCCTTCTCTCTAAGACTGAGCAATATCCAGTCATAGGTCTCAATGTAGTTTGCTTATTCATCCATCAATGGACCTTTGGGTTGTTTTCACCTGGTAGTTTTAGGACTATGACACTATAAACATTAGTATAAATGTCTGTTTTGGTCTCCGCTAAGTCTTTTATATTATATCTTTCAGTAGAATTATTTGTAGCAATGGCCGCCTATGCTTAGTTTCAATCTAGTTTGAACTTAGTTATGTTCATTTACTTTGTATGTATGGAAGAGGTGCATAGTGAGATAGAGCTGCACTGCATTCTGTGGATTGTGTTCTGTGTGAAATCCCTGCACGCGTGCGTGTCCACTCAAGTGTGGCAGCTGCAGAGCACAGGCTTCGTCTGCTGGGTTGGCCTTGGCCTTGGCTCCTCAGAGTGCATAGGAAAACCAAATCAACTAGTTCTAAATCCTGCTTCTCTCTCTGTGTTAAGTGTGGCTTAGACTCCACCCACAGAGCTAGATGAAGTAGCCGTAGGAGATCGTAGGAGTCTCTCTGAAGGCATAGTTTTCCTCTGGTTGTTAAAGAAATACAATTGAACAGATATCAATAATCTGTAATTTAGGTTTTCAAGTCTCATTTTAGTGTAGATTGTACAGAATTTGCAACAGATCCTGGAGGGATAGAACCAGTATTTTTGAACTAAATTTCTAACAGAGACCACAAGTAGAAAGCTAAAGCACACAGAATGGAAATCCTTACTCATTGTCATGCTATAATGTAAAAGTATTTGAAAATTTTATTACTTTGCAGATTCAAATGCATTTGCTATCTTCTAAGATGTAGCTAAGCCTTGAAGTCTGCCTCAGCGTGAGGCAGAGGAGGTGTCTGAAAGGACAGAGTCAGTGTCAGACTCAGGCAGGAGACAGGTCGCTCTAGATACGTTCGTGGCTGCAGCTTAGTCTGTAGATTAATTTATTTTGCCTGCTTTTGCTACTACAGATGTGTTGAGAAGTCTGGAGCATTGCCAGAATGGGGTAAATAGGAGCTAACTGTTAGCTGTGCCCTGCTGCCCAAACTAAATTCTTCCTAACAGTTTTGTCTCCCAGAGCAGGGGTTGGTCATCTCATACTATGTTTTCTTGGCACTTACTATAAGGCACTGGCACTGGCTGAGTCTGTTCTTACGGATGGGCATAAATACAGTAACATGGAGAGAAACTATCTCCTGTAGCTGCTAGAGGATAATCTGGATTAGATTAAGGATGTGGCCAGGGATAGGGGATCACCATAAAACAGAGACCAGAGGGATTTGAATGGTACATGTAACACATCAAACTGTTTATGAATTTCCTTGATTTTCTGGCAATTAGCCTGAAATACACTTTTTTAAATTTTTTTATTTTTTACAACAAATGTTGAGGCATTAAAGTTGTGGGAAGCCAAGAGGCATGTGATTCTAAAAGGTTTTATGTGTGTGGGTGTTGCCTGCATTCATCTCTGTCTTCTACTTGTGTGCCTAGTGCTCAGATTCCATTGTGCTTCCTGGAACTGGAGTTATGGACAGTTGTGAGCCACCATGTGGGTGTTAAGAACTGAACTCAGACACCTGGCTGTCCTGGAACTCACTCTCTAGACCAGGCTGGCTCCAACTCATAGAGCTCTGCCTGCTTTTAACCTAATTTTTTAATTTTTAAAAATTGCTTTTAGCACATTGTGTGTGTGTGTGTGTGTGTATGAGAGAGAGAGACAGACAGATGGGAGGAGGGGAGAGAGAGAGAGAGAGAGAGAGAGAGAGAATGAGAATGAGAATGAGATGATAGTTTGCATGATTAATTTTCTCCTTGCACCATGTATGTCTCAGGGCCTTTACCTGCTAGGTCATATTCCTGCACCCCTCCCCCCTAAAACAGACAAAAAACAAAAAAAACCCAAAAAACTTTGCGTAGTCCTAGCTGACCTGGAACTCACTGTGTGGACCAGACTTAACGTTTTATTGCATTCTTACTGCCTCTGCTTCCTTTCTGTTGGGGTTAGAGGTGTATGTCACCACACTTGGCTTGGAGTTTTAATATAAAATTAGGAAGGCACATAGAGATATGTGTATATAGAATTTATGAAAGACAAAAGCAAGTATGTTCTGTGAACTTTTTCCTCAGGAGGTGCTAACAGATGTCTAGGGCTCCCACAGCAGACCAAAGTGTGAGTCTACTAATGTTAATGAGGCCAGTGTATAGAGCACCATCAGGGAGTTACTTACAGGGGCGGAGTAGCTGCACCACCGCAGCCCCACCCTACGGAGAAGGATGAGTTATGGAGAAGCGGCTTAGGCTTAGATGGAGTCTCCCTGTCAGTTACCCAGCACAGTGTGTCCAGAGCGCCTCACAGCCAAGTGCAGTTGAGTCTCGCTCAATGGGCAGGGGAGGGGAAGGAGAAGGGGAGGGGCTAAGATGTGAGGAGCCTTGTTTCTGCTTTCACCTCTTCCCTGCTGTCCTTGCTGTCCCTTCACTTCTTACTTTAACTACAGGCAACGGGAACCAGTAGAGGGTTTTAAATACCTAAGTGTCGTGAGAGACATCTTTGTCAATTTTATGGTTATGTAGAGGATGGATTATAGGGCAAATTCTAGAGAGATGATTTGAAGGCGGTTGTAGTCCAAGCAGGAGACAGAGCTGAGTTTTCCTGCTGTGACTCCATTTACATCAAGTGTAAGGACAGCAGATTATTAGAGATTAGCAGCTGCTCGGAGCTGGTGGGGGTATAACAGGGAGTAGTTATTAATGTATGTGGTTCTTGTTGAGGCTCGTGAGTTAATAGTACTAAACCCACCAAACCACACTCTTCAGAGTGTTGAGTTAGTCTGCATCCATGTCATCCTGAACACACCTGGGCATCTTTAAAAATGGTGCATTATCTTTGACGCTTATATTATATCGTAGTTTAAGAGAGAGGGAGAGAGAGGGATGGAGGTAACGGGAACCGGTGGAGACTCTGAAACAGCAGAGTTCGAGACAGTTAGCGATAGTTTAAATATTGGCAATATTGAAAAATAACGGCTTTTCTCAAGTTCTTGGTTTGTACAATTGAATTGCTAAGAAAAGAAGTGAAGGAACAGAGCAGGTTTTGGGGAATAAGTAGTGTGCTGTGTGTTGAGTTGAATAAGTAGTGTGTTGTGTGTTGAGTTGAATCAGTAGTGTGCTGTGTGTTGAGTTGAATCAGTAGTGTGCTGTGTGTTGAGTTGAATTAGTAGTATGCTGTGTGTTGAGTGTGGGATCAAGGCAAGCAGCTGAAGACAATGGCCCTGACATCATGGACTTGAGCCCAGAGAGAGAGGGGAATGTACGAAAGTTGACCGAAGTCAGGCAAGCTTGTTAAAATTATATTTTCTTTTTCCAGTCTTCTGGGAAGGCATGCTCCCATCGTTCCTTGTCCTCAAGTCTGGTGTGTAAGTACTTTGCCTTCTTTTTGTAAAACTGAGGTTTCTGTTACTTTTCAGGCAGAAGCAAGGCTGGCAGCGAAGCGGGCCGCCAGGGCAGAAGCACGAGATATTCGCATGAGGGAACTGGAGCGGCAGCAGAGAGAGGTAAGGAAGCCGCCTCAGCTGCTGCATACGGCAGCATGTGTGCAGTGAGGGGGAGGGGAGGGAATGAGGAAGGCGAGATCTCACTGTCTCAGATCTCCACTTCCAGGGCAGGAGCACAGAGGGCTTGTGTGAGACATGAGGCGTTATAGTGAGACAGTGACAGGGAAATCCCCATTTGGACAGTCTTCCTCAAGGTGCAGTCTCCTCCCCCAGATGCAGGGCTGGGTCTCGCCTTCCTAGGTGAGCAACTGCTTTTTCTTTTTAGATAAACCAGTTCAGAATGAACACAAAGAGAGGAGGGGGCATTGCAGGGCATGTGTGAAAAGGACGGGTTATTAAAAGCACAGGGGCCCAGGCTGGCAAAAGTAAGGCCCCTTTATTCTTCACTTCATAATTCCAATTCTTTGCCTTCACAATAATCAATTTAGTAGAAAATGTTCTAGACATTTTCCTGTGTTTTCTTACTTATAAACATAGTTTCTGCCTGCATTGTTACTATGCACACTGTTAATCCTATTTCCATAGAATGGAGGGAGACACCTCCATAATGGATTTGTGTGCTAAATGGGGACGTTTGGGAATGGAACGTCTTACATGACACGTGCAGGTCCAAGCAGAAACATCACAGTGACCCCTGATCCACCGTCCAGCTAGCTGAATCCTCGTGCTTCTCATTTTGAAGCATGAAGGGAAATGTTCATGTTAAGAACGTGGGAGGAAGTCCCCAGCTATAAAATTGGTAGGACATCCCCAACACAAAAAAACAAAACAACCAGTGCTCGTATCTAGGGTCAGAAAGAACTGCTTTCATCAGTACCTTGGCTTGATATGTGGAATTATAATGTGTTTCATTATGCTCTGTAGTTTGCATGTGCTCTGTAGTTTACAGATTTGCATTATGCTTTTGTCATCAAAAAGTGGAAAAAAGTAAAATGGGGTAAATGGAAACTGACTTAACATATCATACTTGTTAACTTCTCTCTAACATGGATGAGTCTGAGAACACTCACAAATGTTCCACCATTGTATTTACAAAGCGAAATAATATATAATAATAATATCTGTGGAGGAGTAGAAAGCAATTTATTTTGATGTTATTGATAGATTTCTATTGATAAGTTAAAAAAATGTATATATTTGTGTCCTATGATGATGTAATTTTCTCCCTTAGATACAGCTTCAAATACTGGATGCAGTTGTTGGTTTGGAATGCAGTGTTCCAATGCATTGTTTTTATACTCTTAAGATTACATCAAGTTATAAATAGAAGAGACATTAATAGAAGTTTTATCTATGCAGAGAACCATGTGTCTTTTTGTTACTGAATGTACTAGCTTATTAATTTCTTGTAATTTCAAAGTCTAGCTTTAAGTCCCTACTGTTGTTGTCTAGGGCAAGTTTGTGTGACTGAGACTTTTTTGGAGGATGCAGTGAATTGAAAACCACTCAGCTCATAAAACTTTTGTGTTTATAGCCTTCTCATCATTCCTTTGACCGGAAATGGGGACAGATTCACAAGTGGCTGGTAGGCCAGGATTGCCTGCCCTGCATGCTGTGATAACTGCTGAACTAATGTAACATGGAAGCCAAACATTGACTAATGGTTTGCAAAGTAGGCAGTATGTTCTGTGTGGGCCTAACGGTCACAGAGTAGCTGTTCTGTCCATAGTGGGTTAGATGGGTACTGGAGTCCAGCGTTTTCTTTTGTAGCATTTTTTTCAGTAGCCTCACTTTCAACTCATGAAGGCCCCAGATGAGGAAAGGCTGGGTAAATGAATGTATGTTTGCTCTTCCTCCCATTCCATCTCTGTCTCCTCCTCTCATTCTCTGTCTTTAAAAATTAACTCCATAGGCTTTCATGGGAGATGGCCCTAGGTCTCAGCCAGTCTCTTCTGAATTTCTGAATTCTTATTTCACCTCTTAGCTCTTTGTCAAGTCCTTTACTTCCATTGCAGACTTTTAATACAAAAGCACCATGAACCAGTACAATGTTAGTTGGCAACCACCAACATTTTTCAAGTTCAGTTATTTTCTAATGCAGGATTATCAATTTGATATTTGTGCATATTTGTGGGTGTGGTATATGAAGTCCAATAATATTATGCAAATACTTGAAAGTGTATTTTTATGGGAAATGATGATAGGTATATTAATCACCAGATTCAAAGAGCAGACTCCCATTGAGAACCATTGCCTCAGCCGATGCTCACACATCACCTTCCCAAACAAGTGGCGTGCAGAGCAGCACGTTAAGGAGCATCCAGTCCCACAGGGTCCGTAGCTGTGCTGGCCTTTGTATTTAACCCTTCATCAGCCATTGTGATAATTAGCTTAGACAACAGAAAAGGGGCTTGATCATCTGAAGTGAGCGGCTCCTTGTGTATGTGAGTGCTATTTTGGAGTGCGATCTGTTCTTTGTAACTGAAAGTTATATAATTAATTTTATCTAATACATTTTCTGCATGGGTCATATTAATGCACGAAGAAGAGTATTTTGTTTGAATAAACAAAATCACTTAATTTTACATATAAATACTTTAATTTTTGCTTTAATTAAGTATTTTAATTCTAAAATAGCTTAACATTTTAGTAGCTTAGGTCAAACTAGAAAGATTAAATATAAACAAGCATATATTAACAATCTGGTATTTCATTTGTGTGTTTAGGGGCTGTGAAGATAATCATTTAAGGAGGGTCTCATTGATTTGTGTATCTTAACTAGTGAGCATATTAGACTTAGGAGGTGGTTGGATGGAGGCTTAAAGTACAGTTGATGATTGACCTGAGTCTTGACTGAGTGTTAGGACTGGGCCTCCATAGAAGGCGGGGTTTGGTTCAGATGGGAGTAAGGCGCCTGCCTCACCCCCAGCACCGCTGAGCGAGGCAGAGGAGGCAGCTCAGGACACAGTGCTCCTCCAGGGTCTCTGCTCCAGCGCCTGCCTCCAGCTTCTGCCGACTTCCCTCACTGATGAACTGTAACCAGTAAGCCAAATAAACCTTCCTGCCCTGACTTGGTTTTGGTCAGTGTTTTATCAGTCATAGCAAGAGGAAGCGAACTGGGACAGGAGAGGGGAGGGGAGAGGTGTAGTGACCAAGCCGGTGGAGTCAGAGTCCGAGGGTGACAGAGGAAGGGGAGCACCACTGGTGCAGAGGTGGAGCACCACTGGTGTAGAGGTGGAGTATCACTGGTGCAGAGGTGGAGTATCACTGGTGCAGAGGTGGAGTATCACTGGTGCAGAGGTGGAGCACCACTGGTGTAGAGGTGGAGTATTACTGGTGCAGAGGTGGAGCAGGGAGGGGAGAGCCGTGTCCTCCTGGTTTTCATACAGTCTGTGTAGCCTGCTGGCTGTTTCTCATGGTTCTGATTTCAAGTCGGATGCTTGAGTCAGCAGGCTTGGTGAAGCTGGAGGAGTAAATGCTGTTCCTAGGCTTTCCTAGTTTGAAACTGAAGGAGTGGCTCTAGAACCAGCGTACTAATGTTTGCAGACAGAGAAGACAGCCAGGCTTGCTCTTGGGGCTGTGGTTTTCTTTTACTGAAGCCACTTCTCCTCACATTAAGTGAACTTTTAAAATTAGTGTGCTGTAATTTGATTAACCCAATTTGAATATAACAAGGTAAAGTTCCAGAAAGTTGTGCTTTGAGGTTTTTATTCTTTATTAGTTCTTATGAGAGACTCAGTCATCACAGAAAACATCACTGCAGACTCTTTTCCATCTATATTTGACTGTTACCAACAGTGGCTTTTTGTCCACGGCTTTACCATTTTAGAATACTGGGCTGCACTAAGTGGGGGATCTGTCCCTCTCTGAGTTTTATTCCCAGCCGGCTTTTCACTTCTGACACACCTAAGTTGTCTTGGCACAAGAAGTCTGTTGGTCGTGACCTTCCTAGTGTTGGTACTTAAGTTGTCATTCATAAGAGTTGCTAGTCCTCAGCCAGGGAGGAAAGAACTCCCAAAAGTTTGGACTAAATATGTCTCTGTCATTTAAGGCATTGTCACACTTGGGTTGCTCAGCCCTAATAAGGCTACCCAGGATTATGACAGTGATTGTTTCTCATGACTTCTCCAAGAAGGGGTTAGAACCTTAGAAGGCAGTTTGCTGTAATCTGTTTAATTGTTACTGGTGCTGTTACTTAAGGCAGAGCCACTGGGTGCTGTTGCAGTACTGGAACTCTGTCTTGGACAATGAAGAGGGCTGCTCCTCCACTGAAGAAAGGCCCTGAGTTCGTGTTTCTGCGTAATTGACCCACAGTGGGGTGGATGCTCTGGTGGATGTTGTATTTATGGTTCTGTGGTGTGTGGAGTCTGAGGAGATACATGCTGGAGTCTGAGGAGATACATGCTGGCCCCAGCTGTGTGCTCCAATGGATGTCTCCTTAGCCTTCTGGGAGATAACTTTCTATCCTGAAGATGATGTATGTGTTCTGCAGATGTGTTTTCGTTTGTTTGCTTTAGATACAGGGTCTTAACCCTGACTGGCCTGGAACCCACTTTGCAGACCAGGCTCATCTCAAACTCACAGAGATCTGCCTGCCTCTGCCTCCTAAATGCTGTGATTAAAGGAATGAACTGTCAAATCTGGCTAGATGTGTTGTCTAAAGGTGCTCTTCTGAGGCTTGTGAAATGGAAAGGAAAGAGAACCTTAGATATTTAGCTTGAATATCAGCTTGTATCCAAATGACACCAACAGGCATGTAAAATTAATATCCCAATATCCCAGTGTAACACAAGGGTTTCTAATTAGTGTGGAACCTGTTACCACTTAGCACTGTGTGCTTTGCTGTGCCAACTCACATGTCTCCAAGACTTGTGGTTCAATTACAAAAAGTGCAAATTGGTTATTCATGCCTAGAGATCACAACCCTGTTGGAAATGGGGTCACAAAATCATCATGTTATCTTTAAACAGAATTTACAACATGCTTTATGAAGCATGTATATACATAGTGTATACTTGTATATTGTAGCAGTATACATAGTGGGTGTCAAAAGTTGAATTTTAAAAAAACTGTACAGAGGACTAGAGAGGTGGCTCAGCGGTTAAGAGCACTGACTGTTCTTCCAGAGGTCCTGAGTTCAAATCCCAGCAACCACATGTGGGCTCACAACCATCTGTAATGGGATCTGATGCCCTCTTCTGGTGTGTCTGAAGAGAGTGACGGTGTGCTCATGTACATAAAACAAATTAATCTTAAAAAACAAACCGTCAAAAAAAAACAAAAACAAAAACCCTCAAAAAAACTGTACAGAAAAACTGAGACCAAAAATGAAGGAATAAACTGTAGCATTTTGTTTGGATTACTGTTTGTGTTGCAGTGGATAGCCAGAGATAGCCCCATCTGTTTTCAGTGGCATAATGGTCTAGTTAATTGCTGTAGGGTGCTGTAGCATACTTTAATTTTGGAAGTTAGCATTGCTGTTGAAAGGTGAACTCACCTAGACTGGTTAGATGTTGTTTTTAGTCGTAGTGCAAATTACTTTAACAATTTGGACATTAACATTCTGAAAAATCAGAAATTCCTTATGGTGGCAGGTGACCATATTCTGGGGACTATTTGATACCCATGTAAAGCGTTGCTGCTTTATTGCTGATGGGCAGCGTTGGAATGTCTAAAATGACACACAATTTAGTCAGCTATAAAGTGTAGTCAGTCTCTATAAGCTGTATAAGGCATGTCTTAACTCTACCAACCGGAAGCAGTGATGTAATTTCTTCTGAGTGGTTTATCACATTGACACACTAGGGTGTATTTCCTTATTTCTTTTGTTTTCCAGTTAGAATAGTGAGAGGAGTAGGGAAAAACAAAACAAAGAAACAACCAGAAAGTTCCCTCACCATGAGCACCAGAGTACACTCTAAGCTTTTTTTGTTTTGTTTTATTTTTTTGGATTTGTTTTTTTCGAGACAGGGTTTCTCTGTATAGCCCTGGCTGTCCTGGAACTCACTCTGTAGACCAGGCTGGCCTCGAACTCAGAAATCCGCCTGCCTCTACCTCCTAGAGTGCTGGGATTAAAGGCGTGCGCCGCCGCCGCCACCACCACCACCACCCAGCCACCCTAAGCATTTTTAAAGCAATGTATGTTATTCTTAAAATACAGTTCTGACAGAGCGAACATCTCTTCCCCTGTCTAAGTCAGTGCTTACAGGGAAGAAGTCACCTCTGTGCTTTCAGTTCTCTGCTCAGCGTCTGTTTGCTGAGTGCTGCTTCGTGTTTTATCTCTGCATGTTGAACTCTCTGGGCCACAAGTAACTAACAAGTGTTCGGACACACGCATCTGCTGAGGTAGAAACGCTGCCAAGCTTGTGTCTGCTTCCTGGCCCAAGCACTGATGCTCCCCAGCTCAGCTATGGGGCCAGATGTCCAACCTGGTCGTCTGTGCTTTGACTGGCTGCTTTTGCTCCTTTGCTGTGACAAGTAATTACTTGCTCAGTGATTAATTATTGGTGTACTTTTTTTTCCCAGGAAGATTCAGAAAGGGCCAGGTATTGTCACCGGTCTGGTCACCGCCGTCCTTACCTGGTTTGTAGTTCACATACGCTTGCCTGTGGTGCTGTCCCTCATTGGCTCCATTCACTCACAAGCCTGAAATATGTTTGCTTTTATATTTTATCAGGGAGTTGAGGATACATTGTCTCTTCGAAGCCTTGGCAGTCACAGGGTTGGTATTCTAAGTTACTTACACTGAATAGTGAATAGCAAAGCTTTTAACCTTGAGCTTCCTTCAGAATTGGTGATTATCTAAGCAAGCAGACAATATCTGGAAAGATATGCTTTCTCTCAAATTATTGTTAGAAGGGAATCAATTCTAATATCTTAGCTATTTTTATCTTAACATAGGTCCAACCTCTCAATTTCTACAGAAATATCTTTGATTTTAAAAATACCACAAAATGGGAAGGTTGTATTTTATAAAATAACATCTGCTTTGTCCTAATTTTTAGTTTATTTCTCGTTTCTTATCTTAAACTGACAATCTATTGAATGAACAATAGCTTTGGGGCTTGCCTGATTATTTATACTTATAATTATATGAAACTATTGACTTGAAAATGTTTCTTGCCGTATGTGAGGTAATAATGCTTTGACTTTTTGACTGACACTGTGTAATGTCCCAGCCTTTAGTGTAGATAATATAAATTGAGTGCGATTTGTCACCTAAAGTCCTGTCCTGCGCTGTAGTACAGCCTCTCCTTTTACTTCTTAGAGAACTGTGCCATAAGATGGTGTTTTGCATTTTAATGTTATTTATGTTTTTTATCAGCAAAGTCATCTTTCATATTAAGGGGTATATCTGTACCAACTCTGATTTTCATCCTACCTTATATAAAAACGACCTAGTTAAGCTATTCCAACATACCAGGTATTAACACCTTTATATTTGTAAGCAGTCCATTACACTTTAGTACATTGTTTTCTTTTGGTGGATGTAATCTATTGTGTTTTTAGAATAACTTTGTATACTGGTTTTAAGTCATAACTGTTCTCTTTAGTTACAAATTTTAGAATTGTTTTATAGTATTTTCAAGTTTTTAAGTAAACTATCAGTGCTTATCTAAGATTATCAGTGGCTTAAATGTGGCATTATGAGTGGTTGGAAAGCTGGCTCAGCAGTTAAAAAGAGCTTGCTGCCTTTGCAGAGGCCTTGGGTTCAATTCTTAGCATCCACATGACTGCAGCTCATATTTATAACTCCAGATTTAGGGCATCTGATACCATCTTCTGGCCTCTGCAGGCACCAGGGAGATACACACTGTACACATGCAAGCAAAACACTCTTTAACATTTTTTTTTTTAATGTATGAATGTGTTGGGTTTTTTTTCCAAAAAATACATGCATTTGTTGTACTTTGTGCTAGAGGATGTTTTTCTTTCCTCTTTAAATTACTTTAAAAAGATTCCTCCGAAGCCCAAAGTTGAGAGTCAAGAGCTATAAAATATTGCCCTTTCTTTTTGTGACCAGTTTCTTTGCTTTTTTAATGCTCATAGTATAAACTTTCACACCTTCCTTATTGAGCTGAGTAAATTTGCATCTAAACTTGGAGAAGCTGGATTAGGTTAGTTGATCTTTAAGCTTGACCTACATTAGGGAACTTTAAGTCCAACCTCCAAAGAAAAGAAATCTGCAGCTAAACTGGTAAGGAACTATTCACCTGGAGTGGGTATAAATGTACAATTTTAGTTCTTTTTGTTTTTGTTTTTTTTGTTTTTTGTTTTTTGGTTTTTTGAGACAGGGTTTCTCTGTGTAGCCCTGGCTGTCCTGGAACTCACTCTGTAGACCAGACTGGCCTCAAACTCAGAAATCCGCCTGCCTCTGCCTCCCAAGTGCTGGGAATAAAGGCGTGCGCCACCACCGCCTGGCCAATTTTAGTTCTTTAATGCTTTTTTTAAAAAATTGGTAGCTGTATATGTTTCCATGGGTGGAGGAAAACTTTTTGTATTTTTCAAGTTAATATATGAGGGTTGAAGATGTAACTTAAGCGGTAGAGTGCTCAACTAGCATGTGCAAGGGCCGGAGCCCAATCTCAATGTTTTAGCCAGTGTTCTTCGTTTTTGACCCCCCTGGGGATGGAGCCTGCTTCCAAGTGGTCCCCTGCTGAGGCTGAGCCACACTCCCAGCCTTTGAGCTCATCCCCTGTTTGGTTTTAGTTAGATGATAATAGGATTCCAACCTTTTGGAGTTTCTTTTGTTGTTTTGCTTTGGGGATTGGGTCCAGGATGTGTGGTATGCCACTGAGTTGTCAGTAGATCAGGATTATTGGCTTTTCAAATGTCTACCATTTCCATTAATCTGATCATGTCAAACAACTTCTGTCCTGTGTAAAAAAAAAAATATTATGGTCTAAAATGGTGACCTAAATATTCTTGTGGTTTACCATATAGAGGTTTCATTGTTTCTCTACCTGTTTTTTTTTTTTAATTTATTTTATGTATGTGAGTACACTGTCACTGTCTTCAGACACACTAGAAAAGGGTATCAGATCCTGTTACAGATGATTGTGAACCACCATGTGGTTGCTGGGATTTGAACTCAGGGCCTTTGGAAGAACAATCACTGTTCTTAACTGCTGAGCCATCTCTCCATCCCCTCTACCTGTTTTTTTTTTTTTTTTTTTTTTTTAAGCTTAAGAGTTATAGATTTAGAGACTTCATAATGTCTGCACATTTATTTGGTTTTGAAATGTTAGCAGTACCTGGATGTGGGTCAAGTATACTCAGTGGTTTCATGCTGCATTCCTGGGACTTAGAGTTTTCCATTTGTCCAGTTTCAGAAACTACTCTATTGAAAGGTGCCCCTGACAGAAGGCTATGGCTTGAAATCCTGTAGACATTAAGACTAACAAGAACAAGAACAAAAGAAATCTGAGACTGAATCCTGACTTGGGGGAGGGACTAAAAGTCAGAATCTTAGACTGCGAATAGAACGGTCTATGCCTTCTTGTTACTTGGAACAGATTGTGAACAAGCCAGTTAGCTGCCTTAAAAAACACTACAAATGTTTGATCATTGTTTTGTGCACCAAATACAAGAAGACAATAGTAGAAATCTCAAATTAGGAAATAACATGACCTTGAGTCATAGGATAGTCAGTATTCCTCATTTGTGGAGTTTTTACTGTTTAGTTACTGTTTATTTAGTCATATCTTTCTGGCTTTGAAATAATTGTGAACTCAGTTTTAAATTATTCTTTAAACTTCTCTTTTGTTATTTTAATACTACACTGTTTAATTTCACTGAAGAGTTCATCGAAGGATATTACTGGAACACACTGGAGCAGAGCCAGTACGCCCAAGAGGAGAGACATGATGGTGTGTAATTCTGACATGTGTGGTCTTAGATTTTCATGCATTTATTGTTGATTTTCAGTATTCTGGACATAGTAACAACAGGAATAGCCGGGTAAGATGCGAGAACTTCTGCTTTGTTTCCTTGTGTAAACTTTGAAGCAAGTTTCTCTGAGGATTAAAGGCTTTTCACCCTTTTAAATCTTGCTTTAGTGATAAAATGCTCAGACGAAGCATCTTAGGGGAGGAGAGGGTTTATGTGGCTCCCATTTCCAGGTCACAGTCTGTCCCTGAGAGAGGTCAGGGCAGAAACTCAAGCAACAGCTTGGAGCAGAGCCATGAGGAATGGTGCTTGCTGGCTTGCGTACAGACACATGCTTAGCTCTAGCTTCTTTATAAAACTCACGCCTAGGGATGGTGCTGCCCACACTGGGTGGGGCTCCCTCCTACACCATGTAATAAGATAAAATCCCTCCCCTTCCACTTCCCACCGTGTTCCTACAGGACATTGGCTTAGGCAGTTTTCAATCAAGCCTTTCCTTTCAGATGACTATGGGCTATGTCAAGTTGACAAAGTTCTTTAGGAGAAATAGATTAAATAGCATACATAGAAGTTTTTATCCAGAGTACTTAATATTCCCAATTTTCCTTCATTTGATAAATAATTTTTTAAGGTTTATTTATTATTATATCTAAGTACACTCTAGCTGTCTTCAGACACACCAGAAGAGGGCATCAGATCTCCTTTACGGATGGTTGTGAGCCACCATGTGGTTGCTGGGATTTGAACTTAGAACCTTCAGAAGAGCAGTTAGTGCTCTTGACCACTGAGCCATCTCCCCAGCTCTTAATAAATAATTTTTAAGTGTTATCACTATCAGCTGCCATTTATCAGATAAGTTGTATGTGTGTATATGTGTGAGTGTATATGTGTGTGTATGTGTGAATGTGTGTATATATATGAGCGTGTGTATGTGTGAATGTGTGTGTCCAGTTGTTGATGTATCCACTTTATGGATTTCTCTGTTGTATATATTCTGGAACTTTTAAAGCTAGCTGAATCCCACATTATATTTTGAAAAAAGAAAAAATTGGAATAAATTTTTTTGATTCTGCTTGTTAAAACATCCTGTTCATCTACAGAGATGATGAGAAAGAAGGCTTACCTTAATTGGGGTAGGATAATTTATGTATTAAAAACAGTGCTTTAATACTGCATGTTTTGGTCATGGATTTTTTTTTTCCTAAAGAAATATTTTAATAGTAAAAAAAAACAAATAAAATTTTTATAGAGAAGGGATTTGATTTTCAGAGAAATGTCACATACAACATTTTCAGTGAATTTATACTAGTGGTAAAATTGTACCACAGCCTTATATTAAGTAGAATACATTTTCAAGGTTTCTGCCATATATGTTCTAAATGACTATCTAAATAAATACAAATAGACAGGCTTTGTTATAGTTGAACTAGTATTTTAATATTTCACTAAAGTTAGATTGTATATTTTTATCATCTAGACTATTTTAAGCTTTATAAAATTATGATCTCCACCAAAAATATATTTTATTCCTTCAGTCTATATATAAAGATTTCTAGCTCTCTGTATGTATTATTGAAACACATTTCAGAAAATTACATATAAAACTTGTGTATCTATATGTATGTATAATATACATGGTTTATTTGTTTGTTTTTGAGATAAAGGCTCAGTGAGTGCTTAGGCTGGCCTTGAACTCGGTTACCTACAGCCTCAGCCTGCTTATGGAGTATTGGGATTATAGGCATGTGCCTAGTCCTATGAAATGATATTAATTCTTCTGTGCATGATATCCTGTGATTTTTTCCTCCTGTATTTCACTTTTTTAAATTGCCAGTTAGATTCACTGAATTGATTTCAAGAGGAATTAACTTAAATTTAGGAAAACAGTACTGTGGGTCAGGGTTTTGAATAGTATTACCTAATGCCCTCACTCAGTGTAAAAATGTATAAGAAAGATACTTTTACAAAATAGTGTTTTTAAATGCTTTGTGATATGGTTTACCTTTGAGTAAGATTGTTAAAAACTAGTGAGAACGCTGAAGAACTGTTGTTAGGAGACTAAATCCACATGACTATGGCCCGTTCCCTTTCTTTTAAAGGACTCAGAAATCAGAAATATATGTTTTTATGTTCTTTTAAATGGAAAAGTGTGTTTTCTGGTCTTGTTAGTTTTCCATGATTTTTGATTCATATCTAATGTCACTTTGCTTGTCTACTGTGCATACCACATTTTGTTCTGGCCAAGTTTCTCATTTTGTTGAGCATTTTCTCGACGAAATAAGATTTTAGGTTGTATGTTTCTGTATGGGTTCAAGGATGTGCTCCCTCCTGCCCTGACTCCAGGGTTGTTATTTTGCAAACTAGATCATCAGTGCTCCTCCCTACTAGGCTGTCTGTCAAAAAGTGGCTGCAGCCACAGAGATGAAGAGGAAAGCGTCTTTGACCTTAGGATGGTTCCTTTGCATTTAAAGCCTTCCTTGGGCTGTACTGTTCGGTCATATTCTAAGATTGAGTCATCTGACCATTACTGCTAGACAGTTTTGTTATTTGAAAGGGAAATAAAGACTGAGGTGTATCTCAGTGGTAAAAGTGCTTGTACAACATACATAAAGCTCTAAGTTCAATCCCCGGTGAAGCCAAAAGGGGGCAGGGTGGGGAGCTCAGTCTTGGATGTTTAGGATGACATCTGTCTAAAACTCCAGAGTAGATAGGGCTATGGGTACACAAAACTGTGCTGGCATAAAACAAAGTTTTAATTATACAGACAGTTCAGCAACAATTTTTACTGAAAAAGTAAGGGTTATATCCAAATATAATAGCTTTTGTATTTAATAATCTTTTGCTTTTGAAGTAGGACTGCTCTGGTTTTAATAATGACAAGATTGCTTTTTCTCTTATGTTCCTGACTGTGGCGATACAACCAACTTTCCTACTTTTTGGACTGCAGTATGATACCATCAAGGACAGATCATCAAGAACTTCGTCATTAGTATGTAGCGCATGACTTTGTGTTAAGTGTGAGGTTTTAACTTTATAAGCGTCAGTTGTTGCTAATCATGGATTACGACTAACTTTCATGGTTTTATTATGATCTTTTAGGGGAAGATGTGTAACAAAACAAAAACCATTGTTTTTGCAATTGTGGCATAATCTGTTACTGGAATAATAGCTTTTCCTAGAGACTTCAGGATCAGGGGTTAAGATCATTGCCCAGTGGTAAAGTAGGTTTGTTACCCAATCGCATAAAACCAACCCAACCCAACCCAAACAAAATAAAACCACCTCACAAATAACTGGAATATTTAATGTAATAGCCAAGATCCCTGACTGCTATAAGATCTGTTGTAGTTCTGTCTGTCTTTGCGAGAAGGGCTGGCACCCTATGCCTACTTGCTGCACAGGAAGACTAGTTTGCTTATTACTTCATGGTTATTTTTTATATTATTTATTTTTATATTATTTATTTATTTTGCCTGTGTACGTGTATCACATGGCATATATGTGGAGGTCAGAGGACAGCTTGTTGAAGCCGGTTTTCCTAACATGTGGGTCCCAGATTGAAAGTGGTTCATCTAGCATCAGACTTGACAGCAAGCATCCTTACTCCCTGAGCCGTCCCCCCAGCCCCTCTGACAGTGCTTTGATGCACCCTGAGCTATAATAACACAGACCTGTACTTGATTTTGTGTCATAAGTTGGCAGGTTACTAAATAAAACATCTAGCCATCGGTGATGGGGGCAGCTGAAGATGACCAAGCATTTTGGCTTGACATGCTGAATTAGCTAAGAAGTCCAACAGGCTTGGTTTCTTTGGGTCACTGTTATGTTGGTAGATTGTTCAAGCTTCTGGTCTACCTAGTTTTCATATAGAATGCTTATAGTGAAGTATAAAAGAACATTCACAATAAGAAAATATGTTTATCCTTATTGTTGAGGATCTGACTGTGTGCAGTAGCTTTCCTAGGCCTTGGCTGTTTCTAGGTACTTGCAGCAACAGTCTCACTACATAGGTTGAACTTGTTGTCTGCTGGATGTCTTTTAGTAGTAACAGGACTGTCCTTTGTCCCCCTGGGAAAAGTTATTTATTTTATTTATTTATTTTTTAATATAACCATCTTTCCAAAGTACTTTGTGTAAGTTTCACCGATCTGCTAGCTTGGTCTGAGAGTACTGTCTGCGGTTAGAGTGCTTCCTGCTCTTCAGAGGACCTGAGCTCACTTCTTGGCACCTGTGTTGGCTAGCTCACAACCACTCTAACCCAGTTCTGGGGAATCCATGTCCTCTTTGGCACGTGCACATATATGGCATATACACACAAATAAATACACATAAACTAAATCCAAAAGAAGAATGCTGTCCAGAGCAGTACCTGTGTGAACTTTTAGTTTATCTACATCATTGCTTTAGCTTTTGAGAAGATGACTGAAGGAGGTGGACTCTTGCCACATACAGCTTTCTCAAGGCGAGGAAGTGGGGATGAGACTCAAGTAAGGTGCAGTGAAGATCCCCACAGACATCCCTCTGACTCTGTGTCCTAATAGGTTTCCTTTAGCTGCTCAGACACCAGGTTAGATGGTGGTGGGCACAAGGAGAGGTCAGAGAGAGTGATGTGCTTGAGACCACATTCCTCAGCCTTCCCAGTTTAGTTTGTCCACTACTAACAAACAGGAAGGAGATTGCATGTGCACCATGCTACATCAATGTACTTTTGTTATTCTTTTATGATGAGTTTCATTCTTAAAATTTCACTATATGATCTTTAAAGTTAACTTTCAATATTTATTTCCAGAATCATTCTTATAGCCACACCCATGGGATGAAGAAGCGATCCTCTAGTTCTTATAAAGATCTACTGGTTAGTTCTCTTTCGGAAGTTTGATCTAGTTGTGGTATTATGGATAGCACTAAATTACAAGTAGGTTTCATTCTCAAAGTTTGTGTTTAGTAACCTGGAATATACTTACTGGTAGAAACAGTGAAGTGTGTAATAGACCCTTTCACCTATGTGATTATACCGCAGAACGAATAGGTTTTCCATTCTAGTCACTTGATCAAACACTTCTGTAGAGAACAGATGCTACAGAATTGGGGTGCTCGGAATACCTCCTTCTCCTTATTATGCCAGTTGGCAGAAATGCAGTCTGTAGCTCTCTGCCAGTTCTGGGAGCCCATGGGAGCCTTGGGAGGCTATAGCTAGAAGGGAAGAGGGAAAAAGAATGCAGGTGAAAACAGATCACAGCGGCCTTGGCGTGTGGGACACTGGCACCATTGTGGCCAGGTGAGCGAGGTGTGAGTCAGCGATGGCAGGAGATAGGGCCAGAAGAGTGCAGTGGGGCAGAGGCAGGGCCCTTCCAGTAGTGTCCGCAGGGGAGAAGGCAGAGATGCCATACGTGTGCTTAACCTCTACCAATACGGAGGTGTGGGAAGGCATTTCTCTAACCCAGTAATTTATAAAAGTGGTAATTAGACAGTAGCCCTAGGTTTTTCAGGATCATTCTTAAATATAGAGTGTGAGTAACTCCATTATTTGCATTTTATTTTTATTCAATTGTATTATCTGGTCTTTAAAGTAATAATATTTAGTAGAGGCTTTGTTTGAAGCAGCTGACCTTTAATGCCCATCCTTTCCCAGGAATCTTCACCATTGCTGCTTGCCCTTTCCTTGCTGTGAGCCATTGCTCTAAAGGCCTCGCTCTGGGGAGAAGGGACTGTACAGTGTCAGAGTTTGCCTGTGTGTTCAAAGTTTGCCTTGGTTGTGGTTGCATAAAAAACATGTAACCTAAGAAAACTGTTCAATTTTGCTTTTGCAGAGTGGCCTCTACTTTGACCAGAGAAACTATAGCAGTCTTAGACATGACAAACCTGCCTCTGCCTACTATTTCCGGGTTTGTCTAAAGATTTTTGTTCTCATGTATCTTAATACATCTCTAACCACCCATTTTCCATTTTTAATATTTGTAACTAATCTATGAATGGTTTGGATATGGCAGTTTTGGTAATTGATTCATATAATCCTTCTTGAGTGTATCTAACAGAGAACTGTTAAATTCCCATGCTTGTAATGAAAATTTCAAACCGAAAAAGGTTTGTATAGTGAACATCACATGCTTACAACTTAGGTTATCTAGTTTATTTCCTTAGTCACAGCATTATTTGCCTGTTACCTCATCTATCATTCTGTCTTTTGTTTGCTTGTTTTGTTATTTTAGGCAGAGTCTCACTATATATGCAGTCCAGACTCAAACTCAAGAGTCCTCTGCCTCAGCCACCCAGTTGTTGGCATTAAGGAGGGACCACATGTCCAGCTTCTATCTAGTCTTGATTCATTGCAAAGTAAGCTATAGGCATCAGTACACTCACTGCTAGGTACACTTATAATAAGTTTACATATGAAAATATAAGCTGCATTAGGGTGAGATGGATGTTATTATTTGTTAGAATATTAATGTAATGTTAGAATCTTGCTTTTCTTTTTTGTCTGTTTTGCATTTTTGCTTGTTTTGTTTTGTTGATTTTGAGACCTGGTGTGTCTCTGTAGCCAAGACTGGTCACCCTGCCTCAGCTACCCACATCACCACAGTGATGGAACTTTTTTTTCCATGACATTTAACATTTTGGTTTTTTTTTTTTTTTTTTAATGGTTTTTCAAGACAGAGTTTCTCTGTGTAGTTCTGGCTGTCCTGGAACTCACTCTGTAGACTAGGGTAGTCTTGAGTCACAAATCTGCCTAACTCTGCCTCTCAAGTACTGGGACTAAAGGCTGTGCCAAAACTGCCTGGCATTTAACATTTAAAGCATGCTTTAATGTGTGGTACCTAGTACATTTAAAAATATTGAGGAATGGGAGCAAATCTTACGATAGAATAATTCATTAGCACTTGCAAGGCTCTGGCTTCAATTTCGAGCACTGAAAGTGCTATCAACTTAAAACCTCGCCTGCACACACAGTTTCTTTCACTATTCTTGTTTGTCTAGGTTTAGAGGGAAAGAACTGAAAACTGTGTCTTAAGCGACAGCAGGGAAAGAGATGTAATTTCTTTATAAAGAGTGTTTTTAGTGAATGAACTTAGCTGGTGAGTGCAGCTTTTCTGGTTAACTAGCATTCTGTGTCCATGTATGTTTGGAAAGACAGGATTTCAGCTCTGTCTGAGAAAAATTAGTGATAGCAGTAACTGAGGGCTTACTTATTTGAGTCCTTTATAATCTGGCCAGGCCCACTGGGAGTCTGTCACAAAAGCATTGACAAGGCCTCAGGATCTACTGGTGACAGCTCTGAGGCCACCATTTGATACAGTCCTAGTGCTGGGGGCCCCTTTTCTTCACTGCGTTCCTGGGTCCTTTTCTCCCACTCTGCCAATAATGTTATGACACCAAAAGGTTGTAGACATATTGATGGACAACTGTTAGAGGTGATTTTCTTTTTTACCTTTAACAATTAGCATTCAAAAAGGTTTTAGTGACTTTTTTCTTATTTCATATGTTTTTACTCTACTTTAAGTGCTTGAGGCCGACTGAATTATGGAATCAAAAATCATAAACTAAAAGTCTTCTGCTTATGTGATGGGGAGTGCCTTCTCCTGCCTTTGTGTTTGCTTATTCCTGTTGTTCTGCCTCTCTTACAGTCCTCTTCCCTGTGCAGTGAGCCGATGGGGACATCCAAGAGTCAGAGCAGGGTCAGTACTCTCCAAGGACACCGTGTGGTCACAGCTCCCCTCGCCTTTCTTTAGGTTTCATTACTGTGCCTTTTTCATAGGCCTCCCCTACTGGAACTTCTGGTCTGCTGAGAAGTACCAGTCTGGTTTGTATTTCCTTCTTGCAGTGTGTGCTCTGCAGTAGGGCCACTGTCAGGTGCTGAGCTGTGTGTGCGCTGCAGTGTACGCTGCCTGTACTTAGGATACAAAACTTAGGGCATGAAAAAGAATCCAGTGTAGAGACGATGCCTTTTGGTAGCTTGTGTTTAGAATCTGTTTCCTGTAAGGAGACAGCCTGGCCTGCGTCCTGCTGCATCCCATTGTTTTCTTTTGTTATGGCTCTGACTCTGGGACAGTCAAAACTCAGTTAAGCAAAAGCAAGCTGAAGTCAGAGCATAATTATAGCTGTGTGGCACGCCAGTGTCCATGCTTCTGGCCATTTGGTGTTGTGTGGCCAGCTTCAGACTGGAGCCCAGAGGAGCTTGTATCTGCTGGCTTCCTTCTGTTGTAACCTCAGGGCAAAGGAAAATACCGCAGTGTTTTTTCTAACCAAGTATATTGATGAAGTTGTAACAAAATTGATACAGTGAATTTTGTATGTATGTGAATATGACACTCTCCCTTATACATTTTTTGAATTATGAAGTTCCAAAATAATAAAGATATTTTCAAAACAGCTCCAGTGCTAAATAGATAAGTAATATTCTTTTGTTCTTCAGGCATCATTGTATGATGGTGGAATGTATAACCCTTACGGTTCTCGAACTGTAAGTCTAAATGGGGAAGGGCGGGGAGGGATCCAGGAAGGGGCAGCCCTGTACCTCAAGTCGTGACCCATTCAGTCAGCCAGTTGTGAGAAGGTAACTACTAGAAGTTATGAGGTAACATATGAGGGGAGTCCGTAGAGAAACCAGGGCATTTCTTCTCCTCATTGAAAGGTGGGTGTGAGGTGGGTGTTAGACCAAGGAAAAGCAGCTATTTTCACTTTGGGGGTCAAGAGTTGACAGTAGGGTCACTACTCCCAGCAGAGAAACTGAGCAAGCTATTGTTGTAAAGCCTTTCTTCTTGGAAACTTTATAGCCGTCTGAATACAGTTACTACTCCAGAGCAAGTTCCTCCAGGAGCAGCCCTGTGGTGAGCTAACGGCTGCATGCGCAGGAATGATTGGTTGCTCTGCACTCACACTTTGGGATGGAGTGATGTGTTTCACCATCTTATGCATGGATTATGTACTCCTAAGTTCATACAAGTCAGGTACTAACATGTGCTAACTGACTGTTTCTGTGTGGACCCGAGTAAGTGCTTAACTGAGCTTATCCTAAGTCCACACAAATCAAGTACTAACAGTGTGCTAACTGACTGTTTCTGTGTGAACCCGAGTAAGTGCTTAACTGAGTCTAGAGCTGAGGCCATTGAGAAGCCTTAAAGTTTTTGTATTGCCATTCATGAGAAATACTTTGTCTTTCAAGTATTGATATTCCTGTTGGGTATGCTGCTCTTTTTGGAATGTTAAGTTTATTTTGTAGTTCATGAATAAGTAATGTTAGCAAATCCAGAGTAGCATGGAGCCTGCTCACATGTTCACTGTCCAGAGGTTTTGGCCATGTGTGGATGCTTTTCATTTTGACCACACGTGGCTTCCTTTCCAGTATCTGTTAGTCCTCTGTTTCCCAAGGTATCCTGTGTCAATGCATACATATTTATAGTATCCTTTTTTTGACATAATTATTTTTAACAATAAGTTATGCCCCTTTTCAATTATTACCACTTTGAGATAGTTACATATTATCAATTTTTTTTGATGTCAGTGTACTATCCTACAAAGGCTTAGGTATTATTTTAAAGATCATTTTAGTATTGATGGTCATTTAGATGGTCAGACATTGACTGTGTATACAGATGAACTGTGCATTTACATGCAGAGGTAAGAGGTCAGTGTCAGTATCTTTGTCAGTTACTCTACCTTCTTTGTTTAGGTGGAGTTTCACTGAACCTGGAGTTCACTGCTTTGGCTAGACTGGCTGGCCAGTGAGCCCGAGAGCCACTGTCCCCAGAACACATAGTTCCACCCTCACTTTGACTTGGATGCTAGGAGACCAAATTAAGACCCCCATGCTTACAGAGCAGACATTTTACCCATTGAGCCAACTCCCAGCCCTTTGATGAACATACATTGTCTCTTTGCCTCTGTCTCTATCCTTCTCTCCCATGTACATGCACACACGTGCACACAGAGTGTTTGTAGAATTACACCTATATCAGGAAATAATAGAAATTTAAGAGTATATGCATTGTTTAAAAAATATTTTTATGTGTATAAATGTTTTGCCTATGTATATGTGTGTATACCATGTACATCCCTGTGCACTTGGAAGCTAGAAGAGGATATAATATCCTCTGGAACTGTAATTTCAGGAGATTGTGAGGTACCATGTGGCTGTTGGGAATGAAACCCTGGTCCCTTGCAAGAACAGCAAGTGAGCCAGCTCTCTAGCCCTCACACACTCTGAGGTGGGGTCTCTCTGTGCAGCTCTGGATGGTCTGGAGCTCACCATGTAGACTAAAGTGGCTTCAAACTCAAAGGTCCACTGGCCTCTGCCTCCCTAGCGCTGGAATTGAAAGTGTGGGCCACCATGCTCAGAGCATATGCATTTTAAATTTTGCTATCTATGTCCATATATGGACAACTAAAAAGACTATACTAATTTACATTCCCAAAGCAAATGGTTTCTTTAGGTATACTGTATTGTTATCCTTACAGATTATCCCAAATTGGAGAAATTATTACTAATAATCATTAAGATTACTTTATAGCAGGTAAAACATGAGTTTTCTGGGCTTTCTTTTATGTTTATATTTGTTGTTATGGCCACCTGAGTTGCAGTTCTCAGAAATGCCACTCCTGTGTGTAATAAAAACTAACGTGTATGTGTGTGTGTGTGTGTGTGTGTGTGTGTGTGTGTGTGTGTGTGTGTTTAGGGGATAAGGGATCTTTCACAAAAGATGGATGTTTCCTTTTAACCCATTTTATACTCAAATTCTACTTGGCAATTTTCAGACCTGGTGACATTTTTAATATGCCAAATGTAGTAGCCTTTCCTGCAAAAAATTTTTGATGGCACACTTTTAAGAACAAATTAGTGTAGATCCTTGTTCTTGTGAGCTGGCTAGATTCTCTCTCATTTGTAATTTGGGTTCAGAATTTCTATCGTAGTGATGCCAGAATGGCATCTTAGTGACATCAGAATGGAGATGGGCTACTTACTTGAACCAAAGATGAGTTTTGCCAATGCAGTGGGAAGAACACAGCCCTGTGAAGGGGACAACAGTACTGTCACTGCTAGCTGCATAGGAATGAGAGCCAGGAAATGAGTCACTGCCTCAGAGCTTTGCTGGTAGGAAGGAACCTCTTTGACATATGTTATTTCATTTTAAAACATCATTTTTTTCTTTCCCAAACTGAAATCTTAAGTGTATTCATTGACTTCTCAAGGGGCCACACAGATCTGCAAGCCTCCCTGGCTATTTTTGTCTAATTTACTCATACCCTCACCATCACTAAACTTAAATAAAGGATGAGTTTTACTTTATTCGTTGTGCTTTGGGAAGCATCTTGGTTTTTAGGGATAGTTCACTATGCCCTAGAGCAGCTTATCTCCTAATGCTGGATGGCGGGTGGCTCCTGCCAATTGGAGAGCTCGTGGCGAGCCGCGTGGCCTCCTGACTGTCGCAGCGTGTCTACAGTCTGGAGAGCCAGAGAGAAACTGAATCTGTTTTACTTTCTGTAGCCCTTCGATGATGACACCGCAAGCATTGTGTCTTCTGATCGAGCCAGCCGTGGGCGAAGGGAGAGTGTGGTGAGCACGGTCTGCATGCAAACACAGCTCTTCCATAGCAACAGTGTATGGTTACGGGAGTGTGCTGCAAAGTCAAAGTGCTTTTGACAGAGAGCATTTCCTTACAGCGTATGTGGACAGCTTGCTTTGTAAAGTGGTCTTGAGAATGAGTCATAGATTCATGTGCTTTATGTACAAATCCTTTATTGAAAAACTTTCATTTTATTTTTTGTTTCCTTATACATACCTATTTATCTGTATATTCTCCAAAGCGAGCCTCTCAAATGAGAGTCACATTTGTACTATCATATGTACCTGTAGCTGGAGTCCGGGGGTGGGGGAGGGGCCCCTGTTACTTCTTGTATGTAAGTTGAGCCAGTGCGTGTCCAGTTCTTTTTTTTTTTTTTTTTTTTTTTACACAAGACCTTTTATTTGATATAAAAATACTCATTTTTCAAAATTGAGATGCGAAAATCCCCTGGTTAAGGTGACAGGAAGATCTGACTCTATTACGGTACCTGTACACGTCTTCAGCTGTTACCGTCTCACCCGGCGGTAGCGAACTAGGCATGGCGCCGCCTTAACACCTTATCAGTTCTACATGGTGGTGGTCTGCGCACTAGCCTTCACCACACTTTTGCAGAGTTGGCAGCCGAAGCCCAGCACCACAACCGCCTTGTGTCTCCCCCATCCTGCCCGCTCACAATTAGGGCCCCAAAATCACTCACACAAAACATGCACACACACACACACACACACACACACACACACACACACGCACGCGCATCCAAACCACAGCAAAAGAGCGCGTGTCCAGTTCTTAAGACTGTGACCTTTGCTATCTGTTGATGGCAAGATTTCAAAACATCAGTTCAGACATTTACCTAAGTAGACGATGTAGTAGTAGCTTCATGTTATTCTTTAAAGAATTTGGAAAATCTCCTGAGTGACATTTTTGTTGTCTATAAGGAAATGATGTGGAAATTATAGAGTGGAAGATGGTTTGTCAGCTTGGAGCTAGAATAACGAAGCCTACGAAGCTGTGATTCCTTCCAGAAAAGTAGTCTACTTAGTGTAAACTGAATTAATGCGGATGATTATAGTCCCACAGCTCTCATAGAAAAGGGAGCACCACATGTTTATGTGAGATAAATTCATCCAATTAAAGCAGTTGTGGTCCCTCAGCAAGCCTGTAATGCTCCCTCTTATGGCTGAACTAGAAGTGACAGTCAAAACAGCTGAAAGCACCTTAGAAGCAGAGGAATGGGAAGGAAGGGAGGAGCTGTCCAGAGACGCTTGACTAGACTGCAACACCCTCTTAGTTGTTTCTGTATAGTGGAGAGCTAATGGCGGTCTACTTTGTTGTTAGACTTACTATATGTATTCAGTGAATGACTATGGACTATAACTTCCAAACTTCTAAGGTATTAGGTGCTAATAAATATTAGTATACGTAAATCAAGTTGTAATACTATCTTAAAGAACAAAAACCCCATTGTTTGATCTTGTTGGCCTCTAGCAGACTTCACACTTTAAGGCCATTTTGTCCCTGTGGATGGGTTTCCGAATTCACTTCTTGGTGAGGAGTTTTAAAACAAGGCAAACAGCTTAAGGATAACTGACGAAGCTGGGCAGTGACGCACACCTTTAATGCCAGCACTGGGGAGGCAGAATAGTGCTGCATCTCTGAGTTCAAGGCCAGCTTTATCTACAGAGTGAGTTCCAGGACAGCCAGAGCTACCCTGAGAAACCCTGTCTCAAAACAAACAAACAAA
This sequence comes from Apodemus sylvaticus, assembly GCF_947179515.1. Taxonomy (NCBI): domain Eukaryota; kingdom Metazoa; phylum Chordata; class Mammalia; order Rodentia; family Muridae; genus Apodemus; species Apodemus sylvaticus. Next base: position 12,837,694 of record NC_067478.1, on the reverse strand, counting down.
CAAACAAACAATAACCAATAAGTGGGGATAGGCAGTTGATAGGTGTTAATGGAGTGCCTGTTATACCTGAGGCACTGTGTTGAGTGCTAGAAGCCATGTGTCAAATCAAGGAGGTCAGATCTCTAAACTTGTCTCCTATTGAAGACATAGAGATAAGCTAGTGAAGAAGGAACAAGATGGAAGACAGCTAGCTAGTGAAGAAGGAACAAGATGGACAACAGCTCACGGTGGGAGGAGAAGGCAGGTGCATGTGATGGATCACCTTGGGGTGGATATGTGAGAGTGACCTTGGAAGAGTCTTCAGAGACAGTGACTTCTCATACAAGAGACTCAGCTGTTGGAAGAGCAGGAGAAGGGACTTTCCAGGCTAGTCTTCATTATTTTGTCCAACAATTCCTGATGTAATGACGTGTGAAAAAGGAATTGTGGAAACTGAGTATTGCCAGAGTTGATAGCTATAATGAGTTATAATAATGTAAACTATAGTAGAGGTCTGATAATAGCCTGGTGTATTAGTTTGGCTTCTCTAGAATCACAGAACGTATGGGCAGTCCCTATATAGTTAGGGAATTTGTTGATGACTGTAGTCCAATTCCCCAACAATGGTCAGCAGCAGCTGTGGATGAAGTCCAAGGATCTAGCAGTTACTCAGTCCCACGAGGCAAGCAGGCAAGGAAGAGTGAGTGAGTCTTCTTCCAATGTCCTTATATAGGTCTCCAGCAGAGGCTGTGGCCCAGATTAAAGGTTGTAGGTTTCCAGCAGAGGATGTGGCCCAGATTAAAGGCTTGCACCACTGTGCCTTTAATCCGAGATGATCTTGAACTGGAGATCTCCTTGTCTTAATCTTCTGGAATTTATAGCCACTATGCTTCAAGATCTCCATGCCAAGATCCAGGTCAGAAACTTATATCTCTGAGCCTCCAGATTAGGATCATAGGTGAACCTTCCAACTCTTGGTTGTAGTTCATTCCAGATGTAGTCAAGTTGATAACCAAGAATAGCCACTACACCTGGAATACCATCAGAACTCAGGGAGAGAATGGTCTCTGTATCACAGAATTGCACTTGATGCTGCAAAGGCTTGTTTTAGGAGCTGTGAGTTCACTTAGGTACCTATTCTTTTTTGATTTTTGAAATAAGTAATTGTAAAACTTTTTGCATTTCATAATACTTCATCAAACATCATATTAAAACAAGTACACAATTTCCCAGTTTTAGCTAGTGTTCTTTCTTCCTTTCTGACTTTAAAGTGTTTCATTTTCTCTGACTGAAAGGTTTCTACTGCTGATTACTTTAGTCGCTCCAATCGTAGGGGAAGCGTTGTCTCTGAGGTGGATGACATCGGCATCTCAGACTTGACCAGTGTGAGTGTATTGCATGGGTGCATGTTGTTGCAGGCATGTGACTGACAGCTTCTGTAGTCATTATTTTTAAAGTTAGGAATTGAATTAACTCCTTAGACATTTAGTTGAGCATATTAACATGAAATGTAAGTATTTTGGGATATGTTTGTTAAAATATGCTAAAAACACCATTTTCCTTCTCCCCTGTGGAGTCCCCCCAGGGCTCCTTAGCATTTCCCATGAGCCCAGATATCAATGCTTATTGTGTTTGGGATGTTTTTATTCCTGAGCCAATCCATTTACATCATGCCATTTCCTAATAAGCAGCAATATGTATACCTAACACACCATTCCTAAGGAATAAGTACTTTGTTAATATCCCCTCATGCTTAGCCCATATTCAGATGCTTCTGCGTCACTCTTAAATATAATTGAATTTACTCTATGCACCTGTCCTCTTGATAGCTTCATTTCTGCTAGACTCACAGTTCATGATACCTGAATTAGTGGTTAGATTCCCCTGTATATTCATTTCTTGCAGTTTGCTTTAGTAATTATGTAGAAGTGAAGAACTTTACAATTTGTCTCTTCATGCCTCAATTAATTAAATAACTCTTTAATGTAAGCAAAAGATTGTCTAGGACAGGTCTTTCCAAATATTCTTGTTATTTTATAGCCTGTGAGCCATTGCATTTTGTATTTTTAAGTGACTATAAAATACAATTACTTTTGCCTTTTGATGGTGTCCTCTAAACAAGCAACTGTCTCTAATTTAAAAGGTGCATGCTTCAGTTCACCTCATTGAAGCAGATGAACAGGGGATTATGTTGGTCCATTTTCACTGTCCCAGCTCTGCCTTTGAAAGATGGCTTCCCAGCTAATGTGTGCGCACACTGTGTGCTCACAGGATGATAACTTTCCAGCTAATGTGTGCGCACACTGTATGCTCACAGGATGATAACTTTGGGCCCAGGAGATGTTGGAAAATGTGCCAGCCAGTTCCACAAAACTACAGGGGTCATATGTTGTAGCATCTTGTCTTGCTCTGTGGGTCAGGCTAGAATAAAGGAAAATAAAAAGAGTACAAATGTGCTGACTTATTATCCATTGCGTCTGGTTTGAATGCAGTCCTTAGCCAGGCTCATCAGGAGATGATTAACTCCTCGCTCCCCTCCCTCCTGTGGGAGGAATCCACTCCACTTGATGTGTGTCCTTTTTTTCCTTTAAACAACTTTTAGATAACCTTAGTTTTAGGTTGAGTATTCTTAGTAGAAAAACTCAAAAAAAAAAAAAATCACTTTGCTCTAAAAACCTGAAGGTTGTTGGATATTGACATGGTGTTTTATAAGCTGGGCTGCAGTCAGATTTCAGTCACACTAAGAGTAATATATAAAATCAGCTTTTACTGTCATGTACGAAGTGTGAAACACAGGTATATTCTATGTTTAGATTATTTGGGTACCATCTCCAAAAGATAAAGTTATTTCCACAATTGAAAAAAAATTCTAAATTTGAAACACCTTTTCCCCCCGAAGTATTTCAAATGAAGGACATTTATTAGAAGTTACTGGGTAGTTGTGATTCAGTGAATATACTTAACAAACCATACAGTAAGCATTTTATTTAGAGTGTACTTTTATACCTTGAGCATAATTAAATTTTATTGCATTTAAAAACCATTTCAGGCTTTGCCAGGCCCTTTCAGTTTTCACTGTAAATGTTGCTTGTCATTGCAGTCCACCTTTATAGACTCCAGAACCTTTACAATGTGAGCCCCAGAGGGAGCCTCTCGCTCTGTCCCTGCAGCCCGAATACGCACCCGAATATGCGGACTGTGGCCTGGCCGCCATGAGCTGGATTAGCGATCCCTCAGCCTTGACTCATGATCAGTTTGAGTTGCAACACTGGGCCTTGTCAGAATACAGTGGGCACTCTAGTCAGTGTTGTGCTGCTTAGTGACGCAGCCTCTGAAATGTACAGTTATTTCACAGTGATGGTCTGGTAAAAGGGGGTGAGTTTGGGGGTCATTTTTATAAGAAAGGTGATATGAAGAAGGATTTCAGATGGACTAGACTATTTTAATTTTGAATATTTCTTTTCTCATTAATATATTAGCAGAAATGAATTCGAAAAATAAGGCAGTTTATGAAGATACCCTTCTTGACTTTGAATGATATTCACCGTTGGGCAATGCTTTTCACCAGAGCAGATAAAGAGGGGATTTCCTCATGTAGAGCAGACAGTAGCAGTATTAAAAGTCCAGTTGTCATCACTTGTTTATTGTATAACATTTGATGTTATTTTTAAATAAATCCAAATAAATGATTTCCTTTTGAAAATATTACAGCAAGAAATGGCTCAAAAAAATAAAATACCAGACTCCAGCTTTTGTATTTTGTTAAACATGATAACTGGCTAATAAAAAATCTGTTAAAACCTTTCAAATGTGAAGAAGTTGCAGTAAAATCATCCGAGCAAAGGTGAATATAATGAAGTTTCCTGTCTTAGTAATCACCTGAAGGAAGTTTTCAAATCCCCTTTCTAGATGGGCTGTTAAGGCTGACCTCAGAGTTCAGGGCTGGGGAGATTCTATTTTCATTTAAAGTTGCTGTTACCTTTTCACTGTGGTAATAGTGTATGCAAGCAAGTGTGCATGCTGTAGTTCATGAGACACATTCAGATCCTCTGAATTTGTTCCCTTAGCTAAAGGTGGAAGTTTGGAATAGGCCTGAAAGGAACTTTCCTTATTACAGCAGGTCAGGGAAGCCAGAGAAAGTGAGACTTAGCAGCAGAAGACAGGTTAGTGTGACCGGCATGTCACATGTTGAAATGACCTGCCACTGTGACTCTACTAAAACAAGAGGAGTCTTGAGGACTGATGAGTGTGGTGTTTCTGAGCCCTTACACACTAGGTGCTGGTCTGAGTTCTTTAAGTACAGACGGTCTTATGTAGACATAAGACTTGCATGACAGAGATCACACAGCAAACAAACGGATCAGTGTAGTGGTGTGGTAATAAGACATTCTATGAAGAAAAGTGAAGTAGAGGGAAGAGGAGCTAGAGAACGTGTCTGTCACGTTGTTGCTAAGGTTTTGATAAACTTGGGTTGATTGTCCATTGTAGAGCAGGACTTGGTGGGAAGAAAGGCCAATTTTTATACCCTTTTGTATTCTTTGAGTTTGTGTAAAAAGGAAAAGTTTATATAACCCCTTTTGTCATTAAATAGTTTTATGCATTATTCTGTATCTTAATAATGTTTACATTTTGTATTGATGTTTGCAGTGTTCACACTGAGGTTTGTATGTAGTTTTCTTTAATGTATTTTAAATGCATTATATAATGAAAAGAAAAATCTGTCTAAACAATCTAAAATTCTGAATCTGTGCTGCTTGATTTCTGCCTGTTGTCTTTAGGGTGTGAACTAAAATTTCTTGACACTTTGTCATAACTTTTATTCTAGTTTTAATGTGTTTACTTTGGTTCCACACATCATTGAACTTAGAACGTGCCATTGAGATTGCTCCTATCCCCAGAACAAGTCAACAATGCCGAGTGTCTTCTTGACTTTTATCTCTATTTTTTTTCTAGTTGGATGAAAAATCTGACAAACAGTATGCTGAAAATTACACAAGAGTGAGTATAAAAGTCTTGATGGATGGAGCTCTCGCGGTCGGCCCCCTGCTTCCTGGGACTCCCTCACTCTTTCCAGCACAGTTGGCTGACAGTGGTTCTTCCCACCATCTATTTCCTGTCTCTGACCCTCGAATTCCTGCAGCCTTAGATCATGTGAAAGTCCTATGAGGGGATAAGAGTGCGTTTATTTCAGTGGACGTCATCCTAAAGCTCTTGGCTACTGCTTTGATTTGCAGTCTCTGAAAACTGACATTGAGAAGCCATTAAACACGAAAACCAAGTGTCTAAGAATGGACCAACAAACTCATACCTTTGATTTTTCTTCTTATAGCTAAATCACTTCTACAAGGAAGCTAGGATAGGTTCCTTGTGGAAGAGTGCCTCTTCAGCAAAGGATCTTTTTTCTAAACACTTTTTTTGGTTGTTGTTTTTTTTGTTTGTTTGTTTTTGTTTTTGTTTTTTGAGGCAGGGTTTCTCTGTGTTAGGAACTTGGTCTATAGATCAGGCTGGCCTCAAATTCGCAGAGATCAGCCTGCCTCTGCCTCTCTGCCTCTCTGCCTCTCTGCCTCTCTGCCTCTCTGCCTCTCTGCCTCTCTGCCTCTCTGCCTCTCTGCCTCTCTGCCTCTGCCTCTCTCTGCCAGTGCTGGGATTAAAGTCATATGCCACCACCCTCCAGCTTCTAAACATATTTTTAGGAAGTCAGGAAAATGTTGTGCTGTATTAAATGTTATAATGCAAAGCAGAACTATAAGCCTATGTGATTTTAATTTTTTCAGCCTCTAGAAAAAAAACAAAATCAATTTAAATAATATTCAACCCAAATAACCAACACATTTTAATCAACAAAAATGTTTTGTTCTGTGATGTTTGAGTCAGGGTCTCTGGCTGTAACCTGGGCTGACCTGGCCCCTACCTCAGTCCATTGCTGGCTTAGAGTATTGCAGCAGCCAGTGGCACTCTACCAAGACGGCTGTGGTCCACTTCGTCCATTGTTTTATCTGCAGAAAGCCTTCAAAGCCTGGTGTATGTTTTATACTTCCATCTCATTGGAACCAACTACATTTCAAGTGCTTTCACATGTCTCCTGACAAATCTTGTAGTTTTCTGCTGTTTATTAGTCAACAGAGTGACTTTGGGAGGAGCAGTCTAAACTGATAGCAGTGTATGATGTTCTTGCTCTTAGCCAAAGATAGTAGTTCATCTTTATTAGCAAAAGTGAGATGCTTAAACAATGTTAGGAACCAAGGTAGGGAAGTACTAATAGACATTAGTTCTGAAACAACTGTTAGCGTGGCAGCTCACCATGTTTGAGACCATCATGGGTTGCAATGGTCCCTGTTGACTGTATTATTAGAGTTCATCCAAGGCTCTCAGCTGCCCCCACTCCTCTGCCCCTTGCTGCTTCTTCACAGTGAATGTGTGAAGACACAGCTCACAAGTGTTTTGTTTTTTGTTTTTTTACTTTTTCAGCCTTCATCTCGAAATTCTGCCTCAGCAACAACACCTCTAAGCGGAAACTCGTCCAGACGGGGTAGCGGGGACACCAGCAGCTTAATAGACCCAGACACCTCGTTAAGTGAGCTGCGGGTAAGCCACAGTTTGTCTGACTTTGGAAAGCAGCTTTGGTTTTTTTGGTAGTCCACAGAGCTTTTAATACTTCATGTGACTTGTGAGGAACAAAGTAGGGTTTTGGTAATGACATGGTCATCAGAGCTCAGACATCTTACCTGGGTATTTCAGAGCTGAGAGGAGCATATTAGATTATTCTTTCTTCAGTTCTCTCTTCTGAAGATTTGATGGCATTGTAATGGGTTCTGCTAGTGCCAAACAGTTATGTGATGTATATGAAAGTAATTGGTTAAGAATGACCTTGCCATGTTGTGAGTGGAAAATATTTACAAAGAACAACAGACCACGAGAAGGAATTATTAGCTTTTGAGCCATTATCATATAGGATACTTGAATACAGGTTCTCAGTGTTTCATAGTAATCAAAATATAATATTTGGATAACAGAAATACTTGAGCTAGTGGGAAGTTTGATCCTTCAGTTGATTCTCCATATTTATTAACCCTTTTATTTTGAAGATGAGAATGTACCAATTATTTTTGAATGTTGTGTTTGCTGAAGCTGTTATCTGAAGAATGGACTAATGAGAACAGTTATATTCCTTTGCTCGCTCACTCACTCACTCGCTCAGACACAGTTTTTGAACACTTGGCAGTGCACATGTGGACAGCCAGTCATAATCTGGCCTTCAGGAGATCACTGTCCTTTGAAAAGACAAACCGATTAGCATCGGTTGAACCAGCTCATAGAATGCAGTGGTACCAAGAGCAGGATAAAGTAGTCAGAAGGGCACTGCATAAGACTAGGAACAGAGAGCGAAGGCTTTTCAGAGAAGCAAGCTCTGAGCTAAGGCTTGAAGGAAGAATAAAAATGAGTAAAGCATAGAAGGTGGAGAAGAGTCTCTGGAATGAGTTCAGGGAACTTTAAGGTCACTGGCATAACAAACACTTGCCAGAGGATAAGGAAGAAGGAATTGCTGGTGAAAGAAAGCAGGAGAGTGGGGGTGAGGGAGGGTTGAGGCAGTATGGAGGTCAGGGTACAAATCACAACTGCTCTATTGAATAGGAGAGCAGTATGATTTGATTTTCATTCTTTTTTTAATTAATTGATTAATTAATTAATTAATCTAGTTATTTACAGTGTGACACACCAGAAGAGGTCATAGATGGTTGTGAGCTACCATGTGGTTGCTGGGAATTGAACTCAGGACCTCTGGAAGAGCAGTCAGTGCTCTTAACTGCTGAGCCATTTCTTCAGCTCCTGATTTGCATCCTTAAAAGTAACTCTAACTCTAGCCAGAGTCGGGAAGGAGAGTATTACCCAGGGCTTGAGCAGTGAGGGTGGAGTGGGCAGATGATGACTGCTCTATTGAATAGGAGAGCAGTATGATTTGATTTTCATTCTTTTTTTAATTAATTGATTAATTAATTAATTAATCTAGTTATTTACAGTGTGACACACCAGAAGAGGTCATAGATGGTTGTGAGCTACCATGTGGTTGCTGGGAATTGAACTCAGGACCTCTGGAAGAGCAGTCAGTGCTCTTAACTGCTGAGCCATTTCTTCAGCTCCTGATTTGCATCCTTAAAAGTAACTCTAACTCTAGCCAGAGTCGGGAAGGAGAGTATTACCCAGGGCTTGAGCAGTGAGGGTGGAGTGGGCAGATGATGACTTTCAGGGGAGAAGATATAAGAAATTGGTCCTGAACTTAATTTGTAATGCTAAGATTGGGGTGGGCAGTAAGTCTAGAGATGGTGTATCAGATAACTGCCTTTTGTCCTTCCCTTTTCTTTTTGTGAAAGTGAGGTTGCTTCTATTTCCATGGGTTGGCTTGAGCTGGTAGAAAGGGAGGCTGAGAGTGGAGGGAGAGGAGGCAACAGCTGGCAGCAGTGGCGGAGGCAGGAGGAGAGTGCTCGGGCTACCTGGAGGGTGTGCCTGGCCATGCCTTTCCACTGCCAGTAGAGCAGTTGATTGTTGACTGGGGCAGGTGCCTGGCTTGTGAAATTGCAAGACAACCGAAAATGAGGAGATATGGAACAGTAGCAGGGAGGAGAGTTTGCATAAGGAAGAGGCTTGCTTTTAGAGGCTTCATTCCCATGGGACAGAAGGACACTGACTGAGACAAGCTATTCGAGCCTTGGACTTAGGCAGCTCCTGCATAGTTCTTGGCATTTGTGTAGTTTTTTCCCTTTAAATATAGCTTTTGAGGAAGAGGTGGTTTTAAGTCCCAGTGCCTGACTCCTAATGGGCCAGACCCCTAGCAAAGTGGTTGTTGAATGAATCAATGAGTACAAGACTAGCACATCTGTCCAAGAGGGAATGAGATAGACGGGGAAGCACAGAGCAGGGTGCTCTCTGACCATCTCTTCAATGCCATTGCTGTACTGAGCCCACCTCGATGTTACATGATGTGGTTGGATGCAAGACATATTTTCCATTTAAAATTTGGCCTATTTAAAAACTATTATGGAAACCTTTGGAGCAGATGCTCTTGTCACCGCTTAGACGTGTCCTCAGAATGGAATCTCTCATTGGAAATTGGTCTCATTGTGTATAATTCCCTCTCTTTTCCCAATTCATGTGCTTAGTGCCTGTGTAATTTATGTGACTTGAGTTCTTACATATACTGTATTATGTTTTTTGAAACTTATGCATGAAGAATAAAATTTGCTTCAAATTAATTTGCTATGTAATTTATTTAGTCGCAAATGAGGTATTATACTAAAATATTTATGATTTATAAAATTTAAAAATGTTAGAATTGATATACATCTTAAAAATATGTATTTATATCCTGGCTTCTGTTTTCTAATGCCTTCTTTAAAAAAATTCAGTGCCAAGAAAGTACTGATCCTAGTCAATTTCTCCAGTTCTGCTGTTAATCACAAGAATTTGTCTCCTGTGGTGGTTTGAGAGTGGTGGATGTTTGTATTTTTATACTTAATTTCTCTAGTTTTAGATGAACTAAGTTGTGTCTTCATGTGATTCTTTGATTTTGAGATATCTTTGTGCGATGGTTCCTTCCTGTGTCCTGCAGGACATCTATGACCTGAAGGACCAGATACATGATGTAGAAGGGAGATACATGCAGGGCCTTAAGGAACTGAAGGTACAGGCTCCGCTGCAGCCCATGCATGCTCTGTTGCGGAAGTGTCGGCAATGGTGCCTCCAGCGTCCTCCTAAGCACTGCTCATAGCTTTACTAACAGTGTCTGTCCTTAAGCATGTGCTTAACCTGCACAGCACAGTCGAGGGAAGCTTGCAGTGAGTGTTTACTGTGGGGTTTGCGGGAGGTATGTGGAGCAGAAGATGATGTAACTTGTACTTTTTTGTTGTTTTGAGACAGGGACTCTATGTAGTCCAGGCTGGTCTTAAGCTATGGTCGTCCTGTTTTTGCCTGAAGTTGACACACTCAGCTCTGTACAGTTTTTACTACTTGTAAATATTTAGTTGTCCCTTGGGTCTTACCCATATAACATTAGATAAATGCCTACAAATATTCTAAAGATATTTTGTTGAGAACTGGACCTTGAAATTCTTCCCAGCACAGTAAAAACATTGCCTGATTCTGTCACCAAGTCCATCCTGGCTAGAATGGGAGGAGGAAGCATTGTTCCATGAGGAGAAAGGGCCTGAAGCACGCACACTGCTCCTGCTTCCTGTCATAACCTGACATAACTCCACTACTAGTCAAGCCTTGTATGTAGGTAGCATGGTCCAGAGTTCACAGTGAAGACAGAGAACCAAAAGATGAGAGTCCATCCTGTGAGGCTGTGAGTGCCCGCCAGGACTCAGTCAGTTGATGACCATTTCTTTTACTGCTCTGAATCTTAAGGTTTAATCCTCCCTTTATAACTTACCCCTTGCATCAGGGTGCAAACTCAATATGTTAGACACATACATACCCTCTAATGTGTCACACAACAGTACATCCAGACAGTGATCAAGTGAGTCAGAGAATGTCTAACTGGTTTTTGTTATTGTTTATTTTATTTAAAACATTTCATCTATATTATATCTGTGATTAAATTCCTTGAAGAAAAAAAAAACAAATTTGATTTGATGATTTGAAATTTGAACAGGTAAGATCCTTTCTCTTAACCCACATTAGTGTGTGATTGAGCTTGACTCAGAGCTCTATTTATTTGGAAGAAAAGGTCAGCAAAAACGTCTCTAGTTGAGATTGACTGTTGCATTATGGACTATCCTATTGAAAGGGCTTCACTGCTTAGAACGTTGTTTTTGATTACGGTGTGTGCTTTCGGAGAGTTTTTCCCGACGCCCTACCACCTTTCCTTTAACCAGGAGCATTATGATGTTTTCCCCATTCCAGAGGATATTGATAGTATACAGTATTGCTTAGAAAATATAGTAAAATAGTTTGAAAAGCATAAATGATATAATAGAACTTTAATGGTTCTATAAAGGACAAAACCCATTTAAAAATTATTAAACATACCTTATTGAATTTTAATACAGAATTATAGTGATAAATAAATGAACATATTTTTATTTTATTCTAGTGAGTATAAGCTTTTCATGAAAAGTAGCTTTTTTGTTGAAAAAATAGCATGCTGTGGAACAAAATATATGTATATAGCTAGTGTTAAAGATAGTAAAACATGTGAAAGAGGGCAGCCTGACGCACGGCACTGCTGGCTCTGCAGGAGTGCGGGCAAGGAAGAATGGCCAGTGTCCTCCCATAAAATCTCATTATGCCTTTTGCTTAGGTATTTTAAGAGCAGTTTTTAAATTAAACATTTCCTCAAACCCTAGTGTTACATGAACTGTCTCTGGGCGCACTTAGTATATTTGGTCTATTCAACTCAGATAGGACACCAGTCATAGACTGGAGTAATGATTCCATTCAAGCCTTGCTTGGAGATCTAGTGAGCTTCTGGGGCTGACTTGCAGCGGCATGTGAGTCCCCCAAAGGGTTATAACACCAAAAAGTTACCCCAGCAGGATTTAGACTTCCCCACAGCTGCATAGATGCCTCCCTCCAGTCCAGCTTCCACAGTCTAAATACTCCTGCACCTCCCTAGATCCTGTGCATCTGGAGCAGAATTACATGCAACTGGCAGGGAGGTGCAGGGGGAGGGAATGGCTAGGAACTTGAAGTGAGGGTTTAATAGCTTCTCCACGGTTTCTTATGAGACAGTGTCAGTAGCCCCAATCCCCTCCCTCCCTCCCTCCCTCCCTCCCTCCCTCCCTCCCTCCCTCCCTCCCTCCCTCCCTCTCTCTCTCTCTCTCTCTCTCTCTCTCTCTCTCTCTCTCTCTCTCTCTCTCTCTCTCTCTCTCTCTCTCTCTGTATTTGTGTCTGTGTAAGTGTGTGAACTAAACTCAGGTCCATTTCAAGAATAGTATTCAAGAGCATTCTCTCCAGCCCCAACAGGCCCAATCTGTTGTGGTTAATTTCAGCTGCTCTGATTAAGATGCTAATGGCAACTGAGAGGACCCATGTTCCACAATGGTTACCAACCTGAAGTCCTTCGGTCTCTCTGTGGGTCTCATCTGTAGGTGAAGAGGGCTGTAACTAGTGCCTGCCCTGATGGAGTTGCCCACTCAGGACTGTCTACAGTAAGGCAGCATGAAGAGCTGGGAAATGCTCAATAAATGCCGTTTATTATCAGGTATTAGTTATGACGTTATTCAAGAACCTACCTGATCTGTAAAGAAACCTTAAAACTTAATGCATTTGCAGCTGACACCAGTGTTTCATATCTGAGTATTTAGCTGCAGAGAATGTTGGTTCCCTAGACAGTTGGTTGGGCTGAATTTGGCTTTTACTGTTTAACCTTGCTATCACTAATTATTTGATTTTTTTTCTCTCCACAAATTGTAAGTTATTGTGCATCAAAGTCTTTGGGCTTGCTGCATGTATTAGTCAGGGATTTTCTAGAAAAACATAACTGATAGAATGAATATATATGTATATACATATGTGTACACAGACACATACATACACGCTCATGCACTCACATGCACAAACACGATTTATTAAAGGGACTCTCAGGCTGTGGTCTTATGATTCCACAATGGCTGTCTTTGTAGGGAAAGTCCAAGAATGCAGTAGTTGTTAGGTTTGTAAAGCTGCATGTCTTAGTGTTCATCAGAATATGCGGGAACCCCAAAAACGTTGGCTGGAATGCCAGTGAAAGACTGAACTTGCCAGTAATACTGAGGGCAATCAGGCAGGAGCAAGCTACCACCTGCAGTGTCCTTTGTAGAGGCTGCCACCAGAAGGTGTGAGACAGACTTAAGATGGGCCTTCCAACCTTAAATGATCCAACCAAGAAAAACCCCTTACAGGTATATCTAGATGGTTTTAGTTAATTCCAGTTGTAGTCAAGTTGACAATCAAAACCACAGTATTTATGAAGCCTCATGCTTATAATCCCAGAACTTGGGATGTGGAGGTAGGAAGATCACTAATTTAAGGCTGATATTGCCTCAAATACAAACAGAGATCAAGGGGTAGGGAGAGAAAGGAGAGAAGAGAGAGAGAGGAAGAGAGGTGAGAGAAACACCTTTGGACCAGGTTTGGTGGCACACACTGGAAGCCCCAGGTACTTACTTGGGAGGCTGAAACAGGAAGATGACTTGAGCCTGTGAGCCCAGGACCAATCTGAGCAACACAGCAAGGATACGCGTCTCAAAAAACCAAAAAAACTTTGGGTGAGCAAGACAAGAAAAACACTGAATGCTTATAAAAGTGTAGAAACAGAAATCCCTCTTGCAAGTTGAGAGGCACAGCTGGGTACTTCCTTTAGGCAAGTAGACACTCGGCACCCAACGCTGTTACTAGCTTCAGAAAGCAACCAGTGCGCCCAACAAAATCTTCATCTAGCCAGACCAAACCCAGCTCTGAGACATGAAGACAGAGTTCAGGCCTCACGACCCTGAGGGCCCAACCCTAATTGAGCAGCCTTCATTCTTCCAATCTCTGAACGTTTATGTTGCTTTACCTTGAGATCTCGGTGGCTGCAGTTACGGGAATCAGTTCCTTAGCGGTGCTGCTCACTACACAGCCTTTGCCTACGTTTGCTCTGTCTACTCAAGTAGGGTTTGAACTGTTGAGAGCAAGAGCAAAGTCTGTCATTGCATAAAGTATCTGACACCAGTGCTTGCTTCAGTTTTGTTTTCATTTTGTTTATGATTTCCTAGTCAGAGTAAGTAATTTCTTCAATTCCAGAACTATTGAACAGAGTAGGAGAAGGAATCTTATCAGCTACAAATTTAGGTGATCAATATATTAAGTGTCCATTTTATACTGTGAACTAAGAATAAAATAATGAAGATACTGAATTCAAGTGCTTCCCAGTTCAAGTACTATTAGAGGGTTTGGCAACGGTTATGAATGCTTATTTGAGGAATATCTAGGTACAGATAGTCAAAGCTTAAACACTGTAGCTTCAAAATGCCGGTGTATACCAAAATCACCTTGGAGTTGCTTAAAATATAAATTACTATTCTCTCCTCCAGGTTTGGTATTCAGTGGATCTAGGAGAGGGTTGAAAATCTGTGTTTTCATAAAACTGACTCAAAATGACTATCACTATGCGAGTAAGATTAGAACATTTTCCACCTTGGCACTTTCTTAAAAATATATTTTATTTATGTTTGGTTTCCCACAGAGGCCAGAAGACAGGAGATCTCTTGGAGCTGGAGATTGTGAGCTGTCTGTAGTGGGTGCCACAAATCAAACTTGGGTCCTTTGGAAGAGTGCAAGTGCTCTTAACCACTGAGCCATCTCTCCAGCCCCACTTTAAAAATCTGTTATATGCTTTTTATAGGAAATCATGTTGCACAAAACTCACATGGACTTAATGCATTATATATTTTGTCCATGTGTCTTAGTTCTGAGCTTCCTTGGATTTTGTTAAACATGGAGTCACACCCTAAAATGATGAGGATTTTTTTTTCCTTTGAGCCTCTTGGATGAAAGTTGGTATTATATGAATAGATATCATTGAATTTGGACCTTCCTATAATTGAAATTTTAAAGTATGCTTTTAGCTAAATGTTTTCAATGCTATTTTGTATTTAGTTCTTTAGTTAGTTTGTAAAGCATAGAATTACTAGAGTATTGGGCATCTGAGCAACTGCAAAATTGTTTCCATACCCTCCCTAATCCATATTTCTTTTCGGAGGAAAGGGTTTGCGAGAGGAGGTGGGGGTCTCTTCTACTGAGCCCTATGCCTTGGTTATGGATTCTAGCTATCTTCGTAGATGAGACGTTGTCCCTGGTGAGGAGCACTGCTGAGCATGCAGGCCTGTCCTCTTTGGACATCTGTCTTAAACCCTCTGTGGGACCTGCCTCCTCATGCAGCCATCATTTTGAGTTTTGAGCCTGTTGTTGACTCTATAGATCTGGGCTGAAGTCAGTTATCAGAACTGCGACTTGCCATTAGCTGAGTATAAAGTTTTAATTCTTAATAAAGGTCTCCTTTTTCTCTTTGGCTCATAGTGCTTTTGATGTAATTTTTAAGAAGTCATTACCCACCCATGGCCATAAAAACTTGTTTCTGTATTTCCTCAGAGTTTTTATGTTGTTAGCTTTGCATTTAGATGGTTGGTTCATCTTGAGCTAACTTTTGTGAGTGGTGTTGGGTATCTGTCTTCATTCTTTAAACAGTGAATTGTTCCAGCACCATTCATTCTTTTTTCCCTTTGGATTGTGTGAACAGCTTTGTTGTTAAATGTAAGGGTTCTCATTGACTTGTTTACTACTTTACTAGGTCCTTATACCGCTTCCTCCCTCCCAACCTTTAAACCATGATAATCCCTTCCACACCCCCTCCCCAACACTTTGTAGGAGAGAAAGAAAGTTGGAGGGGGAGGAGAACATAGACCTCTTTAGACTACTTCCTATTGATTAAGGGTGTTGAGTTCCTAGGGGCAAGTCCAGTCTTCACTGTCAGACTACCCAGCCAGTCCTGTAATAGCAAACATAGCCTCAGGATGAACCACCAGCAGCTGGACAGCAGCTGCCACAGACCCTCTGGGGTTCTGAATTTGTACCCTCTCCAGAGTTCCCAAAAAACTATCTGTTGCTGAGAAAAAACACACCTCTCCTAGAGCATGAGACAGTCATAGTTAGCAGCTGTGGACAAACTGAAGCAACTCCATATACCACACCTGGGATTAAAACAAAAATGTGCTCACATAACTGGGTTTTAAAGGAAACCAAAATTCTTACTACAAGTTTCGGGAGTCCTGTAGCTATCTTTGTGGATTGTTCTTTCTTCTGCCCTTTCCACCCCCTTAACACTAGATAAGAGAGAAAAAAGGATAAAGTGGAAAGATATCCCTGAATAAAGTCAGGGGTCAGAAAGGGGGAGACATTATCATTAGACTGTTTCCTGCTGATTAGGGATCTTAGGATATCTAATTTTTCCTAGTTTCTTTTTTGTTCACAACTACTTAAAGAACCTCAAACACAACAACCAACCAACAACCCACACTGCCTTTTGGGGCCCTAGCATTTATATACCTTCTGAAAAGTCCCCAGAATTCCAAATGTCACACTAGGGTAGAAACCATTTGCAGCTGTCAAAATCATGCCCCTGCTAGAGCACAAGGCAAATCATTGTCATCAGCTGTGTAGAGTCTGAAGTAGTCACATATCCCGCACCTGGGATTCAAAAGAAAACATTCTTATCATATTCCTGTGCTTTTAAAAGAAACCAAAATTCCAGAATTCTCACTACCAAGTCCTAAGCCTGTTTTACTGATTTTGGTTTGTTAAACATTTGTATTTTTTTTTAAATCTCCAAAAATAGTTGCTTTTCGAAATGAATTTTTCTTTTTATCTTTTAATAAGTCAATAGGCAATTGGAATTATCAAGTTCCTTAGTGTTTTAAAATATGTATACAATATCTTAGGTAAAAGCTTTAGCATTATATAAAATTTCAGGCACTGTGTAATAGCTTTTAAGTGTTTTTTGTATTTATTTAGCAATGACTCAAAGATGGATAATTGCTAGGAGGAATGACCATTAGCAACATTAGCATTATGCACACTAAGGAAAGACTGAAAACAGAAACCCAAAAGTGGCAACATTCAGAGTAGCGTGTGGTTGTGCAGAGAGAGGTTGTGCTTTCTCAAACTGCTGGGTTTTGAACACCAGACATTTGCTTGTTAAAAACTACAAGAGAAACTTTTGAAACTATTATTTGTTGTACATTTTCTGTTTCGAAAAACAAATGTTTTCTGCACACCTTTTCTTTGCTGCTTGATGTTGTGTTCTTGGCATGCAAAGAGACCACTTCTTGGAGAGACGTGTCTTCTCATCTCTGCTGCATGTGCACGCTGCTGAACATGGAGTGCCTCGCCTGCTTGTGTGGCGTGGGATGCTTCTGTGCGTGCCGCTCATGGGCAGCCGCCATGCCGTAGATGTCAAGCTGATGGGTTTTTGTTATTTAGGAGTCTCTGTCTGAAGTAGAAGAGAAATACAAGAAAGCCATGGTGTCCAATGCCCAGCTAGACAACGAGAAGAACAACCTGATCTACCAGGTGGACACCCTCAAGGACGTCATCGAAGAGCAGGAGGAGCAGATGGCAGAGTTTTACAGAGAGAACGAAGAGAAATCTAAGGTAGCTGTTCATTTCATACACCTGTCTTGGGGGCGGAAAATCAAAGCCTGCTGTAAGGAGATGGGGCTGGTGGGAGCTGCAGTCACAACCCAGTGGTCCGAGAAGTCAGCCAGTGCCTGATCAACTTTTACAACAACTTTTTTTGAAGGAAAAACTTCTATACTTTTTTAGGCTTTTAGAAACTAGATTGCAAATTCAAATATTTATTCTTTTAACTGGGAAAATGCCATTACGTTGCTTCTTTGTCTCCATTTTAAACAGAATGGAAGTTTGGAAGCTCTCAGTGAGACAGGCCAGTTTTTTCTGTGAGCTTCTAAGTACTTCAAGAGACTCCACTTTCCAAATAACCAGTTGCTTAGATGCAGCAGTTTAAAGATGCTTGTCAGAAGCTGACAGGTGTTTGCCTAAGAAGTCACAGCTGAAGAAGAAACCCACCAGTCTAAGGGCCATAGCTGCCCGCAGGCGGCTGCAGCAAAGACACTGGGTTGTACTAAAAGTTTATTGGACCTGGACATTTTAATGTTGGCTTCTGAGTAGAGAATAAGTAGATGCTATTGTTAGAAATTAATTACGGCTGTATTACCAATATAGAAATAAAAAGAAAAGGCGTTATAATGCTTTAGTAAGAAACCAGCTTATCTGACATTTAAAAACACGGTATTAAGGGGGCTGTTAAGAAGGGGTGACTTGGTGGCTAAGCACACTGGCTGTTCTTCAGAGGGACCCAGCTTTAGTTGCCAGCACCCACATCAGGTAGCTCACAACTGCTTGTAACTCCAGTTCCACAGGACCTGACCCACGCTCTGGCCTCTGCAGGTTCTGGCATACTCATGGTACACATACATGCATGTAGATATTCACACAGACACATAAAAGAAAAATAGGTCTTTAAAATTTATATTGATTTTAAACATAGGAAAAGAATGTAGAATCGAATGAGTCCATCAGGCTTCCTCTTGTTGCCATTAACCCAAGGTTAGCCCAGCCCTGTCCTTTTCCACTCTGTATTTAAAACAAATTCTAGGCATCTAATTTTAATAATTAATCTGAACAGACTACATGTTCTTCCTTTAAGTGTATTACAAAAACATTTCAGGGGCTAGGGATGGTGGAGCAGATAAAGCACTTGTCATGTAAGTGAAAGGACAAGAGTTTGGACTCCAGGGCCATGTAAATTCCACAGCATGGCAGAGACAGGCTCCTGGGTAAGCTGGGGAGACAGATTGAGATACACGAATCACAGAGTCTGGGTTCACCAAGAGTCTCTGCCATAACAGAGAATGCATCCCTGGCTTAAGCCTCGGCCTCCACACATGAGTATCTGACACCCACAGACATGCGTGCACACACATGCTCATAAAAAAGACCAAGTCATACTTGAAAAATTAATATCAATTCCTATATATTAAAATTTTAGTGGTTTCAAAGTGCCATACCCAGTTTTCCTTGTTTATGCTTAGAAAAAAATGAGAAGCTAGCCACGGTTGTGTTCATAATCCCAGCCCTGAGAAGCTGAGGTAAGAGGATGATGGGTTTATGGCCACCAGGATTACACTGAGACCCTTTCTCAAAACAAAACAGAAACAAGCTGGTATGGTGGCATACATCTTTAATCACAGTATGGAGGAATTAGAGTAAAGAGGACGGTTTGTGAGTCTGAGGCCAGCTCAGTTTAGTAGTATCTTCTGGCCAGTCAGGACTGTCCAGTGAGACCCTGAGATCTTGTATCATCCCTACCACACCCCAGTCAACCCTCTTCCAGCCACACCTTCCCGGGCGGGGTCCTGATGCTCTGTTGAGACTCTTAGCTATTGGTTCCCTTTCCACCTCTCCCCAGTACAGTTTAGATCTGAGGGAATGTGATTGCCTGTCCTAAGAGCTTGCTGTTCTTAAATACTTTTTTTTTTCATGCCCGCAGTATCTTTTTTGGGGTTCCCTGTCCTCCTCAGTTCCTGTGAACAGGCTGTCAGGTTTAGAGGTGTCACTAAATGTAACTGGAGCCCTTTTTTGCAAGCCTGCTTCAGAAGTAGCATGGTCCTTTTTACAGAGCCCAGGTAGTTGACTGTCTTCTCATGCTGTAGCTGGATGTTTAGAGCTTAGATCCAGTTCCAGGGAATCTGATACCTTCTTCTGGCTTTCACGGTTACCAGGCAAGAGGGTGATGCACAGTCACACATACAAGCAGGCACTCAGACACACACACAAATTACAAAATGACTCAAGTCATATATAGCTTCCCAGTCTGAGTCAGTGGGGTTTAGTGTATTCACGTAAAGGTGCACCTGTCACCCAAAAATATTGTCATTCTCTCAAGTAGAACCTGAATGTTCATCATCTTGCTGTGCTTGATCCTCCGGCCCCAAGTAACTATTGATCTTCTTGATGTCTCTATAGATTTCCTCATTCTAGACTTTGGTATCAACAGAATCATAAAATGCACGATTTCCTGATTGTTGTCTTACACTCAGTGGAGTATCCCTGAGTTAGCCATGTTGTGGAGTAAATATCCGTGCTTCATTTCTTCCCGTGACATGTTACTATTCCATCTCTAGGGTTAGGGTATCCAGCAGCATTCATTGATATTTGGTTGTTTTTCGTCTTTGGCCTTTCATGAGAAATGCTGACGTGAACATCTCTGTAGTTTTTGTGTGGTCATTGCGTCCCTTTGTCTAATTACTGAGGAGTGGGATTGTTGGATTGCTTGGCAGCTGCACAAGCTGAGTGAGGAGCAGCAGACTTTCTAAAGCACTGTTGGCATTTCAGCCGATGTTACTGTCTGTGTTTGTTACCAACATCCGCTCCACTGTTTGGTGTAGTCATCTAGTGGATGCAGCCCTGATTTGCATTTCTCTGATAAAGCTGGTTTTCAGTATCTTTCCATGGGCTTCTGGTTTCTCTTTTGAAATTGCTCATTTTTTCAGTTTTTATTTCTGTTGTAAGACTATATTTCAGATATAGATTACATAACAGATAAATGATTTGTAGCTGTCTTCTCGCAGTTTTGTATTTCTTTTTAACCTTCTTATGCTTTGTGGCCTAATTATCTTTTATCAGGTCAATCTCTAGAGAGGATCTTCATTTTTTATTACGTAGATGAGACAACTTGCATAGTTTTGAAAGTCAAGATAAAGATTCCTTTGCTTTTATAGTTTAAAAATAAGGAGTTAAACTCTCACAGTGACCAGTCATCCTTTATGAAGTCTTTATAAACTTGTGTGGTGTCCTTTTAAGCTTTTGTTCCTTTTGATGCTCAGATTGTCCCACTGCTGGCTATTATGGGCCCCTTTTCTGCTGATTCCCAAGTACTTTGGAGGGCTCCATGCTCCCGGACGGACAAGCATGCTCTGGCCTTGTCAGAGGAGAGCCTCCATGCTCTCCTGCAGGCCCAGCTGCTCCTGATGCTCAGTTACTTCATGACCCTTCAGTCAAAATATGTATGTGGGCTCGTGTGTGTTTGTATGACAAAATACACTGTGCTGTGATGGTTCAAGTTTACACACATGACTGAGGCATGTGCCAGTCCCTGATGTTCTTGGTCTCCTCTACCCTAATCCTTCCTGCTGTGTCCCATGTCAACAAAGGTAAACGCTAAACAAGTTCAGTTACTAGAGACATTTGCCCCTTCCCTTCCTCACCCAGGCTTCCACCCTGTGCATCAGCACAAGTCCTGACTGACAGCACTCAGCATGGGGCTTCTTTCACAGGGCTGGGTGGACACTGTCCCCTCTGTGCCACACTCTACCCCACCAGGCTTCATTTGCCAGGACGTAGGCTATTTCTTCTACCTGGACTTATACTATTTATTTATTTTTTAAAGATTTATTTATTATGTGTAAGTACACTTGCTGCCCTCAGACACACCAGAAGAGGGTGTCAGATCCCATTACGGATGGCCATGAGCCATCATGTGGTTACTGGGAATTGAACTCAGGTCCTCTGGAAGAACAGTCAGTGCTCTAAACCGCTGAGCCATCTCCCCAGCCCATGGAGTTACACTTTAATTTGATTCCGACCTATGTAGGTATGTCTGAAGCCCAGCAAAGCACGTGGATCTCCGTTTTATCTGGCTCTCATCCTT
This sequence comes from Apodemus sylvaticus, assembly GCF_947179515.1. NCBI lineage: Eukaryota > Metazoa > Chordata > Mammalia > Rodentia > Muridae > Apodemus > Apodemus sylvaticus. Next base: position 12,816,471 of record NC_067478.1, on the reverse strand, counting down.
GTTCTCCTCTTTGGGAGAATTCTTTTTATTTTATTTCTATTTTTAAAAGATTTCATTCATTTTGTTTTATATATTGTATGTCTGTACACCATATGCGTGCCTGGCGCTTGTGTAGGTCAGAAGAAGGAATTAGATCTTCTGGAACTCCACCTAGAGATGGCTGAGAGCCACCACATGGCTGTTGGCAACCACACTCAGGTTCTCTGCAAGAGCAGCAAGTGCTCTCACCTGCTGAGAGGTCGGCCTCTCCTGCCTCGAGAACTCAGCTTTTCTTATGTTTAGTGATTTGTCTTTCCTTCCACAAGCCAAGAAGATATGTCAGCCACTTTGATTAAGAAGGAGATACAACATTTGAGATTGATGGAGACACATCCATTTGTGCTCCTCCCTTAGAGAACAGCAGCGCCCAGCAGCACCCAGCAGCTGCTGCTCTGCTTGTGCACACAGGTCTTTGCTGATTTCCCTGCTGCAGTCACTCCGGTGTGCACATGCATGCTGTTTGCAGTGTTTCGTGCAGAAGTCATTCTGCAGAGCTGTGTGTGCTCACACAGAGCTGCTGTATTTCTCTTCCTGTGAGCATGTGTCCTATCGTGGCTGTTCCCTTCTTGTTTCCTGGGCTTTAGCCTGGTTTTCCTTGTTCTCGGTGGGGTTGTTGTTACTGTTGTTATTTTAGGAGTTCTCCAGATGGAAAAAGCATAATAAATCTTTGACTTTGAACATAAATTATAATTTCTGTGTAGCTGGTTATTCTTATCTTTACTCTGTGGTAGCTTTTGCTAACAACCTTAGTTACTCTCTTGTGCTGGTTTTCCTTTATTACTGTTGCATATTGGAGCCCCACTTTATCGTTACTCATTTAAAAATTATCCCTACATTTGCTTTCCCTTTTGGAGCTTTTCTTCCTTCATCATACAAGATGGAGATTTAACATTTGACACTTTTCATGCAAGTCAGCCATCTAGGTATGATTCTGAAAGTCACACGGGACCTCTCTGTTAACTTACACATGCTCAGCTTTGTCTATCCCATGAGCTCTAACAGCATCATCTTCCTAATAACAGGAATTGGAAAGGCAGAAACACATGTGCAGCGTGCTGCAGCATAAGATGGATGAACTCAAAGAAGGCCTTCGGCAGAGGGACGAGCTCATCGAGGTATGTGCTGCACCGGTGACATGCTGGGTTTTGAAAACTGAGTCAGGTAGGATGGTGGTGTGTTTGTTGGAAGACTGTTAAAGTCCTGTAAAGCAGTGTTCTCAGCTGTCCTAATGTGTTCCTTATGTTGTGGCCTGTGACCTCCAATCATGAAATTATTTCTGATGCTACTATAATTTTGCTACTGTTATGAATACTAATGTATAATAGTAATAATTATCTGTGTTTTCTGATAGTCTTAGGTGACCTGTGAACAGGTTGGTTGTCCACTAAAGGGATCATGACATACATGTTGAGAACTGCTGATATACAGTTTACTTGTGTTAACACTGGCTCTCTCACAGTTTATTGAAAATGAAATATGAAGGCAAGCATAAAAAGTGAGTGTCTAACAGCTCTTTAAAATTCCCGCTTTAACAGGAGGAGTTTTGGCCAATGCCTTTTATTCTTAAGCACTTTTTCCTGAAGATTCCATAGGAGGTTGGAAAGGGAAGCACTAGAGAGTCACACATTCTATGGGTCCTAGTGCATGCCATGCTATAGGACATGATTCTTGAGCGAGAATTTTAACCTTTGCTTGAGGTAGCTGAAGAAAGGAGGGAGTTGTCACGCTCTTACATGGAGGGCTTCAGCCCTCCACTGTGGAGGGACTCTGTGCCTGCCACACCGAGGGTAGCATCCCTGTGCAAAGGACGGTGGGGGCCCCAGCACGTGTTCAAGGCATTTGTCTACTGCCATCCGTGCTGCGCTGAAGTGTTTTGGTTTTTATTAAGAATTCCATGTGAAGATAGTAAAGTTTGATTTTTGTCATTTGTCACCAGTTTCTTGGATAATAAGCCCAGGGTGCTAGATTCAGACTTGAAAGCCTTAGTCTTTGTATGTTCTCAGTTCCTGTCTTTTGGATTTCAGTATCTGTTGATCATGCACAACTGAAACCTGGGTATCACATGTAATGCCTTTAGGTCTGGAGAATTAAGGCTTGCATAGTTAAGTGGAGAGAGTGTGAGTAGAGCAGTGTTGCTGGTCATCGATTGGTGATGCCTAGGGAAAACATAGGAAGAGGCCTGGGATAAGCACTTGCTCGGGCTCCTCTTCTGTTGCTGTGACAGCCAAAAGCAGCTTAGGGGAGGAGGAAAGGGTTTATTCATCATGCATTTTCAGGTCACAGTCCATCCCTGAGGGAAGTCAGGGCAAGAACTCAAGTCAGGAACCTGAAGGCAGGATTGTTTGCTGTTCCACACAGCATCATCTCCAACCAGGGAACTCACAACCAAGGAAGTACACAGTGAACCATGGAGCACGCTGTGTGCCATCCTGGCTCGCTCACTGGATGGCGGGAGCTTAGACTCCTCACTGTAGTTTCCTTATATAGGCCAGGCTGACTGCCCACCACGGGGTGGCCCTCTCATATCAGTGAGCAGCCCAGACAGTCTCTCACTGACATGCTTGCAGACTGACCTGATAAAGACGATTATGTGCACCTGAGACTTTCCCCCAGGGGATTCTAGGCCATCTTAGTGCTGACTAGGACATCATCACTCCCCAGAAGACTTGCTTGAGAACAGCTAAGTGTTAAAAATCCCACCTTTCTAAAAACTAATTTTTTAATACTTTTTGATATTCTTGATATTATATTTTTTGCCAACAGAAATCAAAATGATCAAGCGGAGTTATGTCTGTCTTTTTTCTAGTTCTGCTTTACCAAGTAACATTCAAAGCTACAGTTTCCTCTCTATTAAAGGATTATTTGAGCCAGGCAGTGGTGGCACATGCCTGTAATCCCAGCACTTGGGAGGCAGATGCAGGTGGATTTCTGACTTCGAGGCCAGCCTGGTCTACAGAGTGAGTTCCAGGACAGTCAGGGCTACACAGAGAAACCCTGTCTCAAAAAACAAAAACAAAAAAACAAAAAAACAAACAAACAAAAAAGAGGATTATTTGCTCATGAGCAGACTCAGGTTTCCTCCTGTAAATATAAGTGTCGCCATGTTTGGGTGGAAGGGCAGTTCTCACAGGATGAATGTGCAGGCGTGTGTTATGTAGGGATGAAGGTGATGGCTGCCGTTGAGTGAGCTGCACTTGAAACAGTTGTTCTCATATCTTTTGTGACATTTGCCCCGCCCCCTTTTCTCGGTGCTCGGGATCAGCCCCAGGTCCTGTGCGCACAGCACATGCTTGGCTGCCTCCTGCTGTCCTGTCTTCCCTTGCTGACTGTGTGGTCCAGCAGGGAGACAGTGAATGTCACCTTTCTCTTCTCTGTGGATCCTAGACTTCCCTCCCCCTGTGAGAATTCACCCACCTCCTTCTGGTTTCCTTCTAACTCCCTTGCCTTTTTCTTTCTACTTTTATTTTTTCCTCTCCCTCTTCTTCAGGAGAATCAGCGCCTCCAGCAGAAAATAGACACCATGACAAAAGAGGTGTTTGACCTCCAAGAGACCCTGCTCTGGAAAGATAAAACAATTGGGGTATGAGAGGAGGTGGGGTATGCAGAAGCTCATTCCTGAGGAGACCAAGAGAATGTGACTCAGAGGGGCCAGAAAGCCACCTTCTGTTATGACACATTAGACAGTGTGGGTAAACAGAAGACAGATCATACCTTCTCTAGGAAACGCTGGTACTGTGCCCAGAGAGAACCTCTCTTTGCAGACTCCATGCTTGTGAAACTTGCAAATAGAAACTTTTAACAGAAGTGTCCTTCATTCCTCATATAATACGGATTCTTATCCCACAACAACCACAGGCGTCTAATTCAAATTCCGTGGGCAGTTAGATATGCTTACATTATAAAATATGGATTGAAAAAGAAGATGGGGGCGGAGGGGGGATGCTAGCTTATAAATTGTTGGTGAATAAAATAGGAAGGGATTACAAATGAGTTTAATTATGGAAATAGATGGGAATGTAAGATCGTGGGGCTGCCAAGCTGTGATACAGTTCTAATTATAACCCTGAAGGCCCAGTGGGGCCTGGTTGGGAGAACGTCCTCACTTGCTGCTTGTGTGGTGCTGCGGCACACGCCAAGCATGCTACAGGATAGCATAATCAGCCACACCCCTAGTTCTGTGGGGTAGAGATTTAAAGAACAGAAGATACTTTTATATAATTTTTTGAAGCTTAAGTTATCCAGTCTCCAAAATTCCATCAAAACCTAGAAAATCTTCCCAAGGAATATTGCAATTGTGAATTACTTCATTTATAAATGTTTCCTTGGGAAAGTGAAGTGAAGTGTGGGCCGGGGGCACAGAGTAGGGGGAGTGGAGTGGAGTGTGGGCCGGGTGCACAGAGTAGGGGGAGTGGAGTGGAGTGTGGGCCGGGGACACAGAGTAGGGAGAGTGGAGTGGAGTGTGGGCCGGGGACACAGAGTAGGGGGAGTGGAGTGGAGTGTGGGCCGGGTGCACAGAGTAGGGAGAGTGGAGTGGAGTGTGGGCCGGGGACACAGAGTAGGGAGAGTGGAGTGGAGTGTGGGCTGGGTGCACAATAGGCAGTTGATAGAGAAAAAGTTGAAAATGCACACCCTGTCCGGGATGGCCATCTCACGGGTCAGGCACCCCAGGGCTTCTTATTTGCATGGTTTTCTTAGTGTTTTAAACTGATTATCTTGGAACAGGCGCTGACTGGTTAGAGTAAACCCACACAGCCCATAAAGTAGCTCACTGAAACTGACCTTGTTTTCCTACTAAAAAGGCATGCCTTTGACTTCAGCACTTGGAGGAAGAGGCAGGCAGGTGGATCTCATGAATTCAAGGCTAGCCTGGTCTATATAGCAAGTTCTACACCATCTAGGGCTACACAGTATGACCTGTCTCAAAAAGACAGAAAAGAAAGAAATGTACATGCTGATGGTGAAGATATACATCACTTTGCTTTTAATTGTCTGAGGATTTATTGAAATTTTCTATAAGATATAATGTGTTTAACTTTTAAAAAGTGAACTTTGGTAGGCTGCTGAGATAGCTCAGGAGGTAAAGTGCTTGTCTTGCATGTGTGATGCCTTGGTGTTGGTCTCCAGAACCCACCAGAAGGTAGAAGCAGGGGAGACTCCAAAGTGCTCCTCTGACTTCTGTGGTATGTGTGCCAACTCACACCACACACACACACACACACACACACATCATACATACATACATACATACATACATACATACATACATACAATGGTAAATTCTTTGTTGAAAAATTAAATGTTTTTAAATTGAAGAAAGTTAGAATTCATGTTCAAGTGTAAGAAATGATACCAAGATATCCTGTGTCCCCTTTGCTCACGAATGTTAGTCACATCCTGCAGAGCTGTAGTACAGTGTCACAGCTAGGACGTGCCTGGTACAGTGAAGACAGAGCCACCTCCCTTTGTCCTTTTTATAGACATCCATCTATCACTACCCTTCAGTCCTGAGAGCCACTCTGTAATTTTGCCATTTTAAGAATGGTGTATAAATAGAAAGCTACTGTGTGTAACATTTTTGGACATAGATTTTCTTCCATTCACATAACTAGGAAAGTTCATCCAGCTTTAACAGTACTTCATCCCTGCCTTAGCTTTTCTTTACATTGGGCTTATTACAAAGGTTTTCCACTTAACCGTTGGACACATCAGTGCACACTGTTCCTGTCCTCTCCAGCTTATAGTCTGTACCCATAATGCCTCACCCCTGCTGGCCACTGCTCCACCCTGTCTCCTAGTTAACTACTCAGGCTCCTCATGGAGATGGAGTCATAGAGTGCTTACTTGTTCATGGGCTGCTTGATTTCATGAGAGCCTAAAGCTTCGCCAGCATTACAGGTTGTGTAAGGATTAATGACTCTCTCTCTATCTCTCTCTCTTTCTCTCTCTCCCTCCCTCCCTCCTCCCTCCCTCCCTCCCTCCTTCCTTCCTTCCCTCCCTCCTTCCTTCCCTCTCTCCTTTCCTCCCTCTCCCTCCTCTCCTCTCCCCCCTCCCCTCCCCCCTCCCCTCCATCCTCTCCTCTCTGTGTGTCTGTGTGATTTTACTATGTAGCTATGTAGTTCAGGCTGACTTTCCCATTTCCTTCTCAGCGCTGGGGTTCCAGGCACCCTTCACCCACACTCAGCAAATGTTCTTTCTTTTTGAAGCTGAACGGGATTCCCTCCTCATGTCATCTGGGAGCAGCCTCCGTCTCTGCATGCTGTGGACATGTAGTGCAGACATCACTTTTGTGCTCTGCTTTCAGTATTTTGTGTATATCCGCAAGTTATTTAGTAACTCTGTTTAACTTTTTGGAGGCCTAGCCAGTCTGTATTCCACAACATTCTGCTCCTCCACACTCCCCAGAGCAGTGAGCACGGTGGACTTGCTGCATTTCTTCACCAGCACTTGTGACTTCTGTCTGGAGCTGTCCGTCATCTGCACTCACTCTTTGCTCTTTCCAGTCCTAGGAATGGACGCAGGCACTCACTCCTGATAGGCAAATGCTCTGCCTCTGAGCTATATCTCTAGACATGGACTTTTTCTTTTTGAGACAGAGTCTATGTAGACCGGGCTGAATCCATACATTTCAGCCTCCTTTATATTCGCTTCAGCACCCAAAACACACCACTCTTCTCTAGCCTCACTTTCAAGAGTAAAATCTAGGGACTTCGTCAAGAAGCCTTCTCTCCCACCTTCCTGTGGTGGCGGCAGTCCTCTCGGCACTGGCCTGCAGATCTCACAGGTTCTCAGCCAGACTAGAGTGGCACACATAAACGTAAATGGGCCTCCGCGCTCTGGTCACTCCAACCCAGTGAATTTTCATTTTCAGTAACTGCAGTAACTTAACTGGTTGCGTACTATACAGCCTGTTCCAAATCTCTGTTTGGCTTTTTGGTGCTAAAATTAGATGTTAGATCTTTGACAAAGAATTATTTAGATCTCTGCAAAGATGAACTCTGTACTTTGATCTGTTGACAGAGGCAATTGCTGCCTGCAGTCACAGGGCGGTGGTTATGCGGTCAGGCAATACAGAGAATTTCAGATCTAGAACAAATACATTTGACCCAATTATAAGGTATTTCAGTAGCTTTCAACTTTTGTGGTAAAATGAACAAATACACAGGATATATTTTATTTTCCTATCTATAATTATGGGAAGAAGAAATTTTAAAATCTAAAAGTAAAAACAAAACCCAGTACTATAATTATAGACAGAGGTACAAAAGCCACGTACTGGTGCTTGCTGGAATTCTTGAGATTGGTCTATTCCTGAGGTCTTTTGTAGTCAGTGGGATTATTGAGAAGCGTATTGTGAAAGTGACCACCTCCTCAGCTACATGTCATGATAACACCCCAACTGCATGCCAGGCTTTTGTCACATATATCTAACCTGTGGTGAGTCACTGCTGTGCCTCTAACACACATCTAACGCCCACAGTTCAGACAGGAAGTGTCCTGTGCTTGTTCTAATGTTTCATTTGTTGTTAAGGGTGTTGACACCAGCAGCAGATGTTAAAGGCTTCAGAATCTAGAGTCTCACATCACTTTACAGGTAACTGCAGATAGAGCAGATGTGTGGATTTCCACCATTTATAGGAAGAAGTTAGAGACTGACGGTGCAATATGAAAAAGAAGGAAGGGCTTGCCTAAGGGACATTTCTGAGTCATGTGGGATGAACAGGAAAGAAGAGAATGCAGGCTCTCTAGGCTGCGCTATAAAACCATGTGAGAGGGCTTTAGAACTGGAGGGAACTGCATCCATCTTCTCCCTCGGTGGCTACTTTGGACAGGGAGATGAGTGGTGCATCAGAGGGTAGAAGGGAGAGTGTCACCACGAGGTCATCTATCCACTGTTGCAGTCAGTGCTGTGCAGTGCTGGTGCTCACAGACTAGCACCAGGAGGGCTTTCTATAAATTACTCAGAGCCAGGCATGTTGGTTGACACATGCCTGTTATTCCACTGTTGGTAGACACTGGAGGCCCAGGACTACATAGCAAGTTCAAAGCCAGCCTAGGCAATAGGAGACCTTCTGTTCAGAAACAGGAACAACCAGGAAACACTTTTTATCCAAGTAACTAAGCAGTTGACCAGTTTTGACCTGGTGATGAGATGAGACTCAGTGTAGGAAGACTATGTAGTAGAAGGGTTCTCTAGAAACTGCACTCTGGCCAGGCCGCTCCCTCCGGGCGCTCTCACCCTGGTGTCTGAGCGTGGTTCCAGAGCCACCCACCTTTCCAAACTGTGTAACTTGTCAAGTGCAAGCAGTACTTCAGGCTACCATGCCTCTGAAGTGGGTGCTGCTGATAGGCCTTCTGTCTGTCCAGTGTGTTGGATGTGATTATGTTAGGTCCCCAAGGCTAGATTTGAAATTCCTGACTTCTTACCCAGCTCGGCTAGTGTTCATTTTGTGTTTTGTTTTCTTATTTTATCAGTGTATCAGAAAAACAAACGAATCATACTTGTGTATAATTAAGTTAACATAAGCAGGTTGTGGAGACTCAGGTGATATCTGAGTACTTTGCTCTAACGCTTGGAGAACAAACAGCCAGTATTTAAAATAATTTATCCAGATTTGCTTTTCTTCCCAAACTAATTTCATCTTAAAAAAAAAAAAACAAGCATATTATTAACTAAACTACTCTTATTTAACATGAAATGAAATGAAATGTGTGAGGTTTTTTTGTTTATCAACTGAAAATATTCTGAGGACGTAAGGCAGGAAACTTTTGTGTGTAAAGATGGTCTTCGTGTGACAAGCATGTCTTGCCAAGTCCATGCATGAGCGCTCTTCTGTTTAAACTCTTCCAGCTGTGTGCAGGCTGTTCCCCACTGCCTGGCTACTGTTCCCATGCTTCTAACCTCTGGCTGGTAGGCCTTCCTGCTTATTGGATCAGTCACCTTTCTCTTGCTTTTTTTCTATGCTGTTCTTGCTCTTGCTACCCTGCCTAAAACCAGGCCCTAGAAAAACAGAAAGAACACATTGCCTGCCTCAGGAATGAGCGAGATGTGCTCAGAGAGGAGTTGGCTGGCCTGCAGCAGACAGTGAAGACAGCGGAGGTATGTCAGCCTCGGCCTTCTTCCCCTCCTCTTGCTTTGTTTCTTTTCTGACTATAAACAACAGCCTCGATGATGGTTGATTGAGCTGTTTCCTCCCAGAGGTATATCACATAACTGATTTCTTACTAGCTTTTACCCATGGCAAACAAACATTGTCGCAGAGATGCTGCAGTAGAACTTAGTTTCTGTGCAGGTTATTGTTTTGATACCCAGTGTTTCTTCTCCACAGAAACATGGCTTAGTTATAATCCCAGACAGCACTCCCAATGGTGATGTCAATCATGAACCTGTGGTTGGAGCCATTACTGCAGTGTCTCAGGAAGCTGCTCAGGTCTTGGAGTCAGCGGGAGAAGGGCCACTAGGTGAGACACTACTTGCTGTTTAGTCTTGGACTGATGGCGGGCTTCCAGCTGGGTAGGTGCCAAGAAGGAATCTAGACTCATTGTCCTTAGACATTCTTGATCTTGAGAAACCAGCAGTGGAGTCTTCCTGAGGGAAGCACTGCAGGTTTATACACATCTCCTTTTACTTAAACTAGACTTTGTGCAGAGTGCAGAGTGCTAATCCCATGGGCACATCAGGGCTGGTAGGACTTCCCACCATATGCTTAGCCTCTTCCTGGACACATGGCTTTAGAGTCTAAGCTCATCCTAGGGCTCTGCAGCCCCCACTCTTCCTAAGGAGAGGTGGATGATGGACAAGACCATACTGAACGACCTGTGACTTCCAGAGCAGGGCTTGCAGTTCTGCTGAGAGTAACCCTAGAGAATGGGACGACAGCTTCTCTCCAGGAAGCCACAAAGGGGTCCAACCCAAATGTCGCCCTACAATAAGTCTACACTAGGGGAAGAAAAACAGCACAGATAGGTACGGAGTTGTCAGTTTACATTTAATTTTATTCTCCTTTACCTTGTTTTTTGTGTGTACAGTTTTCTTAAGGGAATGTGAGGCGCACTGTAAGAACAACACAGGCTGAAATATTTTAAAGTTAGTAGACATGTCTCATGTAGAATCCTAGAATTGTAATTAACTGTTGAGCACTGTGCGAAGGATGCAGGTGAGCTGGAGGAGAGAGCCTTGGGCGAGCTCGCCTTTGACACTTAACAGGACGATGTCATTTACAGGCCCATACCCCAAAACCACTCAAGTTAAAACAACCAAACCAAACCAGATTTACTGTTTTGTTCCCATATATACTGTTCATGGCCTGACACTGTAGAGAGCTGCAGACCACAATGGAAACTGGGACTGACATGGCCACCCTTACTTATTATGGGTTCATTGGCCGGCTGTGCATGGCTACTTTAGCTGAACTCGTGGTGTGTCCTCAGCACATGGGGCCTGTTCCTGCCCAGGCAGGATAGGGGCATCTGCCCCAGGCTGGAGCCCAGGTTCTGTGTGCTTGATCTTCTTGTGTTCATCAGTAAGTCAGTCATAGATTTAAATATCAGTTTAAGCCCACTCCGGGTTTTCTGACCCACCAGACTCTTTGTTTCACCCTGAGGTCTAGAGTTCCTCACTCACCTGCTCCCACTTAGCCGTTAGCCCCCTGGGACCTACTCCACACTCCTGGGCCCACCACCACCACCACTACCACCACCACCACCACCACCACCACCACCACCACCACCACCACCATCATCTGGTTTCCTCTGGACCCCAGTTGGTCTCTAGGCAGAAAGTCAGTGCTCTGGGAACAGATATTTTATTTGATAATTGTAACTATAGGGCTGGGAGTATGAATAAAGTATTCTTTCTATTGCAGTTAAAGCCTTTGTGTCCTTTCATGTTGAGATTGTAAATAATGTAATTTATTATACATTGGCTACCAGTGAACACATTTACAAGTTCAGTTTACAGCCTTCCCCCTTGTTCCAGATGTGAGGCTACGAAAGCTTGCTGGAGAAAAGGACGAACTCCTATCACAGGTAAGGCGTCTGCTCCTCTGAAACTATTAGTTTATCTAAGGTAGGCAATAAAATGCTAATACATTAGAATGCTCATTAGAAACTAGAAATAGCTGGGTGTAATAGTGCTGCATGTCTTTAATCTCAGTACTCAGAAGGCAGAGGCAGGTGGATCTCTGTGTGTTCAAGGGTAGCCTGGTCTCCATAGTGAGTTCCAAGACAGAACTATAGTGAGAACCCTGTCTTGAAAACCAACACATAAAAAAACTGAAAGAAAAAGTTAGAAATGTTTCTAACTTTGGTACTCAAGTGACATTTAAAGGAAAAAACTAATTCATGTTTTGTGTCTCAAAAACGAATGTATAGGCTGCATCCAAAGCTTGCTGCCTGGCCCTGCTATCCCGGCCTGACCGTCCCCCAGTGTGAGCCACTGACTAGATGACGCTGGTCCTTAAAGGACCATCTGTTGACATTCCTCTGTGGAAGACAAGCCTCAGCCACACATGTGCAAATTCCTGTCACCTCTTAAAGGCCAGTCTGTTTCCATCAGCTGGACTCTGAATGTTGGCTCTACAGGGAGCTACCCTATATTCAAGCTGGCTTCTCTTTTTTGGGCCGTATGCCTATTTTCTTGTGTTTATCACAAAGTTAGCTTGTGTTTTAAACAGTAGTTTAAGCCCACTCGGGGTTTTTCTGATATACCAGGGTTCCATCTTGAGCCTCTGACTTAACCCATCCTGGACTATAGAGGCTTCTTCACTCCTGGTGTGCTCGCCCTTCAGGCCCGGGGAGACTGTGCTGTGGATGGATGCTCTCCTCGCAGCCTTCCCACCTTCCTCTTTCCTTCACGCTTTTGTTGGTGTGTATTCTAGTAGTTTCCTGAGAAAGACCATGTGTGCTGTTAAAAAAAATTCCCATAAGCTCAAAGGCATATGAAAGTGTCATTCTCCTTAAGCGTTTTCAAAGGCCTATTTCTTCATTGTCCTGTCTTTGAGGATAGTTGTTCAGAATTGTGAAGTCATAGGCCTATGAGGTGGCTCAGCAATAAAGTACATGTTGTTCAAGTCACATGGCCTGAGTTCAGTAAGATAGGAGGGGAGAGCTGACTCCAGAGATGTTTCTGCCCTTGTGTGTGTGTACGTACACTTTGAGATTTGATCATGTTTTTGCTTTCCCCTGTCCTTTTCTCTTTCTAGTATCTTGAAATTTCACAGTTGATGTGTTCAGAAGTTTTCAAGCATTATAGTAGCCCTTGTAGATTCTAGAAACTCCTAGTTCTGAGTTGAAAAACCTGAGTGATTTTATTCCTGTTCAGTCAGTAAGGGAATGGCTAGTGATACTCCATGGTTTGATATCTTATTCATGGCATGTGGGAAGTTTAGATGAACAGATTGTTGGGGGTTTATCTGAAAAACCCATGCCCTGGAAGGTCTTAGTAGAAAGAGGTCAATCAATAGGATTTAGAAGCTGTATTGTATCTGAAAAGTTTCTATGAACACATTTATTATGTATTTCTCTAGCTCTGTTCAGCTATATTATATAGGCATGTAGTCAAGAAAGAGTTAGACTTCACCAGGGCAAAGGATGTATAAGACCATGATGGTCATGTTGGGCCTAGAAGTTAAGCTGTATGACCAGTGTTGATAGGACCTCTAAGTGGAGATCAGGTAGAGTTGAAAGAAGATAGATCAGTGACTGGAAGTGAATATGGCTGAGAATGTTAGGGTTAGGGTCTGGAGAGAATGAACTGGGACACAAGCAGTCATAGGACGTAGAACTAAATACTCTAGGGAGTATGGCTATCTAATGTGGTCAGTTACATGGCCAAGGGAAAAAGAGGTAGACGGCAGGATCTTTGATGGGCAGGTGTTCAGACATTGAGGTACATCATGGAAGCCTGCCACTACTCTGGGAGTACACTGAAATGCCAAAGACTTAAGATAGGGGTAGTTTGGGGGTGCAAGTCAGGAGTTAACATGAGGCACAATGCCTCAGTAAAGATATGAAGTACTTGGATATTATTAATAGAGATTAAGTGAGATTAAGAACAGAGACCCCAGGGAGTGAGACAAGGCCAGCTCAGCACCAGTGAGGAAAGCCTGAGAGCACCAGTGCATTTCCAGGCAGAGGTAGGAGGTGTGGAGTCATAAGTAGCAGCACTTAGTGGGGCTACAGGAATGGCAAGACTCTGTGAGAGTACTCAAGTGCAAGGTGTGCTCTGAGACAGGGCTTTGGCAGGAGCATTGGCTAGTACAGGCTGATGCTTCCAGAGGCATTGGAGAAGTTTGTGGGGTGAGGTTAGGCATGGCCAGGGCCTTTGGGGGACAAGTGCTGAGGAAGAGGGATGCCCCTTTTAGGTATGGTAGAGATGATGGGATAATAACTTGAGATTCTCTCAAGGCAACCCCGTGCGTGCGTGCGTGCGTGCGTGCGTGCGTGCGTGTGTGTGTGTGTGTGTGTGTGTGTGTGTGTGTGTGTGTGTGTAAAGGGCAGAGGTGCATTCTGGGAGGCCTGCATTCATTGGGTCTGAAATCAGCACTTGCCCTTCCTATTGGGCAATGGCAAAGCTAGTGCCTAGCCTCCTCTCGATCCCTGGCAGTGGAGTTGAAGCCACTTGGGAAACGAGCCACTTGTGCTTCCAATTATTTTTGTATATTTAAAGGTCTCTAAAAAACTAACAAAGTACTAACTGCCCATGAAAAATTTCACTTTAATGAGACTAAGAAAAAAACTACTCTAACAATGTACTTTTGTACAAACACACACAAGTGGTAAAGAGTAGAAGTCCCTGTTGGGACACAGTTTCTGAGGCTCATTTCTGTTTATATCTGTCTACATTGGTCTCAGGTAAAACAGTGCTTGGGTGATTTGCATGCTTCACTATGTAAGATGGTCAGTCTCTCTGTTTATGACGTGGTCACTGACTTCATGTGAGAGAGCTGGACTTGGGACATAGTCTTAGAGCACTTGATGTGCACACGGCCTGGATTTGAGTTCCAAGTAGGCACCGTAGCATGCTCTGTCTCCTGGGGGGCAGGCACAGAAGGCCTGCTGGAGCGTGGTGGCCAGCCAGCCCAGCTACATTGATTAGCTCCAGATTTAGTGAGAGATCCTAATCTCAAAATAACATGCAGAACAATTGAGAAAGGCATCTGATGGAGACCTCTGGCCTCCATGCATGCAAACGTGTATGTATCCACACAAACAAACTCAAGACGCTTACCTTCCATACAGGCTGGTGACACAGGTCTAAAATCCCAACCACCTGGGAGGCTGAGGAAAGAGAATCCCAAGTTCAGGGTCTTCCTGGGCTGCAGAGTGAATGCAAACCCAGCCTGGGCTACTTAGAGCCTATTTCAAAGTAAAACAGAGGGCTATGGCTACACCTCCATGTTAGTGTTTGCTCAGCATGCCTGAGGCTCTAGGCCTCACCCTGTTAGCACCAAAGAAAGAGATAAAGAAGCCAAGACAGACTCAGATCTCTCTGGTGACTTTTACTTCCATTCCAGATTAGAAAACTGAAACTGCAGTTAGAGGAAGAACGGCAGAAGTGTTCCAGGAATGACGGCATGTCCGCGGACCTGGCGGGACTGCAGAACGGCTCAGACTTGCAGTTCATCGAGATGCAGAGTAGGTCCCAGGGGACAGGCCAGTCTGCACTGGGGTGCAGCGTGTACCCCTGGAGTAGAGTTGGGCATGGGCTGCTGGACACAGGGGAGTTGTTCTGTCACCTAGGAGCTAAATGAGGGTTATGTTCACCTATGGCCCAGGGATGGCATTGGCCAGTCACTGCGTGCGTATGATTTCTGACCTCCTGTGTGGGACCTTCTCCATTTAAGCTTTTGCTTTAGAATTCATCTTGGAAAGTTGAGGATTTAAGATCAACTTATATTCATGTTGAATTGTTTCTGAAATTTCCTAGTTTTTAACAAAAAATCGTTACATGAAACTAAAAACAAGGCTACAAAATATAGTTTGTTTACCCAAGTTATGGTTCCTTTTCCTTTGTATTTGTAACTCCATATCATTGGTTTGAGACAGGGTCTTTTTACATAGTCCTAACTGGCCTGAAATCACTATGTAGACCAGGTTGAACTAGAATTTAGAGATCTGCCTGCCTTACCTCTCAATTCCCCTGTGCTGGGATTAAAGGTGTTTGCCACCATGCTTGGCCCATATTTTTATATGCACTGATGTTTTACCTGATGTGTGTCTGTGCCAGGGTGCTAGATCCTTTGGTATTGGAATTACAGACAATTGTGATATGTCACTTGGGTGTTGGGAGTTGAACCAGGGTCCCCTGGAAGAACATCTCTCCAGCCCATTCTTAAGTGTCTTCTGTATTCACACTAAATGCATACTCACATAGTAGAGTTGTCTTAGCATCCATTTTTATTACGGTTACCCCATTGGTAGTGATATGTAACTTACAATAGGGCCTTTTAGTTTTCTAATTTATAGTGGCTTTTCTGATAATGGACATTGAAACTGGCTAACAATTGGACGTGGGCCGAATGAAGGAGTCTGGGAGTTTGAAACTTACTAGTAATAACTTCTGTGGTTAGTATCACTTCCTCTTTCAGACCTCAGGTCCCTCATACTCCTTAATGAATAGTGTATATAGTGGGACAGGAATGTGACAGAATGTAGGAAGGTAGGTAAGAAGCTAGATGAGGACCCTGACCAGGACAGTGGGCGTTGTCAGTCCCAGGCAGCACAGATCGCTAAAGCAGCAAATTCAAAAAGATCCAAGTTGAAATGGAACAGGCTAGCATTTGTAACTGCTTCCTAGAACCAAATGGCTGTTTATTGGTGGGCTTTGCAGGTTAAAGTTGAATGACCTGAGACACTGTCTGGAAGCCAGGACTGGCTGCCAAAGAGGGAATGAGTAGCTACTGGCTGTGAACTTCAGCTTGGCCTGTAGAACGAGTAGGGTTTCAAAACCACACACAAATGAAATGAATAGACTTGTACACAGGAAGGAATCAGTGTTTGAAAGTGATAAAGAGGCTGTACATGTTGATAATGAGTTATTGGAGATATGAATGTAAAAACAGGACTGTAACTTCCATTGTAGAGCTCATGCTGGGTGTTTTCCCCACTCCAGAGGCAGCCTTGGCAAGAGCTGCTTTATCTGTTTTTTGAGATAGTCTCATTGTGCAGCCAGGCTGGCTTCAAACTCATGGTCCTCTTATTTTGGCCTCCCATTGCTGGGGTTTGAGATTACAGGTGGGTGCAATCTCCTGTGGTTCCTGTTGCTGTAAGGTAGTAGCAACTGTACAACAGCAAATCTGCTTGCCTTGAACGCCACATGGCAGGCCTAGTATTGTTCATGTGGAAACAGGACAGTTCGTGGGATGTTTGAATTATTTCTTTTGGTGGGTTAGGTATGATTTATGTTCCATAAACTTTGCAACTATATAATCATGACAATGAGTGCACCTTACCGAGGCTGGTGAAGACCTGGGTCAGAGTGTGTAGGAGAGTAGAAACACTGCCTGGAAACTGCAAGGTACAGGGTCACGTTCAAAGAAGCAGGGGGCCCAGAGACTGCAGGGACTCGGCATTGCCACCCTGCCAGCTCTCCTTCTCAAAGGTTTCTTTACAAGAACAGTGGTTCTCAATCTTCCTAATGCTGCAACCCATCAATACAGTTCCTTATGTTGTGGGGACCCTCCCAACCATAAAATTATTTCATTGCTATTTCTTAACTGTAACATTGTTTCTGTTATGAATTGTAATGTAAATATCTGATATGCAGGATATCTGATATGTAGGATATCTGATATGTGACCCCCCCCCCTCCAAAGGGCAGACACATAGGTTGAGAACTGCTGGTCTAGAGGAAAGTAGGACTTTGCTTCTGACTCTTGGGCTTCAGAACCCTGCAGAGCAGAACTATAGGAGCTTCCTGCAGCATACAGCATCCAGAATGTGAACCGCATGTCCTCTGTGCTACTCTACTCCATAGCATCCTCTGCAGATGAGTACGACTCATTGTTATTTTCTGTTTTAGGAGATGCCAATAGGCAAATTAGTGAATACAAATTCAAGCTTTCGAAAGCAGAACAAGACATAGCTACCTTGGAACAAAGTGTAAGTAGTTCTGGGGTGCACCAAGTTTTTGAAATGCCACAGATGCGATCAAATGCCTCTCAGCCTCTTGCGTCCCAGTGGCTAGACCTTTGAGTTTCTTTGGTGGCTTGGCAGCTACATCTTTCAAATGCTCTGTGTTACAGTTGAGAAACCAGAGAACACCTGGTGGGGTGACAAACTTTGTGTTTGCTCCAAAGACAAAGGACAGAGCCAGCAAGAGGGTATAGCATAGACACTTGGCTGCTAAATTGAAAGGCCTGAGCTTGATCCCCAAGACACACATAGCAGGAGGCAACTGATTCCCACATGTTCTCTTCTTATCCTGTCCTAGTTAGAGTTTCTATTGTTATATTGAAACACCATGACCAAATGCAACTTGGGGGTGAAGGGTGGGTTCATACAGTTCATCATCAAGAGCAGTGAAGGCAGGAACTCGAGCAGGGCAGGAACCTGGAGGCAGGAGCTGATGAGGATGCCACAGAGGGGTGCTGCTTACTGGCTTCTTCCTGATGGCTTGCTCAGTCTGCTTTCTTAGACCCTAGGACCACAAGCCCAGGGATGGCAACACCCAATCAGCTGGGCCCTCCTCATCAATCATTAATTAAGAAAATAAATTACAGACTTGCCCACAGTCTAGTCTTGGTTCTTCTTTTTTTGTTTGTTTGTTTTTGGTTTTTTGAGACAGTCCAGTCTTATGGAAACATTTTAGAAATTGAAGTTTCCTCCTCTTCAAGTTGACACAAAACAAGCATAGACCTCTTGTGTGCTCACAGTGAATATATATATATATTGATTTAAAAAACCAACATAGTACTTTGCAACTGTCACTGCATTTTGTAGATATTTCTATAGAGGACAGTCCCTGTTAAGGAAAAAAAGATCCTTTCATATACACATTTCATAAGACTAAAGATTTAACATGGGAAATTGGCCCTAGAGTGAATGACTCTGCAACTGTCCTTCTCCCCGGGATCCGTGGCTGCCCAGCAACACTGTATTTCCATCTTGCTTGCCGAGCAGTAGTGGCAAACTCTATAGGCCTGTGCTATATTTACAGATCAGCCGGCTTGAGGGGCAGGTGCTGAGGTACAAAACCGCTGCTGAGAACGCTGAGAAGATTGAAGATGAGCTGAAAGCAGAAAGGAGGAAGCTACAGCGAGAGGTACTATGTCTGGGGACACAGTCCTAAAAAGACAAACTCCGTGGGGACATGGTTTAAGAAATCTAACTGTAGTCAAGTATGGTGGTGCACACCTTTAATTCCAGCACTCAGGATGCAGAAGAGCAAGCCTACCTCTGTCAGCCTGAGGGCAGCTTGGTCTACATAGTCAGTTCCAGTGCCCCGGCCCGCAGAGGTTTTCGACAGGGGACCCTAGAAGAGAAGGGCAGAGAAACAGACAGGAGACGCAAAGAATGAGGTCAAGACAAATTAACTGCTCAAGACCTCCAAAACTTATACAGGGAACTTATACAGGCAGGGGAAGAAGTGAGCAAGTGGGATTCTTCACGTAGTCTGGGCATTCAGCCAAGGTGAATCTCTGGCAGCTGCAAGATATTTTCTTCTTCTGGGAGGGCACAGTGACCACTTGATTTCTCCAAGGTCTGTAGCTGAGAAGTCAAAACCCAAGCCTATCTTTAAAATGAACTCTAAACAAAAAGTCATTTTGGCTCCTGGCACCTCCTCCCTATTTATTTCGTTTTTGTGAGGCCAGTGAGAAAGTGGATATCTGTAGGTCTTGTTGATGCACAAGTGGGCATTAACCAAAAAAGGGGGGAAGCAGTAACCCGACCCCTCTCGTGGGGAACAGAGGATTGTTCTTCCCACATCTTAGGCGGTTCTTGGTGTCTTTTGGAGAGGAGGGGCAGAGCCTATCTTGGTAGGAGATCCCCACATAATATAGAGTGGTCCGAGGACCGACACCAACCCCTATGCAGATCGGGTGTGCTTCACGGGTGACTCCGAAGCGGACAATTGGATCCTCCCCCTGCGATGCCTTGCTCTACACCCCTTGCAGGTGCCCACACTGAGTTCACACCATGCTGAACCAGTGTGCATAGTTGTGAGTTGCTATGCATCCTCCATGGGGGCGATGTAATCGCATGGCTCAGCCAGGCCTCTGTCAGCCAAATCGAGTTGATGATAATGTACCTGTATGGTTTTGAATGCCACAGAGTCAACCTGCTGTCTAATGAATCCTATCAATCGATTTAAAATAAAGGGTCCTAAAATAGCTATCAAAAGCACACAAAGTAAGGACCCAACAAGGGGCATCAGGAGGGAAAACATGGAGAATTCCCACCAATCAGTGGCAGCTCTAGAAAATTTCTGTCTCTGTAGATCCTCACTCAGCTTATGGAGTTTATGCACCTGTAATTCTATCAGGCCAGATTCATTAACATAATAGCAACATTCTTCCTTAAGAAAAAGCCCGGCTAGCTCAGTTGGTAGCGCATGAAACTCTTAATCTCAGGGTCGTGGGTTCGAGCCCCACGTTGGGCGCCAGTTGCCCTGGCCCATGGAGGTTTTCGACAGGGGACCCTAGAAGAGAAGGGCAGAGAATCAGACAGGAGACTGTAAGAATGAGGTCAGGACAAATTAACTGCTCAAGACCTCCAAAACTGTATTTTCTTATACAGGGAACTTATACAGGCAGGGGAAGAAGTGAGCAAGTGGGATTCTTCATGTAGTCTGGGCATTCAGCGAAGGTGCAGCTGCAAGGTGTTTTCTTTTTCTGGGAGGGCACAGTGACCACTTGATTTCTCCAAGGTCTGTGGCTGAGAAGTCAAAACTCAAGCCTATCTTTAAAATGAACTCTAAACAAAAAGTAAAGTCAGTTTGGCTCCTGGCATTCCAGGCCAGCCATGGCTACATAATGAGATCCTTGTCTCAAGTAACCAAATCCAAGAAGACCTGGTAAACACACCGTGAGGTCGCTTGCCACTTGCCCTCCATGCAGGCCTTGGACCTGCAGTGGCTGCCACTGACTAGTAAAGCAGCAAAGAAAAATGTATTTTTGGATTTTGCTTCACATGACATCAGGTTTTACAGCTTTTACACATCGTGTGTTGTGGTTTAAACAATTTTGAACACCACTGCCTAGGCCGCTAGCTGTGTGGAGGGTGGCAGCTGTCTGAGGACTCCATACATGGCTTTCACTATTAGCAGAGTTCCCATTGCCCAGAGTGGAAAGGGTTGCTGGGCTTGCTTGTGACCACATAAAGTGACTGTGCCCTTTGTCTCCAGCTACGGACAGCACAGGACAAGATTGAGGAGATGGAGATGACCAACAGCCACCTGGCTAAGCGGCTAGAGAAGATGAAGGCCAACAGGACAGCCCTTCTAGCCCAGCAGTAGGAGGCAGCCCTTCTACCTGGGTGCTGCTCTGAGGGCCTTGCCGGGAGATAGTGACTCTTTTGTACATTGACACAAACCCCTTCAAGTACTGTTTTGAGTCTTGTCATTAAACAGCCACCTTTGTATTTTATAATTTATGAGAATGAAGCAGGTTTAATCGTTATGGATTTGGATTTTGTTTGTAGTTCACTTCTACAGTGAGAACTCGTCTGTGCTGTTTTTTTCAACATTCTAGAATCACGTTTTCTCACCGACTTCTTCCAGTTGCCGCACTGACTCGGCACTTGGGTGGCCTTGCTGTGGGTTCTGGAGGATGGCCGTTCTGAGCGCTGAGATACTTGCTGGAGACCTCAAAAACACAAGTGCCTTCTCCACAATGTGATACAGGCTTCAGAGACCAAGTGGCCAAGATTCCTACTCCTCATATCAGAGCATTTATATTTCAGTGAGGATGTGTTCAGCAGTGGAGAGTCTGTGTTTCATTCAAATTTATGTTTGGAGGAAAAAGCCCTCTTTTTTTTTTTGTAAGATATTTAAATTTATATAAAAACTTTAGAAAACAGTATGGGGAGTGTATATTAAACTTTATTGCATGGAGCAGAGCAAGTCCAAGCCTATACTCCAAAGAATAGGGTCCTCAGTTTCCACATCCACTGTGCTGTTCCGTGTATTTTTATCTGCTGCTTATTTGTGGAATGCAACCTCAGACAAGCTCAAGGGATGTGGGAGGTACAGTGTAGGCAGGTAGGGAATCTGCATGACTCTACCTGTTAACACATACTTTTCTGCCATCACAATGGGTGGGCTGTCGCTAAAGGAGCCTGCAGGACTGGACATGGCAGCCTCATAATCTTGCCTTGCTCTTTTCTCGAGACAAGATAATCTGGAGTACAGAACTTTCTTCTAGTTTTTTGAGAGAAAGGATCATGTAGCCCAGGCTGGTCTCCACCTTGCAGTCATCCTTATTGGGCCTCTTGCGTGCTGGGATTCCAGGCAGGGACTTTCATGCCTGGTTCCAGAATATAAAATGCCTGAGAACTTTCATCTTTAAAGAGCCCAGTTCAAGATACCCCTACTGTAACCACTTTACAGGGTTTGTGATTCTCTTCTGTCAGAATCAAGGTGGCTTCATGGGAATGATTACTGTAGCTCAAAGTGTTTACAAAGAAACGATATTGAGGAAAAATCCAATGAATCAAAGCCTCTTAATAAATCTAGCCTTGGAACTAGATAATAAAATTAACTCAAAAGTGATTGATAGTTGTCCCTTCTGTAGAGTCACTAGCCCTTCATTTTTAGGATATGGAAACTACATTCTGAGCTGAGAAGACCCTGTGCATCTTCTAATAGGAGCAACAATTGTATGGGCAGGAATGCAGGTCTGTCTTATCACCTCTCAGCTACCGTCAGGTTATCCAGCTCTTCATACCCAAGAGGCACCTCTTCCTTTACACTGACGTCACTCAGCCTGTACCCCTGGACTCCTAAACCTTCCCTCTGAGGAGCCCTGCTTGGCCCTAGCCTTTGTTTTAGTCTTTCCAATTGAAATGGCTCTATTTCTTCATTAAGATAAAATTGTTCTCTTTAGAACCTTCTTCATTGTATCCTGTGGTCTGTATTCTACTTTAAAATCCTGGGCATTAGTCCTTGGGCTGAGTGTTATATTTCTGAGGAAGTCTTCGGAGGAAGACTGATGTTAAGGTAGTTTGTTTGGGCACTGAATAATGTATATTTTTTATTACTGGTTTTACAGAAAAAGCCCTGGCTAACTCCTAGTGGATTAGATTTGACCACCCACCCCAGCAAGTCACCACAGTTGGATAGATAGTGAAGGCAAAGATTCATTTCTGTAGAGAACCCTGCCTAGAAGTGACACCCTGTCACTGGCATAGACAGCCAGGGTTGTTGCTCTGATAAACTTGCCATGTGGCATAAAGACTTTGAAACAGGTCTACAAGAGGGATGTAGACGTCTGGAGTCCCGGCTAGGGGAGCTTAGGAATATTGTAAACAGAACTTCATGGCCATGTTGGAAGAAAAAGAGGTCCCACAACTCCAAATTAATTTTCCAAGTTTTAATGGTTCGAAAGAAGGAACAAAGGAGACAGCTGAGGTATGTATCGCTTATGAAGCAAGTCATCTTGGACAAGACAGTGATCTGACAGGTAATTAAGTTCAGGACCTATGAAAGGCTCTGGAGAACAGGTTGTCGACATCTCTTGATGGTTTCCATGGCATAATTGTTTCCCTCTGCAAGTGTAGTCTCATCATTGTTGGACATTTCTCATTCTGAGAGACAATCTGTGAGTGTTGTCTGGGAGTAGCTTTGGTCCCTCGTCATAAAGATATTTCTCACCAGTCCTGTTATTCCTCAATTCCAAAGTAACTGAAACAGAATGACTCAGGAGGGAAAAAAAGACAGCCAGCCAGAAAAGGACAAAGTGGTTGCTGAGGCCACTGATGCTTTTTTTGCTTCCCCGGGGTCTTCCAAACAAGAATATCTAGAAATACTTACAGCCACTAATTTGTTACAAGACCAGGCAGGGGTGGTTTCAGTTTTGTACTAGTAATTAATTAGCTTTGATTGCTGATAGTGATGGAGTCACATTCCAGTCAATACCAACACTCTTACATACCGAGTTTGTAACTTTTCTCATTGTTGACCAAACACTTACAAGTAACTTAGTGATGGATAGATTTGACTCAAAATTTAAAAGTCAAGTCCATTATGAATGACAGAAGGTGAGGCAGAGCTCATGGGCAAGATTTGGCAGATGGTTTTCAAGCAGAAAACCCTTTACTTAGCATGCTGGTCACACTTTTCAAGTGAATTTGCTTCGGCTACATGCTGAAGCTTTGGTGAGATGAATCCTGACCTTCAAGTCACCTTTGACCTTGCCCAGTATAGTTTAAGGTCTTGGTCTCAATTTCTCAATCTCTCTTTCTCTCTGTGTGTCACACACTCTCTCTCTCTCACACACACACACACACACACACACACACACACACACGCATTCTTCTTTGTCTGCACTTTCCTTTTCTGCAACTTTAAATGTGTCCATCCTCCTTGTTCATGGTTTTCTCACCAGACTGCATAGTTTTCATCTTTTCTACTTGAATTGTCACTATGAACCTCAATAAACATAGTCATGTCACCACGCAAAGGTTAAGCTGTTTTGAAACTGCTTCTGTCAAACAACTTAACCCATTACCATTAGCCTTACTTAGGGTCATGAGGAAAGGCAGAGCTGGCCTTTGCCAGATCCCACTCCGGTCCTTGTTATCATTCTCAACCCACTGAGCCCTGCCCTCGCCAGCTGCATGTCTCCTAAGCCCCACCAGAATCATGAAGTTCTGTTTACAATATTCCCAAGCTCCCCTAGCCGGGACTCCAGACATCTACATCCCTCTTGTAGACCTGTTTCAAAGTCTTTATGCCACATGGCAAGTTTATCAGAGCAACAACCCTGGCTGTCTATGCCAGTGACAGGGTGTCACTTCTAGGTAGGCTTCTCTACAGAAACAGAATTCGTCCCACTAACAGAATAGGGGCTAGGCAGTCTGAGGATGTCTGTTTGCAAGCTGGAAAGGTAGAAAACTTGGTAGCTGTTCAGTCTACAAGGCTAGATGCCTTAGTTCAGTTTGTCCAATCTGGCATCAAAAGCCTGGAAGATACCTGGATGCAGCCTTGGTACCAGGTCCACCTTGGAAGGCAAAGATGATAAGAGTCTGACAACAGCATCAGGACGGCACAGACAGGTGTGCACTTTTGCCTGCAATCTTCTCATACTCAGACTATTAGAAGTGGTTCCTGCTGCCCAAGTGGAGGATGAGCCTTCCCCAACCAGTTACCTGCTCCAAAAACATAGACTGGATCTTTCCTAGATATTCTGAGTCCAATCAACTGACAAGACCGCCATATGTGCTCTAGACTTTTCTTTTTTTGAGGCAGGATCTCACCATGTAGTCTCAATTTGCTTGGAACTCCCTCTGTAGCCCTGGCTGGCCTTGAGCACCCAGATCCATCTGTTTCTACTTCCCAAGTGCTGGGATTAAGGTATGCACAGTGCCCGACCTTGGGATTTGTTTTCTTTTAAAGCAAAACTGGAGTTAAAGTTTTAAGGTGGATTAAACCTGAACTTTGAGGGATGAGATGCAGGAAACCTGAGACATGGACACAGACTTCTAGAAAATTGGTGTTCCAGGGCTGCTTTTAAAGGAACCTGAACTGAGGAAGTTTGGTATCTGACAGAACATTTCCAGAACACAAACATCAGAACCTGATTTGGGGTAACTGGAAGTTTTTTAAGAGTTGTATAGAAATGCCTCCTCAATGCCCTGGGACTTTTAAACTTCCTTTTGAAATCTTCCAATTCTACCCAGTATATACTAGGTAAAAATCATTTTAGAAAGTTTTCCAGTGTGCGGTTATATAAAAATGTGAGTTTATTTGCAGTCAGTCTGCAGGTGAAGTACATTAAGTTGTAGCACCAGTACTGGGGTACAGAGCAAGAACAGTGAGCTCTGGAAAGCCTGGAGCGTGGAAACCAAGTGTCCCATTCTGTGGCTTCCAGATCAGTCCCGTATGCTTCACCGTGGATGGCCATGCAGTCTCTACAGTGCCTGTGACTGTATTAACACCTCTCAAAGACTTTGTATAGATCTGGCAGGTTGGCGAGCTGCAGGACATTGCCATCTTCTGTGAAGTGCTTCGGAGGCAGGAGGTGTGAGCGGAAGGCTTTATAGATAATGTGCTCCACGGTCCACTTCCAGGGCTTTGAAGTGCAGCCAGGCATGCCACTCTGGAAAATATACGACTTGTCACTTACCTCCCCACACAATGACAAGACGGGCACTGGGCCTGGAAAGGTCTCAGTGGTGACCAATATGTGTGCTATCCAAAGCTTATGAAGCAGCTTCTGCAGGACAGACTTGAGATCCCACAGGTCTAAGCAGAAGCAGCAAGGTTTGTAAGGAAACAAAGGAAGCAATTATTATTATTATTATTACTATTTTTTTGGATTTTTGGATTTGGTGTTTTTCGAGACAGGGTTTCTCTGTATAGCCCTGGCTGTCCTGGAACTTACTCTGTAGACCAGGCTGGCCTCGAACTCAGAAATCCGCCTCCCAAGTGCTGGGATTACAGGTGTGCGCCACCACTGCCCGGCCGGAAGCAATTATTTTTCATCTCTACTTCAGTGGCTCTAACATTTCTTCTAAGTCTGGCTCCTGGATCATAGCTCCACACCAAACCTGGGTGTCTTAAAGTAGTGCTGTTCTGACACCCCTAAACTTGCCTCACCATTGCTCTGTAAGCCTTGGATGCCTCACGTACAAATGTTGTTTCCCATCCTCTGGTTCCTATCAAATAAGCTCTGAGGAAGGTGTATTTCGCCTTTCTCGCCTGGGGTCTCAGCCTAGAACCAGGGTTGCTGTCTGTTCACTACTGTAAGCACTGAGCCCCTGAGCATGCCAACTGTCCTGCTCAGTCAACAGACTTCACCAGCACTAAGATGGCTATGCATTACAGCGGCCCCTGACTCTTACAAACTCCGGAGTCTCTCCCTCCTTCTGAAATGTGAGAGAGCATTCCCATCTGACTGAAAATAGTGACAAGCAGTAAAACCCAGGCTCTGAGTCAGGCTGGCTGATGAGAGGGTTCATAGAGACTGACTTCCTAGTATGGAAGGCAGCAGTCAAATGCAGTGTAGGAAGCAGCTGAGGCAGACTGAGGGCTGGCCTAGTGTCTGAAGACTTGGGTTTAGTGCTAACAGTGACACCGACAGAGCGCTGGCCTAACGTCTCCTTTTCACTCTGATATCATACGCACCACTGAGTATCTGACAGGTTCTCAGATCATTTTGGAAGTCAATGTTCTAGTCCAGTAGAAAGAAATAATGCTCATGAATAAAAGCCGACCATTGTAAAAAATTGGGTGTGCTGGTACATGTTATAATCTCGGCACTTAGGAGGGCCGCTGTTTGAACTTTGTCAATATAGAGTGAGCCAATAGGATCTGTCCCGTATCCTAAATACATGCGACCTGCCCCAGTCCTGGATGCCAGTGTACATTAATACCACAGTACCTGCTGGCCTGAGAGGGTCGAGTCCTCCAGAATATACTGCTTCCGAATGGAGTAAAACATGGCACATTCTTTACTGAGACTTTCAAAACACTCCTTTTCTTCATCCCAATTCACCTGGTCCACAGAATTCAATACAAGACAAGCATTCGAGTCAGTGCTCTAACATTTCATTTCTAAATAGTTCACAGACTTAACAGGTAAAAAAAAACTTTTTTGGCTTTTCTGGCACTAAGACCAGACTAGTAAGTATTGCTGGGATAACTAGGGGGATGAGTTGATGGGTTGATGGGCCCTCAGCTGTGGGCTTTTTCTTTTTAGTCTTTTCCATTCCAAATGAAGGAATTCTCCATTTTACACACACACACACATACACACACACACACACACACACACACACACACACTGCTTAGCATCTGCTGCTGTGTACCTCAGTGGCCAGTCGAAGAATGAAGATAGGCAGCCCCTCCAAAGGTGGCACATAGCTGTCAATCAGAAGAGGTAATCCAGTCAGGTTCCCTTCCTGCTTGTGGGGAAAAGGCCAAGAAAAGAGGGTCAGACATACTGGCACTATGGCTGGTAGGTTTCCTTCCCTGCCCTGGTGCTCTCCAAGCCTTGCCCAGCAGGTTGTAGGATAGACACTGTATTAGTTTGGATTCTCTAGAGTCACAGAACGTATGGACAGTCTTTATATAGTTAGGGAATTTGTCAATGACTTACAGTCTATAGTCCAACTCCCCAACAATGATCAGCAGCAGCTGTGGATGGAAGTCCAAGGATCTAGCAGTTTCTCAGTCTCACAAGGCAAGCAGGCAAGGAAGAGTGAGAGAGAATCTTCCTTCTTCCAATGTCCTTATATATCTCCAGCAGAGGGTATAGCCCAGATTAAAGGCTGTAGGTCTCCAACAGAGGGTGTGGCCCAGATTATTGGCATGTGGGTCTCCAGCAGAGGGTGTGGCCCAGATTAAAGGGGTGTGTGTGTGTGTGTGCATCCATGCCTTTAATCCCAAATGATCTTGAACTCAGAGATCTCTTTGTCTTAGCCACTATGCTTCAAGGTCTCCATGCCAAGATCCAGGTCAGAAACTTATATCTCTGAGCTTTCAAATTAGGATCATAGGTGAGCCTTCCAATTCTAGACTGTAGTTCATTCCAGATATAGTCAAGTTGACAACCAGGAATAGCCACTACAATCCACCCCTTGTCAACTTGACACAAATAATATCTCATGTCCACATGAAACAATAACAAGATTGTGAATATGCCTAACTATTCCTTGCACAATCGCAAACACATTTGTAAATTTACAATGGGGAAATGTCCCTTGGGAACATTCTTTTAGTATTTCAATACCAATTGATGTTAAAAGGATTAGAAGAAAGACAAATGTATCTTTAACAAAATAAGATGGAAGCATTCATATTACTTATAATCCTCATTTCTGCAACTGGTTACGTGGCCTTAGCTGGTATTTATAACTACCTTCCTCTGCTACCCATTCTGTATTTCCTTCACCTTCGGCAAGCACTTCAGCAGGTCTTGGCTCTTTTCCTGGAGGATTGACCCATACCTTCATTCTTCCAAACAAACTGTAATACCATGTGTACTGCCCGAAGTTCTGTCCACTGTGAAGATTTTCCTTCACCTGTATCTTTCAGGCTTGTCCCAGAAAGGGGTTGTAATGCTGCAGCTGTCCACTTCTAGGTGGTGCCTGCATAACGTGCAGAGCAATCAGTAAACCAGGTCCTAGTCTTCTCTTCTTCAGTCAGCCGGTCATAGGGAACACCCCATGAGGCTATAGGCGCATGCTTGGCAGCAGATGGCATTGTAACAGGAGTAGAAACCATAGGCATCTGAGCAACTTCTTCATGTAACTTGCTTGTGCCTTCAGGACCTGCTCTGGCCTGATCACGTATATACCACTTCCATTTGATAATAGACTGCTGTTGTGCACGTCCTACTTTATGACTTGGAGAGTCTGATAACACCAGCTCAAAATGGGCAGTTCAGGTCGCATAGTAACTTGGTGTCCTATTGTCAAATGTTCAGTTTCCACTAAGGCCCAATAGCAGGCCAAGAGCTGTTTTTCAAAGGGAGAGTAGTTGTCTGCAGATGACGGTAGAGCTTTGCTCCAAAATCCCAAAGGTCTCTTCTGTGATTCACCTACAGGGGCCTGCCAGAGGCTCCAAACAGCATCTCTATCTGCCACTGACACCTCAAGTACCATTGGGTCTGCTGGATCATATGGTCCAAGTGGTAGTACAGCCTGCACAGCAGCCTGGACCTGTTGAAGAGCCTTCTCCTGTTCCGGGCCCCACACAAAGCTAGCAGCTTTCTAAGTCACTCAGTAAATAGGCCTGAGTAACACACCGGGTGAGGAATGTGCTGTCTCCAGAATCCAAATAGACCCACTAAACGTTGTGCTTCTTTCTTGGTCGTGGGACGGGCCAGGTGCAATAACTTATCTTTCACCTTAGAAGGAATATCTCTGCATGCCCCACACCACTGTACTCCTAAGAATTTCACTTAAGTAGGACCTTGAATCTTGGTCGGATTTATTTCCCATCCTCTGATACGCATATGTGTTATCAATGAATCCAAAGTGGTTGCTACTTCCTGCTCACTTGGTCCAATCAGCATAATATCATCAATATAGTACATCAATGTGATATTTTGTGGAAGAGACAAATGATCAAGGTCCCTTCTAACTAAGTTATGACACAGGGCAGGAGAGTTAATATATCCATGAGGCAAAACTGTAAAGGTATACTGCTGGCCTTGCCAATTGAAAACAAATTGTTTCTGGTGGTCCTTATGTACAGGTACTTTGAAGAAGGCATTTGCCAGGTCAATAGCTGCATACCAGGTTCCAGGAGATGTGTTAATTTGCTCAAGTAACGAAACTACATCTGGTACAGCAGCTGCAATTGTTACTACCTGATTTGTCATCCTCCATGATCCATCTGTCTTCTGCACTGGCCAGATGGGAGAGTTAAAGGGAGATATGGTGGGAACCACCACCCCTGCATCTTTCAAGTCCTTGATTGTGGCAGTAATTTCTGCAATTCCTCCAGGAATACGATATTGCTTTTGATTCACTATTTTCTTTGGCAGAGGCAACTCTAAAGGCTTCCATTT
Organism: Apodemus sylvaticus; assembly: GCF_947179515.1. NCBI lineage: Eukaryota > Metazoa > Chordata > Mammalia > Rodentia > Muridae > Apodemus > Apodemus sylvaticus. Next base: position 12,786,757 of record NC_067478.1, on the reverse strand, counting down.
TGCCTTTCCAACCATAATAGCCACTCCACAGGTCAGAGAACCAATATGAGAATTCTGCCAATTTCTGAGTAAATCTATCCCAATTATACATTCTGGAACTGGGGAAATGACCACAGGATGTGTTCAGGGACCCACTGGACCTACTGTGAGTCACACATCAGTCAAAACTCTAATCACCTGTCCTCCATAAGCCCCTATTCTAACTGGAGGGCCACAATGTTTCTTGGGACCTCCTGGAATCAGTGTCAATTCAGAACCAGTATCCAATAGCCCTCGGAAAGTCTGATTATTTCCTTTCCCCCAGTGTACAGTTACCCTTGTAAAAGGCCGTAGGTCCCTCTGGGGAAGAATTGGAGAAAGACTAACAGCAAAACTTTTAGGTGTCTTATCAAGATCCTTCCTCAGGGGAACCCGGCCACCCTTTCATTCAAGGGGTTCTGGATCTGTAAACTGGCTCAAGTCTGGAAATTGATTCACTGGCCGAGATTGCCTTTTGCCACAATCCAATGCAGTCTTTCTATCATTTGTTTGAGGATTTTTCTGCTTATACAGATCAAACAGATATGCAGTAGGTTTCCTATGTATTTCATCCCTGGAAACACCATGATTGATTAGCCAGCACCAAAGGTGCAAACGAGTCATACCATTATAAGTTCCACCTCTCTGCCCATTACGGGGTATGTCATTATAAACATTGTTTTGTCTACGCTGTCCATTATAATAACTACGATCACCTTGTGTCTGGCAATTCAATGCTGCCACCTGGCCCTTGTTAACTTGGGGCCCAATTAAACACTTTGAATTTAATTAATTAATTAATTAATTTAATTAATCTAATTGAGCAGCAGCATCTCCAACCCTAAGGTCTGGTACAAGGAAAAGGGCAAGAACAAAACTCTTTAAATGTGCTGGTGCCCCTCTCACCAGTTTGTGTCTTATAGGACTGGTGAAGGGCATATCTTCTGGACCTTCCCACTGTGGAGGATTAGGTTTTACACAACGTATCCACTCTAGCATTGCAATTTCCCTAAGCCTTAAAATCCCTTCATCAATACTAAGCCAAGGGATATCAGGCATCTCCAACTCCTTTTCAGTAGACCATCTTTTGATAAATACTTCAGTCAACCAATCAAACAAACTTTTGACACCTTTTGTAACTGCAAGCTTCCAAGTTAAACCAAGAATCTCCACTCAGAGGGCCCATGCCAATAAACTCAGCCTGCTCTAGTTTTATGTTCCTTCCACCATTATCCTACACCCTTAAAATCCATTCCCATGCATATTCTCCAGACTTCTGCTTGAATGAATTAGCAAACTCATTAAGCTCCTTATCAGTATAGTGTATTTCCTCATGGACTACACTTTCTACCTCCCCTTTAGGGGCCTGCTTTGCCTTGAGTCTGGTTATAGGTCTAGAAGAAACTATTAGTGGGCCCGGAGAAACATCAGTATTGTCAGCAAAAGTCACTGCTGGATTATCAGGCTTTGAGGGATTAATTTCCTCAGGTGGAGAAGGCATTATTTCAAGGGGTGGGGCTGAGGGTACTACTTCTTCAGGTGGAGCAAATCCTTGAAAATCTGAAGATTCAAAATTCTCAATTTCAACAGGGTCTTCCCACACATCCCCATTCCAAGTTATAGGATCCCATTCTTTGCCAATTAATGCCCTTACTTTAACTGCTGACACCTTCTGAGGTTGAGATTTAAATTTTTGCTGTAATTCAGCCAAACTTATAATGAGGGCTTCAGTTTGATTTTCTGCTACTTGAGCTCTATGGCTGCTAACGAGTAGATTCTCTTCAAGGGCACACTTAGCAACTTTTAGATTGTTTACTTGAGTCTGGAGCTCTTCGATTTTATCACACAACTCCTTCCTTTCCTTCATTGTTTTTTCCCCCGAGATGCTAAGAGCAACCAGCCAGCAAAATCATTTTCTGATTTTTTCCCCAACTTGGAGAAAGTATTGTATACCACTGAATCACCTAATTCATCAAGATAATCAAAGACATTAGCTTCTTTAAGCTTGAGATATAGTTTCATCCACGGGTCTTCAATATTCTCCGAGTTCCCAGGAGGGAGAGAATCTGGAGAAGTTTCAGTGGTTGAAGGTGCTATTGGATCAACCAACCAACTCCAAAATTTTGAAACATTCATCCTTATACTTCTGCTCCTCTAGAACCACTCCCGGTACCAACTTCTGTATTAGTTTGGGTTCTCTAGAGTCACAGAACGTATGGATAGTCTTTATATAGTTAGGGAATTTGTCAATGACTTACAGTCTATAGTCCAACTCCCCAACAATGATCAGCAGCAGCTGTGGATGGAAGTCCAAGGATCTAGCAGTTTCTCAGTCCCAAGAGGCAAGCAGGCAAGGAAGAGTGAGAGAGAATCTTCCTTCTTCCAATGTCCTTACATATTTCCAGCAGAGGGTGTAGCCCAGATTAAAGGCTGTAGGTCTCCAACAGAGGGTGTGGCCCAGCTTATTGGCAAGTGGATCTCCAGTAGAGGGTGTGGCCGAGATTAAAGGTGTGTGTGTGTGCATCCATGCCTTTAATCCCAAATGATCTTGAACTTGGAGATCTCCTTGTCTTAGCCACTATGCTTCAAGGTCTCCATGCCAAGATCCAGGTCAGAAACTTATATCTCTGAGCCTCCAAATTAGGATCATAGGTGAGCCTTCCAATTCTAGACTGTAGTTCATTCCAGATATAGTCAAGTTGACAACCAGGAATAGCCACTACAGACACTGAGCTGACAGCATTTAAAAAGAACCTGTGGTTGAGAATAATTCTCTTTCTTCTGGATCTGCTTGCAAATGTCGGGACAGGAAAGCCCAAAGAACAAGGGTAAGAGGAAGAAATGGAATAAGCATCAAGAGTTTCATTAACTCTGTAAGGACAAGGATTCAGTTTCCTTCAGGAAAGAGTCCTTCACCCTGGGAATAAGAACAGCAAGATGGACAGAACAGTATGGCTGTGTGATCTCCAGTGCAAATGAGAAACGGAGGAAATACCATGTATGACAGATACATGCTGCTTCGGAGGGGAGGCCTGCCTTTTTGTCTCAACCTAGGGACTTGACTCTTATCTGAAAATAACTCCAAATGACCCCACCCATCTCATCAATTTAAAGATAACTTAAAGGCATTAAGATGGCCACCCCCACCTCATCGATTTCCACAGAGAAATAGTCTGCAAGCATCTCGGCTTTCTTCTTCAGAAACTCAACAATGTATTCTGCAAGTCCTTCCTTTGGGCCATCTTCCTCGGTCCAGCCACTTTCAGGACTATCTAAGGCCAGCATGGCGAGTTCAAAGAGTGGTGCTGGCTCCTGGGAAGAGACAAGAATGTGGGGCTCAGGTGGGAAGTTTAAGTCTGTCAGACCACACTCAGGTCAGTTAGAGCGTCATCAGAGATGGAATGGCCATGCATCAGTGCTTGTTTCAGTATCCTTATTCTTAACAGCAGGACAAGTAGACAATCATTATGGTGACAATCAAGTACCACAATGAGTATGATACATGTGACATTTATAATCAGTCCTAGCAAGGTAACATAATTTTTTTCAGAGAAACACATATGCTGAACAAACACATGCTTTAGACCATGAAAAAAGTCTCAGTAAGTGTAAAGACACTCATGAATGTCTTTCAACTAAGCTAGATTAGTTGAAAAGTAGATCAGTTACAGGTTTCTGGAACATCTCCAAGAGACCTTCCCCTCCAAATGCTGGATATCTAAATACAAACAGCCCGGCCTACTCAGAAAGCTCCAGGTCCTAGTGAGACATTCTGTCTCAAAAACAAAACAGTTTCAAAAAAACAAGATGAGGTGATAGTCCCTGAGGAACAACGCCTGACATGGTCCTCTGGCCTCCACACACAAACAAGAGACAACCTGAAAAGCTTTCACAGCAAGATCTTGAATCTCAATAAAAATTTCCTATCATGAAACCTTCACACTCAGACTGTTCTAAACAATGAATAAATAATAACAACCCTATAAAACCTTTTTAGAAAATGGTAAAGGAGAGTTTACAACTCCTCTGAGGTCCACTTTATCAGCTACTAAAATGACCCATACAATACAAAAACAACAGACTAGTTAACTAGTAACATTCATGAACACAGACATAAAACTTAAAAATACGTTAGGAAATAAAATCTGGTAACATGTAACTAAGTAGGGTTCATACCAGGAATTCAAGATTGGCTTAACTAAACATAGAAACTAGTTGATGTTTTTTTACCATATTAATAGTCTAAAAATTAAAAGTCATATCTTAGAGGAAGAAAAAGCATTTGAAAAATTTTTAATGTTTATTACTAAATTAAAATGTAAAAAAAGAGAATTTCCCGAACTTCCTAAGGGCGTCCACAAAAACTGGCTCCTAGCTGCTAGCATACTCAACAACTGACATGTGATCCATCCCTCAGGCTCAGAACAAGACCAGGGCTTCCACTCTTGCCACTTTAGTTAGCCCCAGACAGCAAGCCCTCAAGACAAAGAGTGGGCGGGCACCCAAACTAGATGTGAAGAGGGACAAGTGCCTTCATCTCAATATTATCATCATTTATGTAGAAAACAGACTCTACACAGGCCCTAACCAAACTAGCAGTTTTGCTTAACTGTTTAGTTAGTGCAATTGTAATTGAGCAATAAACATCAGGAACCTATAACTTGTTAAGTTGCTATGTACAACACTTATAAAAAAGCAAAACATTAATAAAATATCTTTTCTCAAAAGTGATCTGCAGATGAAATACAATCAAACTTCCAAACGGTTAAATTAAAATTAGGCACCAAAATCATTTGGAACAAATGGGCTAAACTGATATGGTTCAGAGTCCAGTTCCATGGCAGACCATGTACCACCAGCTACTGTGCCCGGAGATAAAGAGAAAGCAAGCACGCACCCCATCCCTGTTGTGGCCACGGTTTTACAGAATATTTCTAATTTTAACTTCAAGTAAATACTTAGTAACTTCTATAATAAGCATTTACTTAAGCTGGCTATAAAAGTAACTATTCACCTGAAAAGATTCAACCACAAAAACTTCATTGCAAATAATATGGTACAGATATTCCCAACAAACCGTGGAAAGTTAACATTTTGCTAAATAGTATATCACTGTATAGCTCATATTCCGAGAAATGACCAGGTGCAATTTCAAAAGTGAGGAGGAAAGGAACTTACCGATAACCTCAGAACACCAAAGTTGGCAAAATCATAAATGAGTATCTGGTAGAACAGCTCCTCACTGAAATAGAAATGGACAACTTTAAGAAAAGTGAATGTGTGCTGGAAGCCGAGCAGCAAGGGCAGTGGGACAAAGGTGCTGCCACCGGCTGAGGAGCCAAGGAGGTCGTCTCTATGCAAAGGACTGGGCTTCCTGGACAAGTTCAGTTACTAAGGTTGGCTCATCTCCTCCCTAGAGCTGTGCAAGGTTTCAGACACTGGCAATCAATTTTAAGACACTGTTTGCTTATTGGTCTCCCAATCACTGAAGAGCACTAGAGATCACCTTTGACAATTCACCACTCAACACCATAGGGTGGAGGGTTTGCCTAGCATATGAAGGCCTGGGTTCTACTCTCAGCACCACAGAAACTGTGTGTAGGTGAAAATGTTTATGGAGCACAGAAAGGGCAGTGTTTTCCTGAATCATCAGAAATAAACCCCAAGGCAAAATTATCCTGCATGGACTGGGGGTGGTGGGGGATATGGGGTAGGAGAAAAGGTCCTGCTGTGTAGCCCAATCTGGAACTTACAGTCATTCTTTACCTACACCTGACAAGTCTGGATTGCAGGTATTTGCCCCATGCCATGGTTTGAATATGCTTGGCCCAAGGAGTGGTACTATTGGAGGTGTGGCCTTGTTGGAGTAGGTGTGTCACTGTGTTCATGGGCTTTAAGACCCTCACTCTAGCTGACTGGAAGTCAGTCTTCCACAAAAGCCTTCAGATAAAGATGAAGAACTCTCAGCTCCTCCTGCACTATGCCTGCCTGGATGCTACCATGCTCCTGCCTTGATAATACTGGACTGAACCTCTGAACCTGTGAGCCAGTCCCAATTAAATGTTGTCTTTATAATGCTGCCTTGGTCATGGTGTCTGTTCACAGCAGTAAAACCCTAACCAAGACACCCTATGTCTGGAAGTGCATTGATATCTGAGTTAGTATGTTGCACTGGCTGACAATAATCCAAGAATAGCTCTTAAATAGGTATACTGGATCACTAATTAAAACCACATGCTCTTCTTCATATGCAAATCCTAGTATAAATATGTAAGCAAAGTACATGTGGGTACAGGTTATCATGTACAAAGAAGAACAAAGAAGGCTGGATATCAGGGGACGAGAAAGGTCTAAACTCAGGTAAATGACATGAGTACTTTAAGTTTACAGAAAGACTTAGAAATCCCAGAGAGACAAACAATACACAGTGGACACAAGGCGGTGGCATCCTCCCATATGCATCATCTATTTGAGGATATATTTACTACAAGCTCTAGATGCAATAGATCTAAAGTCCCTGGAAACAATTAAGATGTCCTGAGGTATAAACGGTAGATGGCACCACTGGGCTTGCCCTTCCTACACTGTGCAATACCTTGACTTTGGTGGTTGCATTCTCATGCCAGGGAGAGGCATGGGCTTCCTTCTGCCTCTCCGTAACTCTGCTACACGCATGAGACACTAGATCTCTAACAGCATGAAGCCCTCAACATCTGGTCTTTAGCCAGTGTTTACAGAGTGCTGAGCCAAGAGTTGGGCTTCTCAAGTTATTTATCTCCACAAAATTCCAATCAAATTGAGTCTTACTAACCTATGTATAAGTTAGATACATGAAATACAGAATAGAAATTTCCCATCATGTAAATGGGAAATGGTCAATCCTGGATTTAAACTCCTATCTGGACTCTCAAGGCTATATATCCTTGGCAGCCACTTCACCTGCTCCTCCACCCTCCAGCACTGGTGCCTATCCCCAGAGACTGCTCTTCTGATGGCTTTGCTGCTTTCACATACAGATTTACCTGAGCTTGGTAGTGTTGAGGAGGAATAGCTTGGTCTGGTGCTGTGCCAAGGCCCACTGAGGATTCACACAGCCCACAAAGGAATGGTTACGGAGCATCTCCCGGAGAGCTAGAAACAAACACCACCACGTAAGTGATGAAATTGTACTAAAGACTTCTTCACACCTCAAGCCCCACACAAGCAAAGATTCATCAACAAGGCTCCTGTTGAAAGAAACCAAATATGCCATCCACCTCTTAAGATGCTGAAAGGCGAAAGGTTTATATAATCTGAAGAGAAACCCCAGACCTACAGAGTCAACTGACCTAGGACCAGGGGGGGCTCACAGAGCCTGGGCCACTAACTAGGTGGCGTGCAGAAGATAGACTTAGACCCCTCTATATATTTGTGGCAAATGTACATCTTGGTCTTCATTGGGTCACCTAACAAGTTGGGCAGGGGTTGTCTCAGTCTCTGTTCCCTGCCATTGAATCCCTTTCCCCCATCTGGAATGCCTTATTGGGCCTCAGTGGAAGAGGATGTGCCTAGTCCTGCTGGACTGGAATTTCTAGGATGGGATTGTATCCAAGGGGACGGTGCAATGGGGGAAGGGATTTGTAAGGGTGGGACTGGGAAGAGAGGAGGGAGGGGGCTGTGATGGGGATGTAAACTGAACAAAATAAAAATATATATACTAAAAGGTTAAGGGTCAAAATGAAAGGCACAATGGGAAGCCAGAATTGTGACAAGAAGCCAGCTTTGCCGAAGAGTGAAGGGATTCTCCAGAGTTGGGAACTTCAGCATTTACAGGCTGTGGCAGTGTAAAAAGAACAAGACAAGAACTGTGTGAAATGGGGAGCCTGGCAGACCAATGCCCACTGTTGGAGCCGAAATCCCAAGGACTTTACCGCTCGCATAAACAGAAGCTCTACTACCCATGTCTTCAGCTAGCTGACTCTGCGGAGTAAAGACAGGAGACAAGCTGACACCCCGAGTGCCGAGTGCACAGCTCTCGGCTGATCTCCCTCGAATGGTTTAAAGGCCGGTTATCTGAGATCTCTATTGGAGATTTTGGGTTAAACTAAAAGCAGGCTCCAAGTAATTCTCCAAGATACGTGCTAGTGAGTAGCAGCTGTGTGAGTGTGAGTGTGTGGTGTGTGTGTGGTGTGAGTGTATGTGTGTACTATTATAAAAGAGACACAGGGAATCAAGTTTCAGAGTCGAGAACCCAGTACAGAAGACCAGCACAGAAGACCTGCAATGGCCTGCAGATTGGAGACCCAGCAGAGAACGGGGGCACAGTAGGTGCTGAGGACCTGAGCTACTCCTGAGCAGGACATGACTGCAAATGCCAAGAGACCTCAGAAGAGCTGGGTAGGACTTCTTAACATGGAGAACTGATGGCAGCTTAAACAGGCAGGCAACACACTAGACAATGTCAGTGGCCCCATGGCTGAACTTCAACAGTAGAAATCATAAAATGAGAGTACTACCTTCAATACCCAAGAAAAATCATCAACCTGGAGTTTTAAATAAAAGTAAATTTGAGAAAACAGAATTTGAGGAAGCAGACTTATCACTGCTGTTGCTGATGCGCTTGTGAGTTTTCACTGCTGTGTAAGTTCTGTAATTATGTCCCATACAGAGAGAGGCTTGCTGTCTTCATCTATGGAATAGGCACCAGCCATCTCCCCCTTTCTACTGGAAACTCCATGTCTTTACAGGATGTTCTATGTAGGTGGAAATGATGACTTTTAAAGCCGGAGAAGTCAAATAATCTAGACTAATGGCCCACTGGAGGGGCAGGAGCAGTGGAATCACCTGAAATGAGGCCAGTTTCCAAGAAACTCTGCTCTATCCATCGCTAGCTACTGGGGTGGGACTCGGCCAGCTGGAAAGCAGACTCCATGTCTGCTGGTCTAGCACAGGCCCTTTTGCACAGGACTTCAAGGACTGCATTTTACCCCACCTGAAACACTCCTCCAGCCTCAGTTTCTCCTGTGTTTTCCTCCATTCTGCAAAGACCAAAATATACAAAATCCTTCTTTTATATCAAAGTTAAACTACACGCCCACTTCAACACTGAGATTGTGGGTCTTCACATGTTCTCAGCACCAACAAGTAAAGCTCAGCTAAGGGGGAGCCCTGCCACAGAGATCAGGAGGAGCCCTGCCACAGAGATCAGGAGGAGCCCTGCCACAGAGATCAGGAGGAGCCCTGCCACAGAGATCAGGAGGAGCCCTGCCACAGAGATCAGGAGGAGCCCTGCCACAGAGATCAGGAGGAGCCCTGCCACAGAGATCAGGAGGAGCCCTGCCACAGAGATCAGGAGGAGCCCTGCCACAGAGATCAGGAGGAGCCCTGCCACAGAGATCAGGAGGAGTCCTGCCACAGAGATCAGGAGGAGCCCTGCCACAGAGATCAGGAGGAGCCCTGCCACAGAGATCAGGAGGAGCCCTGCCACAGAGATCAGGAGGAGTCCTGCCAGAGATCAGGAGGAGCCCTGCCACAGAGATCAGGAGGAGCCCTGCCACAGAGATCAGGAGGAGTCCTGCTAGAGATCAGGCTACACTCCACCATTTTAGGATTTAAAATTGCTTTAAGAGCTCCCAGCTTGAAAAGTAATACAAGAAAAGAACAACTTCAGCACATTTCATGGAAATAAAAATCAGAAGCCAACTGGCAACATGTACATGGGCAGAAACCCAGGCACAGGAAGATGTTGTGCTATACATGTGACATGCCAGAGTGACAAGGGGACAAAGACAGGCAGATAGGCCAGGAGCAATTTATGAAAACCAAGTTCAGGCCCTCCTGCGTTAGCTCAGATGATGGTGACTGTGACAGGAAATGAAGAGGCTGATGTACAGTAGTTATTTCAGAAGGTTCAGGGTAGAGGGGACAGTACAACTTTGCTCCTGAGCTTGACCATCTTTTCAGAAATCAATCCAGGAGGCAGGTGTGGTGGTGGAGCCCTGCAGTCCCAGCTCTAAAAGGTGGGAGCAGACCTGAGAACCCAGGCTAACATGGGCTACTCTGAGTCCCTAGGTCAGCCTGGGCTGACAGTGAGAGCATCTCAAACAAGATGATTACGACCCAGATGATCATAATTTATACTTTATAAAAATATTGAAATTGACTTATTTCCCCCTCTGTTGTGTGTGTGTGTGTGTGTGTGTGTGTGTGTGTGTGTGTGTGTGTGTGTGGTCATGCATGTGCCACAGGACACATGTGGAAATTAGAGGACAACTTTCAGGAGTTAGTTTTCTCTTTCTACTATGTGGGTTCCAAGGATCAAGCTCAAGTCGTCAAGCCTTGTGGTGAGAGCTTTTACCCATGGAGCCATGCTGCAGCCGCTAGGGCTTCTTCCTGACAGATGAAAACAGGAAGGTCATGGCTAGATGACAGACTCAAGCGGAGCTGCCACCTAGAGCCTACATGCTACCCTACACTCAGAACATGAGTACCTCCTAGGGTGTGGACAGCTTGGCCGTGAGGGTGAGGGCCAGTCTCCTTACACCCCTGCCCTATCCTCCTAAGAGCATTCAGCTAGTTTTCTAGTAGGGACTAGGAAGAAGTCTGGCACACAGCTATTCTCAAAAGCTATTTCTGAGGATGACAGGGACTTACCAGCCTTCAGAACATAAAAATATCCCGTTTTTAAGCAGTGTCTTATTAGTTACTTCTAATCAGTCTGGTGATCTAGGATAAGTCAGTACTACTTTCTGAGGCACAGAAGAGCTCAGTCACAGTGTGAGGTCACTCAGTGGAAATGGAGTCCAGGATCTGAACTGAGTCAGCGGCAGGACTGTTAGCCCCAGCTAAGCACACCCCGTCTGGTAGGGTAAGGACTTCGCTCATTCACAATGCTGCTTTTAGCAACAACAGAAACAAAGCAGAAACCTCTGAAATGACCATCACAGCCGACCCTTCCATAAATGGAAATATCAGTTAATTCTGCTTACAATCAATAGATTATTTCCCCCCTCTCTTCCTCTAGAGAATGGTCTTCTGTGTAAGGGAAAACAGCTTGCCCATGCAGCATAAGGCTGTGCCCACCTGACAACCTGAGTGCTGTCTGTATTTCAAAAGCCCTCACTCGGTGCCACGCAGATCTCAGCACTTACGTACTCTCATGGCCCCGCTCATTAATTTCTTCCTGGAGACTCAAAACACTGGTGAGGTTAATGATCCTCCTCCGGGGGTAGCAAGCAGCTGTCATTTCCTTCCCAGAATCATTTTCCACCATTTCCACATCAGATTCCTCCCGATGTCTCTTTCTGCAATGAAGAGAAGAACTGACAGGTTGTTATTCTTCCATTATATTTTTTCAACTCAGCTAAATGTAAGGGTTGTACTTTGGAGAAAGGAGCAGCTCCTCCCTGCCAGTGCCTATGTCTACACAGCTATGCTACGGTAGACCAGCCGCTGTCCCGTGTCACATTACTTATTTGACAACCTCAGATCTCAAGGGCTTTGAGCAAGTGAAGTGGCCTTGTCAAGACTCACTAATTCATGAATCGTTCCATCTGTCTGTCCATCCGTCTACCCATCCACATCACACTGACATGCACCAACAACATACAGCAGTGAACACATTAGAAAGAGGACATCCTTTTGCTTAATTTCTAGTGGAAAAGTTAGCAACAGAAAAAGATTTTTAAAATCAAATTTTAAATGTGTAATTATTTTATATGTATGGCTGTTTTGTCTGAATGTATGTCCGTGTTCCATGTTCATGCCTTGGTGCCTGCAGAGACCAGAAAACGGCATTGAATTTCCTGGGAGTAGAGTTACAGATGGCTGTGACCCACCAGGTTCTAGGTGCTAGGAGCTAAACCTGGGTCCTCTGTAAGAGCGGCCAGTGTTCTTAACTGCTGAGCCACCTCTCCAGCCCAAGAAAAGGATTTTTAATAGTGGCGGATGGTAGGAAGAAAATACAAGGCCACATAATAAGGCTGATGGGAATGTAAGAGAAGAGGGATCTTTTATCTGAATGAACATGTGGTCTGACTGGAATGGCCTGTATAGGCTCATATACGTGAGTATTTAGTCCCTAGTTGCTATAACTATTTGGAAAGGCCTTATTGGAAGAAATATGTGACTGGGGGTGGACTTCGAGGTTTCAAAACCTCAAAATAGTTTCTGTCTCTCTGCCTCTAACTTATAGATCAGATGTAGGCTCTCAATCACTGCTCCAGTACCACGCCTGCCTACCTGCCTGCTGTCATGCTTCCTGCCATGATGATCATGGACTAATAATTATTAATTTCTTTTATAAGTTGCCTTGGTCATTGTGTCTCTTCATACCAATAGAAAAGTAACTGTGACAAAAGACTGGGAAAGGTGACTCTTGAGCTAAGACATGAATGACAAGAGCCCAGTGTCTCCTAGGCTGAGGAACACCAAGGGCAGTAGAAGGATGGAAGCTAGGCCGCTCAGACAAGCCACAGTCATTTGGCTATCGTACTGCAAAGGGGGCAAGCAGGGGCAAGCGAGACATAGGCTGTCATTCCGTGTCAGTGGGAAGTCTTGAGAATGTATATAAAGTACCCATGCTTGAAAAATACCTGCATCATCTTATTCTCTGGAAAAACTTGCCTGGACGTGGCCTTGCTTAGATAATAAAGGAATCAACTGGCGTTAGGCAGTATGTCTAAGGGCAACATTCACTTCAGTGCCAGGGTTCTTGCCAGCGCCTCTAAGAGAACATGCACCTCCGGCAAGGGGTTTTAAATTGAGCACCAGGATCAATACCAGCTCAGAAAATGAAGCCTGGCCATCTCCTGAGTCTCCCAGAGACTCCGACTAAGAACTTGCAGAGCATACACTAGAAATGTTCAAGGTCAAATGACAGCCTTTTGACTACAGATCCATTCACGGCTTTTCCCACGATCTCGTATACTTGAGGGAATCCTGTAGACTAGGCTGCTTCTGAAAGGAGGGGCAGCAGCTGTGGCAAGGATGAAGAGCCACTTTAAGCTTCTCTCACAGTCATCTCTGATGTCAAGGCTTTATTAGAAACAAAGGCTACATCTTTGTGCCTTCTGATATATTAATTAAAACATAAACAGTGGACATTCATTTAAGAACTCTCACAGGAAACCATGAGAGTCACTGTCAAATGCAGACAGTAAACAAGGCCACCGCACTGCCCCAGTCTAGGAGAAGGAGAGACTAATTTGTGGAGAACCTGCTGGAAGAGTTTTAGTGAGGAGCACAGGAGGCCACACCTGCAGCTGCCTGGACTGGAAGTGGGTGCTGCTTTCTGTGCCGCTTCTGAAGTTCCTATTATTGATTCCCTCTCCAAATTCTCCTTCTCAGCAGCTGCTTCAGCGGGCGCTGGGAGCTCAAGCATCTCCTCATCCTTCTGCATGGCCTTTTCCAGAGAGCGCTCCGTCCTGTCCCCTGGGACAGGGTCCTGGGGCTGGCTGGGCAGAAGCCTGCTTACAGGCTGCAGGAAGACATCAAGCTTCTGGTCCCGGGAGTCTGTGCGGACCATCTGGTAAGCGTGGACCTTGTCGCTGCTTCCACTAGTAGATGAAGAAGCCACACCTGTCATGGGCTTAACTGCCTCCCCAGAGGGCCCAGCAAGTCCTGGAAGCAAGGTCTGTTTCAAGAGAGAAGACAGTAAAAGGGCCCAGTCTTTAATACATAAATGTCCAGATCCAAAAAAAAGAAGAGTAGTGGGCAAAGATGTCAGAGCCAGTTACATCACAGTACAACATTCATAAGTATAAAATTCAAGAATTAAGCAAAGTTCTTATAATCTTAAAATTAGGTTAAAATGAAATGTGAAAAGTTCCTATATTTTGACTATTTTTCTACTCTAAAAAGATTCTATTTTTTATGGTAAAACACATACAGCAGGAAACAAACCATTTTAAGCAATTTTTAAGCTAGAATTCCATGGCAGTGACTCTATCTCCATAACTTTCACCCCTCAAAACTCACATTTAACTTCCCATTCCCTCTCACACCTGGCCCTGGCAACTATCATTCTGCTGTCTTTTAAAATTTGCTGGGGGACTGACCCCACAACTCTCATGAGCAATCTGCCACTGAGCTATAGGCTCAGAATTCTACTTTTAAATATACTTCTTTCCTTCATTCTATCCACCGGAGTCTAAAAATCAGTGACTACCCAGAAACAGTAAAAATCCCAAGTCCCAGATTCTGGATTCTGGTTACCAAATACCAATCCCCCTGCATAAACTAGAGTACCTCCAAGAAATAACCAATCAAGCAGGGCTTGGAAAATCAGCACGAGGCTGCCCACAAAATCTTGCATTGCCAGACTCAAGAAATCTTAAAGCCTAATGGAACTAGGTCCAAAAAGATGAAGGAACAGCTAAAAGGGACTTCAACTGGACAAGAAAATGGGAAAAAGACAAATGTCTACAAGTGACTAACTTGGTTCCTTTGTTAATTGCTGTGACTCAGTATAAAGAAAAGAAAGAAAGTAGGAAGGGAACAAAAGTTCCAACAAATGAGAGAAAGTTATATGCAGAAGATTCCTGTCAATTAATACAGGGCAATTCTTAGGCAAATGAATGGAACTAGAAAATATCCTGAGTGAGGTAACCCATCACAAAAGAACACACGTGGTATGCACTCACTGATAAGTGGATATTATAATGATAATATACACTGAGAAGTGGATATTAGCTCAAAAGCTCCGAATATCCAAGATATAATTCACAGACCACATGAGGCTCAAGAAGGAAGACCAAAGTATGGGTGCTTTGGTCCTTAGAAAAGGAACCAAAATACTCACGGGAAGAAATATGGAGACAAAATGCAGAACAGAGACTGAAGGAAAGACCATCCAAAAACTGCCACACCTGGGGATCCATCCCATATACAGTCACCAAACCCAGACACTATTGCAGATGCCAACAAGTGCTTACTGACAGGAGCCTGATATAGCTGTCTCCTGAGAGGATCTGCCAGAGCCTGACAAATACAGAGGCGGATGCTCGCAGCCAACTATTGGACTGAGCATGGGGTCCCCAATGAAGGAGTTAGAGAAAGGACTGAGGAGCTGAAGGGGTTTGCAACCTCATAGGAAGAACAACAATATCAACCAATCAGACCCCCCCAGAGACTAAACCACCAACCAAAGAGTGTACATGGAGGGACCCATGGCTCTAGCTCCAGCCACATATGTAGCAGAGGATGGCCTTGTGGGGCATCAAAGGGAGGAGAAGCTCTTGGTTCTGTGAAGGTTTAATGCCCCCATGAATGCCAGGGTGGGGAAGTGGGAGTGGATGGTTGGGGAAACACCCTCATAGAAGCAGGGAGAGGGGGGATGGGATAGGGGAGGTGAAAGCGGGGGTGGGGGTGGGAGGAAGGGATAACATTTGAAGTGTAAATAAAGAAAATATCCAATAAAAGAAAAGAAAAAAAATTAAAAAAAAAAACACACACACACATAGGACAAGAAGATTAAGTGGTAAGATCATAGTCTTACAATCTAAAGTAATAACTGATTACAGTAATGGGGGCACAGTAAGGTATGTTGTGGAGGGCAACCTTAACAAAAAAGAACCAGGCAGTCACCAAAGAAGCTCACCCTTAACGCACAAAGTCATTATGAGGCTCCTGTTGGATGCGCTAGGAAGTATACGGCCCTGCCTTCCCAGAACTATCCCACGCCTATTCCACAGATGAAGAGTTCAGTTTGGCCATGTGTAGAGACAGCATGACATGATTCCTGCCCCAGAACAGCCAACAGGGTGTAGGCCTCCACCAGTGCTGATGGCTGCTGTGGGCGTAAGGCTCATTTGTACATGTTTTCACATTCCTCTGAGGAATGTTCTCCCCAGTGACACTGAAGACTCCATGATAATCAGAGACAATGTGAGTCTAGGAGGCAGAAGTGTGGCTGATATCTCAGCAAAACGGTAAATGCTGTGACCTCCAGGACAGCCCTTAAGGTTGTGGAAAAGAACTCTAAAAGCATGAATTTGAAAATACATAATTTCTCAATTATGTAAAAATATAAGGATGCAATATGAACTGTATAAGGAGCTTCACAGTTCTGAAGGGACAGAGGCAGCTAGCTACACTGTGAATCATCTTCTCAGAATCAAAGACAGGCAGATACAAGGGCAGACAGATCCCTGAGTTCAAGGTCAGCCTGGGACAGATTGAACTCAGATCCAGGCATGGCTGCAATGGTAATTCCGGGGTGGGATCTCACCCAGGTAGCTTATCATCTGTGTTTAACAGAGGAAGGCAGATCTCTGAATTATTTTGCAGTACTTGAAAAAAAAAAACAAGCAAAACAAAACAAAAAAACAAAACAGAAGTTCCAGCTGTCTTCTAAGACTCCAAGGGCTGCAGTCACTGGATGCTGGTTCATAGGCTAATGGAAAGGGAACCTGGAGGAAATGACTGGATGAATACGTAAAATAAAAGACTGGGCTTATGATCTGTAAGAGATGAGCTATCCAGAGAAATTTTTAGAAAACAAGAGAGAACTCCTTAGAGAACTGTCTGAAGCAGAAAATATATATTGAGAGCGCTGTCTTCAGAGGAGCAGAACAGAGGCTGCCAGCTGGGGCTATGACTTGACTTAGAGTTGTTGGTTTTTCCCACTCCCAGACACTCCTCCTCTCAGAGCTTCTCTCCAACCCGAAACTGGTCCTGGACAATTCACAATTATGCTACAGCTTCCACACTGAGAAGGACATGTGAGACACCCAGAAAACGCCACTGAACCTGCTAAGACTATGGTCAAGGATGTCATGCTTACTTCCTTAACAGGAAGGCAAAATGTTCAACACTCTCCTGATGCTCTGGTGTTCTAATTTAAACACCTGGTGGAGTGAGAGCTTGACTGGAGGCTCGCGCAGGGGAGCACGACTGCATACCCTTGACCAGGGACCTGTCCTCCCCTAGGTCCTCCTCTTCTCCAGAAGGAGCATGGAGCTTTGGAAGGATGCACAGGGAGCAGTGAGGACCTGCTTAGCCAGCTAGATCAGCTGGAGATCAATAGGGTGACAGATGTCACAACAGATTGCTCTCACATCCCACAGGGATAGAATAACAGGGATAAAGCCCAGCAGGTGATGGCTTTGATGCAGCCAACCTGGCCTTCTGCCTGGTGTGCTC
Source organism: Apodemus sylvaticus (assembly GCF_947179515.1). Lineage (NCBI taxonomy): Eukaryota > Metazoa > Chordata > Mammalia > Rodentia > Muridae > Apodemus > Apodemus sylvaticus. The sequence goes on along the minus strand of NC_067478.1, from coordinate 12,769,618 downwards.
CTGCTGTGGATAGGGACTCACCACTCACATTTAAGTTTCACTGTGTGCTCTCTCTCACCCCCACCCCCAGCTGCTTCTCACAAGAAAGCCTTGGCTCCATCCCATAACCCACAGTAGAAGCAAGACCAGCATTTGCCTCCTCACTACCAAAGGAGTAAGATGGGCACATTTGAATGAACCCAACAAAGAACATTAGATAAAGCATTACTGGGGTAAAATGAATAGAGGGGCAAGGGGACAGTCATTTGGCAAACTGACTGTAGGTTGTGATTCAGAAAAGTTCTGAGCCAGATCAGAGATGATAGGAATGCAGTTACTAGCACCGAACTGTGTATGTGGTTAAAATGCTTCAGATGCCACACTCTATGTTATGACTTTTTTACCACAGTTTATATTATCAAACATCGCCAGGCAGTGGTGGCGCATGCCTGTAATCCCAGCACTTGGGAGGCAGAGGCTAGGGATTTCCGAGTTCGAGGCCAGCCTGGTCTACAGAGTAAGTTCCAGGACAGCCAGGGCTACACAGAAAAACCCTGTTTCAAAAACAAAAAATTAAAAATTAAAAAATTAATATCAAACATCAGCTGTTGGACTAGAGTATGACAATTTACAGCTACTAGCAGTGCAAAAAAAAAAAAAAAAACCCGAAGATATAGTAACTTGGATTTTTTTTTTTTGAGGGATCAAACCAGAAGGAATAAAATTTACAAGAAAAAAAATCTAGGCAAAATAATGTTTTTGTGTCTGAATATAGTTATGCCCCTAGATTTCCAATTTAAAGCAACGTAGATGATCAGAGAGAATTAAATAACACTACAAAGAAACAACCCATCAGTCTAAATGTGCCTTCTGCTACAAGAAACACAGAGACATCAATGAGAATAGCAATTTTAAAAAAGAGCTGGGGCTGGCAAGATGGCGTGATGGATGAAAGTGCTGGCCGCCAAGCCTTGAGAACCTGACTTAATCCTGGAAGTCACCACTAGGAGACGCCCGAGGCATCAATGTTACCTTCTGATCGCCACACCTCGCCAAAATAAAAATAAAAATAAAACACAGACAGAGAGCCAACTTAAGAGATTTAAAAAAATGTAACAACCAAATATTATAACCTGAACTTCTCTGAATACAGACTTGAACACACTTACTGTTAAACAGAGTCTCAGGATAATTAAGATATTTGAATAAGATTAGATAGTAAATGATGTTACTGCTATTAATTTTATTGTTGTGTCATATTTACATTAAGGTTATATAAGAAATCTTTTAGATGTATAATGAAGTACTAAGGAAGAAACCAGTGTCTACGATGTCTTCAAGATATACTTTTCTCTTCCCAAGTAAGATTATATAAAACCAGTAGGGCAAAATGCTGATGTTGTAAAAGCTGGGCAGCAGGTATATGTACTACTTAATTTTATCTGTGCTTAGAAAATGCTTAAAAATTAAAACAAAGTATCAGATCGATTAAAAAACAGAACACCTTTCTTGAAAGACAGTCAAACTTCAGAGGAGTAGCCGGCTCAGTGGTAAGAGCATCCACTGTGCAGGCCTGAGCACCTGGCTCAAATGCCCAGCACTCAAGTAAGGCCTGGCCTGGCCACAGCGTCTATTACCTAATTCATGGAGGTAGAAGCAGGCTGATCTTGAGAGCCACTTGCCAGTTAGACTCACTCAGAGAGCATCAGTTCAGTGAAATTCAGTCTCAAGGCAGTAAAGAAACAGAACAAATTCAATACCCTGCTCTGGCCTCTGCATACGAGTCTATGGATACATGACCTGTGCGCATGACACTGAACACACAGAGACTCTCAAACACATAAATCCCAGAGAAAAATGGTATTGAAAGAAAACTATCAAAAAAAAATATAAAGACAATTCAAAGTTATAACAAAAAGAAATCTGAGTTTTCCTGATGTGGAACACATTTCAAAGCAGCAAAGGCCCAGAAAGACTGTGGAGGGAGATGTCCTCACCTGGGTGAAATACATCCTGGACGAATTGGAGCCCAAGAGCTTACTCTCGATGTGCTGCTGCACACGCTCCAGAATACTCTCCTCATGGAGAAAGTGCACTTCATGCTTGGTGGGGTGTACATTGACATCCACGTTCTGAGGACTGATTTCCAAACTAGAATAAAAAGAGGGAAAGACCACAGAGATGGAAAAGAATGTTCGTGTGGTGACATGTGACGACTAGACAACATGGCAAGGCCAAATCACCAGAGCCTCGCACCTCAAGATTAAGTCGGGGGACCGCATGCTCTCCCTCAGGAGCTGTGTGGCTTTCAGGAACCTGCATCACTGCCCTTGGCCTTAGTGTCATTTACACACTGGACACAGCACTCTCCTAAATTCAGTTACACTGGGAATAAAGTCCATGCAAGGCATCCTGCTTGTGTGTGTGGCAGTTACTGCAAGTCAGCTGTCAGCAGAAGTGCTGCATTATGTGACCTCAGGCAAGTAGCCAACGTTTGAGTGTCTTCTCAGCTCTAAAGACAGGGTAACTATCAAACTGTCCCCTTCCCTCACTTTTCAGAAGATGCAGGACTCTCCAGTCAGCTCAGAGCTCTGACCTGCTCCTCATTCATCTCTCATGGCTTGCTAAAAATGGCGCTTTGCAATATGAAGCTCTGTCAGCAGAGGGCACCACAGGGACAACAGGAGGAGTCTTCTTGCTCATAGAGCTCAGCAGTTTCTTCTTATGGGCAGTACACCCCACAGAGGCTCCTCAGTATAGTGCTCTATAGAGGAGGACTGCCTCATGCCCTTCTCCCAGGTGCAGCAAGCCACAGGCACATTCTCTCTTCAGGGCCTTATAGAATGGAAGGGCAAGCGGCTTCTTTCCTATCCACGCCCTGGGAAGGGGCTCTGTCATCCCTGTCACTGATCTCTCACTATTTAACCCTAGGCTCCCTGATGTCAGTATTAATTTCATCATTAAGCTTTCCTTGTTCTGTGGCATGATTTCTATCTCTATTTAGCTCCCGCCTGGTCCAGAACAAGCTGATGACACTGCAGATTGATTACCCAGCAAGGAAACATGGGAGTCAACAACTGTACATTAAATCTAAAAACGGCTATTAGTGTTCATGGTCATAATATGTCTGATCTCATCTAAGAACCATTTTGAAATATGATTTTTTACTTTTTCTCTCATTTCAGTGAGATCAGAACAAAGAAGACTTTCTCTTTTTGAGACAGGGTCTTGTTACACTGGCCTAGAAACGTAAAATCCTCCAAAACACCAGGTTCATAGGAATGTTCCAGCAGGCTCAGCTGAGAATTAACGTTCCAACATAGTTTCTGCCAAAAGGCTAAGACCTGAAAGATTTCAGTCATGAACTGGGCCTTGGCAGCTCTGTTGCAAAGAGAACAGTCATTCTTCATGCTGATTTTAGAGAGGCTTTTTCGGACAAGCAGAACAAGACATAAAGAAGAGATCTTGACCATGTGGGTTTTGGTCTAAATCAGGCAAGCCCTCACTGTGTGTGAGACAAGCATGGCTGCTGCAGTATTTAAGGAAGCCACGGATGGGCATCTGCCAAGCTAAGGCAAGAACCCTGCAAGCAGGCAGGCAGGTAGGGGCAGCTACCACAGGCCTGCCCACCAGAACCCGTGTAAAGAGAAAGAAAAGCCAACTCTAGAAATGTGTCTTCTGACTTCCACACTTGTGCCCCGGGCCCCGTGCTCTCTCACGCCTTCGTTCTTGCTCCTACCCCTCTATATCTAAATTAAATAAACTTTAGTTTAGATATAAACTTTATTGATATCTAAAATAAATAAAATTAGATTAAAGAATCTTTTAAAATGTTTAAAGACTCCTTGCAAGGCGGGGTGCTGTTTCTTGACCCAAGTGGAAGGAAGCCCAGAGTCTTGAGCGAGTGAGAACAGTGCTCTTTCCCGTGGAGGGCCAGGGAGCCCTTCCAGAGCAGTGGCCAGGACCCACCCTGGTGACAACTGACAGGCACCCTCTTTCACAGAGCACTGAAGTGTCTGTGTTACATTACCTGAGGTACAAGAATGGGTGTGTGTTTTTGGGCAAATATGCTGCATATACAGTTTCTATGGCTTTTCTCAAGGCAGTTGATTCTACCAGACGATCTGGAAAAACAAAAGGATTGTTAACCAGATCACACTTGTCCGTCAGATGAGGTCATGGCTGCATCCTCATACGTGGCTATAAAGTCACCCCTGGAGTGGCAACCTTATTGAATGCCCAGGAACAAGAACTCCCTTTATCTGTCACCACTTCCCAGCATCTCACTGCAGGCCTGGGGCTTCTCCTCTCACCCAAGCAGCAGAAAAGATGAGAGGCCGTCCAATCCTGCCGGCTCCCTCACCTTCCTCCCGTCAGCCCATGTACATTAGCTGTCATTGGCCTTTGGCAGCTCCCAGATAGGCCAATCCACAAAGACAAAGCTATTGATCACACATGCCAAATGCTGAGAGAAACCATAATGGTGGATAAACTAACTCTAGCCCAAGTGTCCAGCCCACAACAGAGATGTGTGTGAGCCACAGTGCGGGGAGGGGCACTGACTTCGTCCACAGAGGGTTCCACTAATGGGAAGGAGCTCCCCAGCACCTCAGGAGGTGTACACAGCTTGGTCCTGGTAAGGAGACTGAAGTGACCCGGGCTTAGAGGGTTCGAGAAGGGCTAGAAGACAAAGACAAAGACGAAGGAAGATCTATTTTCAGAAAATTCTTTCTGCTCAGTCAGATTTTAATGAATAGCTTAATGAACTGTTGTTCTATGAACTGGTAGCCAAGAATATGTCACATCTTTGTATTTCTAACAAGAGTGATGATTTTATCAGTGCTGAGACTTGTTTTCTGAGTGGCCCCTTTAACAATGCCGACTGTGCTCTGTAACTCCTGTCCTGACCACACAGGGCTGGTGGTGTACAGGAAGGCAAAGCATTCACACCTAAGATGAGTAAACCCTAACCAGAGCCTACCCTAAGAGCCAAGGCCACGTCCTAGGTGTGCTGCCTGGCTCCTTCTCTCAGGACTCATCCGGAATTGCTACTCTATGAAACTATTATTCTTAGTAAACTTAGTTAACTCCAATTTTGCTCAAAAGAAAAGGACTCTGAAGATAAGACTATGAAAGTCCAATGTGTGGAAAGCCGTTTCTCACGTCTGAAAGGCCCCGCGAGCTCTGACTACTACGGCAGGGTGGTGTGTTACTCTAGCACCAGCAAACCCTTACAACATACTAGTAAGCTACACAAACCTGAAAGTCAAATAGTACTCACTTAATAAAAATCATGTAAATAACACGTCACCAGAGAGGTAAGAACTAGGAGAGAATTTCAAGCTAATTTAATTCCTTCCTTGATTTCTAGAATTACCCTTAATAAATTAAATACCCTTTAAAGGATAAATTTCATTCTTTAAAAAAAAATTCTCAAGGTTCGTAGGATTTGGCATTTTAGTGACAATGCCTGAGGAGGTTTGAGCCCCATAGTGGCACTATTAGGAGGTGTGGAGTATTGTTGAGTAGGTGTGGCCTTATTACAAGTGTGTCACTGTGGGGGCGGTCAATGAGAAACCATGTGGGAGCCAGTCTTCTCTTAGCGAGGCCTACAGATGAAGAGGTAGAACCTTCAGCTCCTCTAGCCCCATGCTTGCCTGCATGCTGCCATGTTCCCGCCTTAATGATAATGGACTGAACCTCTGAACCTGTAAGTCGGCCCCAATTAAATATTGTCCTTAGAAGAGTTGCCTCGGTCATGGTGTCTGTTCACAGCATAAAAACCCAAAACAATGTTTATATTTAGGCTTGATTTTCTGCAGTGCAATGTGGAACAGCAGCCCGACCTAGAGGTGGAAACGGGTCTGCTTGGAAAGGCTGTGGTGCTGGCAGAGGAAGGCAAGCTGGCCTACGCTGCTCAAGGTAAAGAGCCGGAGTGTGCCAGCCAGCAGCACAGATGAGGTAACAATTAGAACTGCAGCAGGAAGTCTCCCCGTGTATGATTACCCTGGGAGTTAGGAACTCTCGGGTTCCATTCAGCTCTACGTGTAGACGCTTGGTTTTTTCTCACTTACGGTTGATGAAGAGTAGGAAAATGCACTTCTTCACTGAGTAGTTTGCATTCGAAATATAGCCATTCATTTTGAAAGAAAGGGTTTTATCCTCACACCCAACTTCTATCAGTTCTCTGTTTAGAAAAGAGAAATTTTGAAACTTTGAAAGCACAAGAAATCTTACATGTCAGAAAAGAATCACAGTAGTAAAAAACAGGGTTCCTTCCCATAAACTATCTTTGCCCCATAAAAATCCTAAGACTAGGTTCAGCTGAGGTCCTGTAAGTATTCTCGACATCTGTCTATCCATCTCTCAAACTCTACCCAGTCTCTGTCCAGCCACCTACTCAGTGTTTTCAGGTACTTGTGCTGAGTGCTGGGCACTACTCTAACTGCTGAGAAGATCAATCTAAGCTCCTAGTCCTTACTTTGCTTAAATATTTTGTTATCATAACTAAATCTCAAAGCTTAAAGCCCCCAAACTCATCTCTGCTGACCTGAAACCTTACTATATTGATTATCACCATAATGGACCCCCCAGAGTGGTTACTGTGAGAATAGGTAAACAAGAGCTGTCTCTCAGAAAAGCCACACTTATTTCTTCCTAAGTTTTCAGAATAACCTACTGGCAGCTAGTTAACTCGTAGCAGTCTTCATATTCCTCACTATCTGCAGAGATTTCCCCTTCATGCCCTGTTATTTTTCTTTTGAGGCCTCAGCACAACTTGCTAATGGATGGCATAATTATCTCATTTCCTTCTGACTAGAGACCTGTGAGAAGAACCATCCCAGCTGTTCACTACTGCATCCCTGCTGTGGCACAGCACTCACTGGATTTTGCTGCGGTGGTAACAGACCCCGAGTCCCTAGGTGGAGATGCAGCCTGCAGGGTTGCGCATACACAGTGACCCACAAACTCCTTCTTCCTCCAATGTCTCAGGAGCCCAGACTGGAAACCTGCTTCTGGAAATGCTCTCTAGGCATGATGTCTAATCTCTTACAGCCCATGGGGACCACTGTTCAGTCTTAAAATCTTATCAAATACTCTTGAAAGCTACCCTGTAGAATACACAGATCTTTCTTTGCTCTAGGAATAGTTTTAAAATGAACTCATTTACACTTAATTAGAAAGAAAAGTATAACAAGCTATTTCTTCCCTTGGTTTGACTCAAAGAATGGTTTGTCCTTGGATGTAGAATTCCAGTATTAAGACAACTGCCAATGCTTTTGAAACCTTGGGGCAAAGGAAGGCAGCCCCCACTGATTGCTCAGGAGAAATCTACTACTGACACCTGGGGTATGTCAGGGAGTTCGAAGCAGGCATTCCTAGCAAGGCACCTGTGATGGAAACGGTAGGCTTTACAAACAAGGAGAGCTCCAGAGGAACTCCTCAGAGAAGTGGACTCTCCTCGTGGGCCCTCTCTGAAAATAAAAGGCTGCTAACGCCTGCAAGTGCAGTCTTTAAGAATAGAAAATTTCATCCAGCTTTACATCTCTAGCTCCTGACACCAAGTTTGAAATAAGAATGGCACTTATTTAGTGTTGAGAGACAAGTAAGTTAAATCCTCATCCTAATAACAATGAAAAAAAGGGAATAGGAACATCCAAGGGTGACAGACAGAACTCTAAGCTTTAAAGAGAACAAGCTGACTGACTGGCAGGCACAGCATCCTGTGGCAGAGAGCCCTAGGGAGCACTGACTACATTACACAATGACACCGCCAACCACCATGAATCAAGGGGATGAGCCTGATATCTGACTACACCAACTCTCAGCATTTACTGCTAACAAGATTCAAATAAAACTGGGCTGATAAACCAGAGGAAACAAAAGATTCTGTTATATGCGATTACTGACATACCGACTAACAGCATTTCCAAAGATGGAGCGAATGTTGTCCACGGTTGTGGCATTGGGTAGTGTTCTGACATCAGATACTGTCTCACCTTGCTGAAAACAACAGACCACATTGTGACTTGACATCTGAAAACCCCAAGAAGTAAGAATGTTTTTCTTAAACATAACCTACTTTTCTTTCCTAATACAAAATTGTCCTTCAAAAATCATAACTTAGGGACTGAAGGCATGGCTAGCCACTAGGAATACTGCTGCTACTCCTGCAGAGGGAGGCTCCAGGTGTGGTCTCCAGCACTCACAGCCATTTGTGACTTCAGTCCAGGGGCTCTGCTGGCCTCTGCTGGCCTCTGTGGGCACCAGGCATGCACATGGTACACAGACATACATGCAGGCAAAAATTTGCACACATAAAACAAAAATGGATATAACTTTTTAAAAAAAAAATCATGACTTACTTTTTTAACTGAGAAACTAATGCCTGAATTATGTATTGAATACCTGAAAAGAAAAGGAAAAAGCTCAGCAGAGGGTATCCAAATGCACAATAAATTTAGTTAACTACTTTTAACTAAGCAAGCTGGTAGATTAATAAGAAAAAGGTGATTTAAGCAAAGGTATGTACAAACCAAAATACCTTGGTACAATCTATATCACCCACAGGAAAACACAGTACAGAGACTCGTGGAGATTACACCGCCCAATGTGACCAAGTCACAGGAAACACCCAGGGTTACAGGCTGCTGATGGGATCTCAGCTAATAGGAACCTGTAGGTTACTTTCATGGTGACAGGCCTGAGCTGCCACCAGGACATACTGAGCCCTCACTCACCTCTGCACTTGATTCCCTCAGCACACCACCCCATCACCGCTCTCTTCCTGGAGCTAGTCCTCTCCAGTATCTCAGTATCTCTACGGCCCTTCTGAAGCACACTTTGTCTCTCCTCTGCTCACTAACTCCATGAACTAAGAACTGTCTAGTGAACTGTATTTATTAACACCAATTTTTACTAAAACAGCCACTGAGAAAATTTTTGATGCTACTTTATACAGTTTTACTAGTGGCAGTGGGGAGAGTTTAGGGGACCGGATTACATAAACCCGTTCCTGTATGGACAGATACATTTGAAAACTATTGACACAAATCACTATTATGATTGAGACACATAGTTGAAGCCCCACTGCAGCACGGGCAGCAACAGATGATGCTTAACTGCACGTGAGTCTGCCGTTGCCTGCCCGAATGGATCAGACTTCCAAGTCTCTTCGGGAAGCTTCTCTCATCCCACCCCTCCTAAGGCACACTAAGTAAAGACTGCAGCCAGTAAGTCTCCCCAGGGCTGTGGGCACAAAGCCATGGATCCTAGTAATGCCAATGCCAGAACTGTCCCAAGAGGACTACAGAGGCGAGGCAGAAGGAAATGACAGAAGTCACCAGTCTCCTGGTTCCCGCCTTACCTCACCGACCCAGTGAGCAACAGTGATTGTTTTTTCTTTTGGCTCAGGGCGTCTAAGATTAGTTTGCTTCACCTGCTAGCAAAGGCCCAACAAGAGACCAACTGTGCCCTGCAAGACGAGTCAGAACTCAGGACTGATGAGTGACCTGGGACCAGAGCAGCGCACAGGCCAGCCTTGCTGTCTGCACCTAGTTTTCAAGTATCCTCCGTTTACAAGCCCTGGGGCACATTCCTTTAAAGACAGAGCTCAAGGACCCACTCCCAAATTTTGGACGGTACCTGCCAACAACTTCCAAAATTTTCCCATACTCTTCACTTGGGTTTTTTAAAGCTTTCCTCCTGGTGATTATGTTGTAAAAAAGGTCTTCCACCTAAAGAAAGAGCCACCACCTTGTAAATTCATGGATATACGTGGAAAGCAGCGCACTGTGCTATTACGGTACTGAATACGTGACATGTTCTAAGTGCTGACGCGGGAGGGGAAGGAATCCTGCAGCATCAACCCCACACTCACTGACTTCTCAGATAATGAGGGCTGGCTGCAGGGCAGGCTGGCTGCTAAAAATATGAGGACATTTTAACTTACTATCTGGCTCAAGAGAGTAGACAACTCAGTAAGACATGAATGTAACTCTGCAAACAATTACTATATTACACAGAGAGAGTTTTTCAAACTAAGGACAATCATAAAACTCTGGAGATCATTTGGAGTTCTCAATAATCACACTCAGTATGTAGCTAAGGCTCGCTCTAGCCACCACTGTGAAGCACAGGTTTGTTCTGCCTCCTGCCTGCCTATCACACCAGGACTTGGAAAGCCTTATGTGCTACAGCTGGGGTAAAGGGCAAAGGACCAGATGTGAAGCACTGTGAGGAAAGACACTGAGATGCTATGAGGAGGCTGCATAATGGACTTCCTCTCCACTAACAACACTCACATGACCCACCCATGATCCTCTGGGGCAGATGGTTAGGCATTCTTTGTTCTACTGGAGACATTAGAAAACTAAAGCTCTGAGATGTTAAGTGACTTGCTCCAATGTGTCTTCTGGAGTCAACCATAACTTTCCCCCACTGATTTCTACCATCCCAGCCCCCTATAAAACCCTAGAAGGTAGACAGGCTGCCATGCCATAAAACCCAATAATCATTTTTCTTACTTAGAAGCATAAGTATCTTGGGACTTCTATTACAAGTCAAAATGTATTTGATTTTACATCAGAAACTCAGAGGCCATTTTAGTTTTGCTTCAGCACACGAAGCTGCTTACCAGCAATTTTGTCCCCATGTCCCATCCTTACCGTGATCAGGGTGCCCTGGTTGCCTGCACAGGGCTTAGGAGGGGCTTGCAGCTTTCCATCGGAGTAACTTGCTCTAGTCAGAAACCATAAAAGATTATTAGTATCTAACAGGATGCTTATCCAAAGCATAAAAACAAAAATCATAGTACAAGCATAGTGGCCTGTGTCTGCAACACCAACATCGTAAATGCCTTTCAGGTTCCTGAGCTGCATAAAACATAAATATATCAATATGTCACATTTAAAACATTACAAACTTCATTTATTAAAAAAAAAAAGCTAGCAAATAAATAAAAACACCATACACCAAAAATTAACCAGGCCCAAAGTCTATACAACCATACAACTCAATGAACTAGGCATTGAGACGTTAATCTGTGAAGTTTCACATTAAATTTTACACTTGCAGGAATATATTTTATGCACTTATCCACTAGAGAAGGAACTCAAGCAGGATGGGAACCTGGAGGCAGGAGCTGATGCTGAGGCCACGGAGGGTGCTGCTTACTGGCTTGCTCAGCTTGCTTTCTTAGAGAACCCAGGATCACCAGGGCCCAGAATGGGACCACCCACCAGGGCTAGGCACCTTCCCCATTAATCACTAATTAAGAAAATGTCTTACAGCCAGATCTTAGGGAAGCATTTTTTTCAATTAAGGTTCCCTCTTCTTAAATGACTGTAGCATGTCATAAAACTATCCAGCACAGGAAGGCACCAGGTGCCAAGATGAAACCTCTGGATTTCATCCTGTCACAGAAGGAGTGAATAGAAGCCCTGGGTATGGCATTAAAAAACAAACAAACAAAAACAAAACAAACAACAACAAAAAAAAGGTCTTGAAATAGGACTCACAGCTCAGGCTACCTACAAACTTAACTCACAGTTGTCTATCTGGTTTGTAACACTCCAATCAGCCCACCCAGAATTCACACAGAATCAAGACTCCTCCCACCAGCCTGCCTGCATACTCTGAAGCACTCTCTCTTCTGTTACGTCACACAAGGTTAGTCTTTAGAAGACTGAGGGCACAGAACTGCCCAGATTTAATTTACAAACAATCTGCATGCTTTTCTTTTTTCTTTCTGCACTCATAGGAATGACTAAGGTTCTCAGTCACTGGAAGCCAGTGCTTACAAAAACAAAAGCATGACTGTGATTTCTTGAATCCTATTCTTGTTCTGTCTCAGGACCATTCCCAAGTCTCTGGAAAGTTCCAGCACAACAGCCAGGCAGCAGGTACGTCCTGGGAGCAAGCCAGCTCACACAGGTCCAAGGAGAAGGGGACCAGAAGCTCAGGAGCCAGAAAATGACTTGTGAATGTCCAGCACACCAGCCACAGACCTGTAGCCAGCCCAAAGTGCTGCCCTCACCAAAGGACAGAGGAGCAGAAAGAACATGAGCAGCTACTATGTGCTTAGAAAACCTATGTGCAATGGACACCTTCCTGAGAACTTTTAATGCATTACAACTAATCTCTTAGGAAGCCACTCAGTGGGGCTGGAGATGGCTCAGCTGTTAAAAGCACTGGCTACTCTTCCTAAATATTGAAGAGGCCAAAGAGAGACAAAGAGAATATCTCATTACCTAGAAACTTCCAGAGAACCTGTACTATATGCCAAGAACCTACATGCTGTGCTCACAGTTTATAATCATACGTAACTCCACTCCCATTCCTTCTTCAGGCCTCTAAGGGTCCCAGGCACATACATGGTACACAGATATGAATGCAGTCAAAATATGCATACACATAAAATACAATAATTTAAATCTTAAAAAGAAGCAATGAAGTAAGAGAGTAGCACCTCATGATCATACCTGTGGGTGAATACTTTATCCATAGGAATGGAAGAAAGACTAGTACCACGGTGGGGTTGGGGGAGTAACCTTGTGTTTAGGGTGGACCCAGAGGTCGTTATCACATACCTGTATGCACATTTCCCATCAGCTGTTTTGGTTGTAATGGTGACATGGGCCACATGGCTTATGCTTGCCAAAGCCTAGGGAGGAAGGGAACCAGATGAAAGAAAACCTCACTGCTGCTTCATCAGGGCAAAGGTTATCTAACTTGACTCTTCCAACCTACATTAACGTGGCAACAATGAACAATCTGATGCTGTTTAAGAAAGAGATAAAATCTAATCCATAGGTAATCCTAGCACAAGGGAAAGCATGTTACAAACTCCAAAAGGAATCACATCAAACCTTCTGTGTTGACAGTAACTGTAGCTCATGCTGCTACCACAGGAACTGTGCCAGGCAGTTGCCATTACTGTAGCACAGGAGATGATCAACTTATAGACAACAGGCTTCTATTAACTCTGGTTTTAGAGGTCCCACTTGATGATCAGTAGCTGTTGATGCTTTGGTCCTGTGTTGAAGAAATTCATCGTGGTGTGGAGTTCATAGAGATCAAAGTCATTTACACCTCACATCCACAGAGGCCAAAGAGAACAAGAGGGGTTCACTGTCCCCTTAAAGGGCACATCTTATGACCTGAAAACCATGTACTAGGTCCTACACTTAGCTTAAATAACTTTCCAATAACAATAAACCATGGACCAAGCTTTCAGTGCATGGGTGTCTAGAGATTATTACACATTTAAAGGGTAATATACTCTCAGTGGTGTATCTGCCAAGGAATTAAAAATGTGCTTTCAGAAAGAAATAATGGGATATCTCAAAACAGCTTTATAGAAACAATTGTATTTTTAAAAATATGAATTTAAAATTGCTACAGCAGGTCTATGCAATAACATCTAAACTCCAGAGGCAGGAGCTTCAGCTCACTGAAAGAAGCATGACTCTGTTTGGGTGGCTGAGGCAAGAGGCTCACTAGAGCCTTGGAGTTTGAGCTCAGCAGAGGAGCTCGGGCCCATCTCACAAACATGAACTAGAAGGGGCATGCTTCAGACTTGGAGATGCTTGATCAGAGCCGCACATCCCTGGTTCAGATAATCTATCCTTCTCTCTTTCTCTCTATAGTCAGGTTGGCCTCAGACTCATTATGTAGATCTGGCTGGTTTCAAACTCTAGATCCTCCTGTCTCTTGCGTACTGGGATTATAGGCATATACCATTTCATCTAGCTTGGCTTTTATAATTTTCAACATTTAAGAAATTGGGTGTGGTAGTGCAGACCCTTAATCCCAGTATTTTGGAGGCAAAGGCAGGAAGACCAGGAATAAAAGACCAGCCTCGGCTACATAAGGAGTTCAAGAGTTCTTCAGTGGAGAAGACCTGGTTCAAACCATACGGTACATTTAAAACATAAATGATTCTTGAGAGAGACCTGTGTAAAGCAAGAGCTGCTTACAAGATACAATACTTTATATTTTTAGGAAGAAAATGGGCCAATATACGCAATACAGCAGAGCCCTGCTGCTGCAGGAGGAGCCTTTTCAAGTAAACTGGACCAGACTCTGGGGTCAGAGTGCCTACATTCACCCCTTGACTCTGTCACTGTCTAGTGTGCACAGATCAAGTTTCTTACACATCCTCAGTGACTCAGGGAGATGGTAACTCTGCACTATGGGGATTGGAAGGAAGAGCTAATTCACAAAAGGAATATCCCTGGCCCAAAGACGTTCCTCAATATAAACCTCCTTCTGATTCCAGTAAACAGTAACTCCTAAAACAGACTAAGGCTGCAGGATGCCAGAGACTTGGAAACTGACTCAGAGTTACAGCTGGGATAAAACTGCTTTCCTACAACTTGATCAGAGGCAACTTCAAATTAAGCCTTTCAGAGACTGTCTATTGGGAACAATTTTGAGGTTACTGTGAGCCAGAGGGCACTTGAGACTACTGGTTCGACCTACACTACCTAAATTATAGAGACTGGCTCACAGCTTGTGGGGCATGTGGAAGTCAACCTTGTGAAGGAAAAAGCAGGAGGGAGGGCGAGGTGCCACAGGCTCCTGGGACTCCTCAGAGTCCTGATCTGCAGCACACAGCATTACATGTAAGATGGCTCCCAGCACACAGGTGAGACAGCAAAAAGGAACCCAGGCCAGGGCAGTGGCCACTTCCCATCTTCACAGAAGTCCTCACAGGTGATCACATTCCCTCAACTCCTTCTGAGTTAACTCATTAGGTAGGGCTTTCATTGGAGCACGGTGACAGTAGGGTGAGATATGACTGACCAAAGATTTAGGAGCTTGGGATTGGCACAAACATTGTATATAAGTTTATGGGCTAGGCAATAAACTCAGATCTGCACTCTGATGCTGGTCTCCAGAGTCAGATTTCCTGGGATTTATCAAGTGACTCTGTTACCTCTCACCCTTGGTCCTGTTCCCACATCAGCTGCCTTTTAATTTAATTAAATAAAATCTATGCCTGTCTTAGTCACTGTTCTATTGCTGCAAAGAGATACCATGACCATAGTAACTCTTATAAAAGAAAGCATTTAACTAGGGGCTGGCTTACAGTTTCACATGGTTATTAGTCCATTGTCATCATAGCTGGGAACACGACAGCAGGCAGGCAAGCATGTGGCTAGAGAAATATCTGAGAGTTCTGTCCTTATCCACACGCAGAGAAGAGTCTGGGCCTCAACTCACATAGGCTTTGAGGCCCTTTGAGTCTCTTCTAGTTCACAGGCCCGTGCTTCTCTGCTCTTCATTCCTGTGGTTCGCCAGCTGACAGCCTAGTGCATGCATTGTATTTTCTAACCCAGTACCGCTTACAGTACCATCCCTGCATGTCCCTATATTTTTAATATATGATAAGCAGATAAAAGTGTTGATCAGATTCACATTTGGTTTTCTGATAAAACTTCATTGATATCTTAGGTTGGGGTTTTCCTGCTGTGAACAGACACCATGACCAAGGCAAGTCTTATAAAGGACATTTAATTGGAGCTGGCTTCCAGGTTCAGAGGTTCAATCCATTACCACCACAGGAAGAAGCATGGCAGCATCCAAGCAGACATGGTGCAGGAGATGAGAGTTCTACACATTGTTGCAAGGACAAACAGAAGACTGTCTTCCAGGCAGCTAGAAGGATCTGAAAGCCCCCCACCCCCACCCCGCACCCCCTACACACTTCCTCCAGCAGGGCCACACCTACTCCAGCAAGGCCACACCCCCTAATACTGCCACTCCCTGGGCCAACCAGATACAAACCACCACAGTAGGTAATGTTAGGGACTTCAATAAAAAGGCACATGATATCCAGTGCCTCTGTAGATAAAACAGTATATTAAGTATTTTTCAAATTTTCTCAGTTGTGGAAAGATAAATTTGTTCAAGTTTACATGTGGTAAACAAGTACAAAGCATTAAATTGCATTTGCCTCTGTTGAGAAATGAGAACATTATCATAGGAGGGCATTTTTATACATTTCTCTAAGTCTAACTTACCTCACCACGAAAGCCATAGGTAGAAATACTGGCTAAATCCTCAAACGTCTGCAGTTTACTTGTAGTGAACCTCTCACACACAATACCCAAATCTTCCTTCTGCTCGAGGGGAGATTAAGGGGGAGGGGGAGTAAATAATTATGTGAGTATATAATTATGTCTTTGTTTTCACAAATCTTTCTGAATTTTCATTTGATTGCTTAAATCTAAGAAGAAACCAAAAAAAAAAAAAAAGAAAGAAAGAAACTTTATTTTCAGTCTACAGGAAGAAAACCTTTACTATCTTACAAGTAGTAAAAATATTTGTAACAAAATTTTCATTTTAGCTGGGTGTGGTGGTACACACTTCAAATTCTAGCACTTTGTAGATAGAGTAGGAGGGACAAGACTTAGGTTGACTGGGCCTCAAAAGCCATAAACCAGGGCTAGAGAGAGGCCTCAGTGTGGTAAGAGCATATTCTGCTGCCAGAGGGCCCAAATTCAGCTGCCAACGCCCACATCAGGTGACTCACAGTTTCTTCTAACTCCAGCTCAGGAAAGCCAATGCCTCTATAGGCTCCAGCACTCATTCAGAGGCTCAAATACTTACACAGACACACCCTACACACCTATACACTCACCCACAGACACCCTATACACACACACACACACACCACCCCTTTACAAGGCACTAAGTTTAACATGCCCCATTTGAACTGCTTGTCCTTCCTTCAAACCTTTCTTTCACAATCTTTCCCATTTTGCTAAATGGCAACTCTTAGCTGAGACAAAACCCCAACACCACTACTATGACAGAAAACAAAGGATTTTTGTCCATTTCATCCACTGCCATATCCCGAGAACAAATGTTCAATATACGTTAGAAATTTAATACTAATTATTGGTAAGTGTTCGAGCCTTCAATCTAAATTACCTTCTGAAGAAGACTACAGTCACCAGGCTGGGAAGAGGTCCTGCATTTTCCTAGAGGTTTGCTATGAGGCCCATAAAACTACCGCCCCTACCACCACCACCACCACCACCACCACCACCGAGGCCCTGCTTACCCGGATCCCAGTGCCATTGTCTTGGATCTGAATTAGCTTCAGGCCTCCTTCTTTAACAATTACTTGAATATTTGTAGATTTTGCATCTAAACTGGCAAATCAGAGGAAGAAATAGTCAATTGCAACTACTCGGATGTACGTATAGAGGGCCTGACTAGCACACTTTTGTCTTACAAGCTTGATGTGGGTATTGCATGAATGTATACACTGCGTAACAAGGACAGAACACATTTCTGTCCCTGTAGGGCAGTCCTTTTAGTACAAGTGTTTCTTACTCTTTTCAACTATGTTTACTGTTATAACAACTCCAATCAGTCTCCAATCTAAGTAACTCTAATAAATGTCATTAAAAATGCAACTTCCGGGGCTGGTGAGATGGCTCAGCGGTTAAGAGCACTAACTGTTCTCCCGAAGGTCCTGAGTTCAAATCCCAGTAACCACATTGTGGCTCACAACCATCTGTAACAAGATCTGACGCCCTCTTCTGGTGTGTCTGAAGATAGCTACAGTGTACTTAAATATAATAAATATATAAATCTTTAAAAAAAAAAATACAACTTCCTTCTACTCCTATAAAGAAAACACATTCATGATGAAGCAAAGAAAAACTGCCATACAGAAATTTCTTTGAGAGGCGGAAGGAGCTGGAGCCTGGAGAGATGGCTCAGCCACTAAGAGTGCTGGTTGCTCTTCCGGAGGACCAGAGCTCATTCCCAGAATCCAGGGGGTATCTCTAGCTCTAGCTCCAGAGGACCTGACACCCTCTCTGGTCTCTAAGAGCAATCCATGCACATGGTGCATAGATATACATGTAGGCAAAACAGCCTCACAAATAAAGTGAAAATTCAAAATAAAAAAAGGTGCCAGTAGGAACTATATGTCTGAGTGGGTAAAAGCACCTGGCTCCTACCAGAGGATCTGAGCTCAATCTCTGGGACCCACATGATGGAAGGAGAGAATCAAAGTTGTCCTCTGACTTCCACAAGTGTGTTGTACACACAATCCCTATCACTGAAGCAAGAAAGGAAAAGAAACCAAATTTAGAAAAGGAAATAATCTTTAAAAGAACGAAATTCTTGTTTTCAGAGCAGCCTATACTCATAGGATAGCTACCACAGGAAACAAATTCGACCTGGGGCTGCATGAAAAAGGGAAGCTCTCAACTTCTCTCATGAAAAATCCTTTATTAAAAACAAAAAACCCCAGCAAGTTACTTAATTAGCTTTTCTTAGCACCTCTGTATAAAAAACCTTGACTTAAATATTTAAGTAGAATCTGTGCAAAATCTCTACTTGCATGCAAGCTGCTATGCTACTTTTAAGCTTAATTTTATTGTACATTATCCAGGCACAATACAACTAAGTGACTCAAGTTCTCCAGTTTGTCCTAACACAGTACAAAAGCTACCCTAAGGCAGTCTATCAATCAAATGTCTGGAGGCTCCGGGCTCCTTCCTTGGGTTACCCTTAACCTTTCCTTTCTCCCTTAGGCAGTGGTTCTCAACCTTCCTAAAGCTGCAATTCTTTGTTATGTTGTGGTCATTTATTTCAGTACCATTGTTCTGAATGGTTTGTCTTTTCAGTGCACTTCTGCCAGACTGCCATTCCTCACTGAACATTTATTTGTCTTCTTTTTTCCTGTAACAATGTATGGGCTCTCACTAGCATCAACTGATATTAGCACAAAGCCTTTATGTATACAGAGTGTCCTTTCTGAACTTATTTGGTGGTGTATCTATTTGGGGGTATATTATTCACAGAGCCTTTTAAAGATTAAACTCTACACGTGTAACTTCTCCCTTCCACAACCTGACGGGTCTAAGTCTCAGGTGCAACACATGCCTCCCCCTAGAATATTAACTAGGGTCATTAATTTGACAAGAGGAGAATCAGAAGAAAGCCCCATGTCCACTGGCCTGATAACGTTTGAATTAAACTCAAAAGAAACTGTGCCTTGGATGTGTACGGATTGATTATTCGGGAATGAATGATAAACCTAAAATGGCATACAGTCATAAAATGACTGTTTTTCTCTTCCACCCTTAAACATTCACACATCGTCAGCCACGCATCTTCTGCGTATGTAATGTGGTGGCGAGGCGCATCCTCTGGGAAGGTACCATCAAACCAACACCACGCGTGCTTCCCTACTTGCGACCCAAACAGGTCTCACGGAAGCCATGAGGGCCCTCGCTCGGCCGTGCGCATAGCGGGAAGCGGGCCTGGCGTGCGCACGGTCCCTGTGCCCGGCGCCCCGCACGGTGGCCGACTGCAGCATGGGTCGGCCCGTCCTGGCTCGCATTCGGGGAACTCGGCTCCGCTCCCTCCGTACCAGTTCTCAATCATCTCTTTGATAGCATTGGCCGGCCGCTGGATGACCTCCCCCGCCGCTATGCGATTCACTACCGTCTCATCCAGACGCCGAATAACTCCCGCTACAAACGCCATATTGGCGCCCGAGTTCACCGTCAGCCAATCACTAGTGCTCCTCACGCTCCGGTTCTTCCGTCAGCTTCGACCGACCGCTGTCCTGCGCCGCTTTCCCAGCGGCAAGTGCTGATTGGGCAGAATGAATGCCAGTTAAGCTCTGTTTACGTCATTTCCTGGAATCTCTGTCCCGCCTTAAACAGAGGCTGTCCACCAGGCTAGAAAGCAATGCGCTTGCGCATCAAAGTTCACGGTCCTCTCTTCCCATTGGCTCATTTCTGAAATACGAAATCTCTAGCCAATAGGAACGGAGGTGCCCTAGCGGAGGCTGGTACACTCCTGCTCGGGTGATCTGGCGCAGAACGTAGGGGGTGCTTGGCGTTCGTCGGGCTCCTCCCCGTTTGCTGCGGCCTCCGAGCTCCGCGCTATTCTGTGGCCTCCGCAGAATGTGGATGACGCCCAAGAGGATTAGGATGGAAGTCGACGAGGCTCTGGTGTTCCGGCCCGAGTGGACCCAGCGTTACCTGGTGGTGGAGCCTGCGGAGGGTGACGGGGCCCTGTGCCTGGTGTGTCGCCGCCTGGTCGCCTCTACCCGAGAACGCGACGTAAGGCGCCACTACGAAGCGGAACACGAATTCTATGAACGGTTTGTGGGGGACGAGGAGCGCGCGGCCCTGGTGGAGCGTCTGCGGCAGGGTGACATGTCTTTGGCCTCCGTGCTCACTCCGGAGGAGAGAGCGACGCGGGCAGGCCTCGGCCTCTGCCGCTTCTTGGCCTTGAAGGGTCGCGGCTGGGGTGAGGGTGACTTCGTACACCAGTGCATGGAGGTGCTGCTGAGAGAGGTGCTGCCTGATCACGTCGGCGTCCTGGAAGGCATTGACTTATCTCCAGAGATCACACGGCAGAGGATTCTGAGCATTGACAGCAACCTCCGTAGCCAGCTGTTTAACCGAGCCAGGGACTTTAAGGCCTATTCCCTTGCTTTGGATGACCAGGCGTTTGTGGCCTATGAGAACTACCTGCTGGTCTTCATCCGTGGCGTCGGCCGCGACCTGGAGGTGCAAGAAGATCTTCTGACGATTATCAACCTGACTCATCATTTCAGTGTTGGCGCTCTCATGTCGGCAATTCTGGAGGCCCTGCAGACAGCAGGGCTCAGCTTACAGCGAATGGTTGGTCTGACCACGACCCACACTTTGAGGATGATTGGAGAGAACTCCGGACTGGTCTCCTACATGAGAGAAAAGGCCGTGAGTCCCAACTGTTGGAACGTTATCCACTATTCGGGATTTCTTCACTTGGAACTGTTGAGTTCTTATGATGTTGATATTAATCAGATCATAAATACCATATCTGAATGGGTAGTTATGATTAAGACCAGAGGTGTTAGGCGACCGGAGTTTCAGCCTCTACTAACTGAGTCTGAATCAGAGCATGGCGAAAGAGTTAACGGACGGTGTTTGAACAACTGGCTGAGAAGAGGCAAAACGTTAAAACTGATATTTTCACTAAGAAAAGAAATCGAGGCGTTCTTGGTTTCAGTGGGGGCCACTACAGTTCATTTCTCAGACAAGCAGTGGCTTTGCGATTTTGGTTTCTTGGTAGATATTATGGATTATCTTCGAGAGATCAGTGAAGAACTGCAAATCAGTAAAGTCTTCGCTGCCGCTGCCTTTGACCGCATCTGTACCTTTGAGGATAAGCTCTGCTCACTTCAGAGACACATGGAGGAAGTCAA
Source organism: Apodemus sylvaticus (assembly GCF_947179515.1). Taxonomy (NCBI): domain Eukaryota; kingdom Metazoa; phylum Chordata; class Mammalia; order Rodentia; family Muridae; genus Apodemus; species Apodemus sylvaticus. The sequence continues at coordinate 12,748,401 of NC_067478.1, read as the reverse complement.
TCTAACAGACTTCCCTGCCTTCAGCATAATCGTTGATGAACTCAGACAGCAGTTTAAAGAAGATCAAAAAATATTTGATCCCGACAGATACCAGATGGTGATCTCCCGCCTGCAAAAAGATTTTGAGAAACATTTTAAGGACCTCAGGTTTATTAAAAAGGACTTAGAACTTTTCGCAAATCCATTTAGCTTTAAGCCGGAGTACGCACCTATTTCTGTAAGAGTGGAGCTAACAAAACTTCAGTCGAACACTGACCTGTGGAATGAGTACAGAGTCAAAGACTTGGGACAGTTTTATGCCGGACTGTCTGGTGAAACTTACCCGATTATCAAAGGGGTTGCCTATAAAGTGGCATCCTTATTTGATAGTAACCAAATCTGTGATAAAGCTTTTGGGTATTTAACTCGAAACCAGCACACATTGAGCCAGCCGCTGACGGATGAGCATCTCCAAGCACTATTTCGAGTTGCCACGACTGAAATGGATCCTCGCTGGGATGATCTTGTGAGAGAAAGAAACGATTCGTAAACCATTGTGGTACAAGAAGAAGTCAAATTTGAAAAGGGAAAGTTAGTTTGATTTCCTTTTCTTTCACATTTCCTCATTGGATGGTCGGAAAGCATTGAACTTACTACAGATGTCCAAACTGAGAAACACTGAAATCTCTCTGAAGAGTTGCCTTTTCCCCATCTCATTTGGCAACACGGGACTGAACCATAAGAATACCCACCTTTAAGAATTGTAGTTTAGTGGAGAAGTCATTGCCTTTTACTTTTATTATTATAACTGATTTTCAACAAATTTACTATTGATACTGTCAGTTGAACCAGAAGTCTGGTTTTAAAATGGTCTAAAGATATATGCCAAACGTTTCAGCTCTTATCTTGACACAGCAGAAAGTGTGACACATGGTTTGAAAAGACCAGCTCCATAAAAGTGTACTCGAGTCAGTTTACAGAAACTCACATAGCAAATTAAGTTTCTGAAGAGGAATAGCATATACACAGTAGAGGTATTTTATCTAGCTAACAGAATTTAAGATTATTTTTTAAATCCTATTTCTGAGTCTGAAGTAAATAGAACCCCCCCCCCATCCCCACCTACCCAGGTGATGGCGATACTACAGATGGAGGGAGTAATCAGTTTGGTGTTGGAGCAGCAGGAATTATTTTAAGTTTCTGATTTAGGAGTTTCTTACTATCAGGAGTTAAGAATAACCAGTTATTGGTGGTTTGCTCCTTATTTTTTCACAGCCAGAGCAATTTTTTTCAGCTCATCTATCAAAGGACCATGGTAAGTATGGAATCTTGATCACTGCCAGTGAGTAATTTTTTTTCCCTGCTCTAGACAGAACTTTGACCCTATCTAAACAGTAAGAAAAGACTTTTACACTTCAAGATCAGGAGTTATGAGAGGTTTTAGTTTGTTTGTCTTATCTGCATGGGTATTAATGTTTTATAAAGAAACTATGCTTAACGGAGACACTTTATTTTTAAATGATTTGGCAGATTCTGTTAGCTGCAGGAAATGGATTTACTCTAGAACTGTCTTACACGTTGAGTAGTTAAGACAGTGCACAAGTAAAAATATTTAAATCTCAAGAAGCGCCCTTATCCACAGACTAATAATTCCCATTTCTAGAGACATTAGTCTTGTGTTATAATGTTATCGGGCATATTAACTGTGGAAAAGTCAATCTTAAGATAAAGCTCAACATGTAAACTGGATCTAAGCAGCACCCAATTTGTAACTCATCCTCGTACAGTTTACAAGCTGATGTGCTGTGATCTGTCTTAAATATTGCAGCACGCTGTCGTGTTGCACATTCAAGGAACCTGATCACAACCAAGCATTTGGAAGGAACTGATGCTTAAGCCCCAGGAGTCGGAGAACCAAAGTTAGATCAGTGGTTCCACACCAAAGGGAGAAACCCTTCCTCCCAGAGAGTGCTGGAAGTGTTAGGGGCACCTTTGTAGTTACTTTATTTACTGGAGGGTTGTGCTGGCATGTAAGCCAAGAAGATTTCTCCTTCCTATTGTGCACAGATAGTCTGATGCCATAAAAAATCATCTATTACTTCCAAAATGCCAGCACCTCCTCCCACCAAGTATACACCATCTTATTTCAAAGGACAAGGAAAATCTCCAGTGGAAGCTGATGGCGTGAGTCTACCGGAAACTGGTAGTTTCCCGGTAGCTTTGTATATTACCTTTCATAGCAAATACTTCAAACACTTTTATTATTTGAGAGAATGATTGGAAGCTGCTTCTATTTTCCATTTCTAGTTTCCTAAATATTAATATCTTGTGCATTCTATCAAGTTCTCGTGTTTTGCTTAAGGTGATAATTAGTTTGCATCATGTAACCACTGTGAATATGAGGAGATATAAATAAAATAAGGAATTTTTTTTAATTGACCCTCAGCAATAGTTTGCTGTAACAAGTCTTACTTTTTGTTTGTTTCTTTGTTTAAGGCAGTGGTTCTTAACCTTCCTAATGCTGCGACCCTTTAATACAGTTCCTCATGTTGTGACCCCCCAGCCATAAAATTATTTCTTTGTTATTTCATAACTGTAATTTTGCTACTGTTATGAATTGTAAATATCTAATATGCAGGATATCTAATATTCAACCGCCCAGAGGGGTCGAGACCGTGGGTTGAGAACTGCTGGTTTAAAGGTGTTTTGCTGTTTTTTGTATTTCTGTAAGTAGCTGTAGCTGCATGGCAGTTTTTCCCTTTCTTCTCCCGTTTTAAATATATAGTTGTTACTGGTCCTGTGGTATCAGTGAATATATAGTTAAAATAAGTGCCATTTGAAACAACTCTATGTCCTTAACTGTCCTTTCTCATTTCTCTCATTCCCACTAGTTCAAATATTTGCTTGCCCAGGCTCCCATATTGCCAGTCAGATCACTCAAGTTCAGTGTTCTCGTCAGTATTTTTGCCTTGAACTCATCATAGCATTGCAGAGACACCAGCTCCAGTCATTGCAGTCACCCCTTCCTTAAGTATGTCTGTCTGGTTGTTTGTTTTGCTGTTCTGTTTTGTTTTCTTTTAAGATTCCCTTGCCTCATTTCCCTACATTACTTCCTAGTTGATCTCTTTCTATGACTTTAGTTATTACCTGTGTGCAGATACTTCCAAATTTTTGTCTCCTGAGATTTCCCCCTAAATCCTAGTTGCTAATATTGCTGACACTCTGCGCTCTCACACCTTGGCTCTTGCTCCCGAAGCTGCCCTTCCTCTCACGTTTCCTTCAACAGATGGCTTTACAGTCAGCTCACTCATACCACTCCCCTGCCTTCATCGATATCAGGGTAGATAGAAGACAAACTTCTATTCATCTTGCGGAACTTGACTCTCATATCATCTAAGAAGCTTCAGGGGTATCCTCTAGGCCAGGTGCCCAACTACACTGCTGAACACCCTGTCCTTTGTACTTAGCATTTCTTACTGTGTGTTGGTCATTGCTAGGACCAGAGAAGTCTAATCCATTGTTTCATCTCTAGTGAATAGCATAATGCCTGGCATTTGAAGAAATGCTTGGGCAAATAAATACTTGTGTGGGTTTTTGTTTTGTTTTATGACACTTTCACAGTATTCATTTGACTGTCACAGAAATTTTGGCTGTTCTCTGAATAGTTCTTAGCCATGTATTGAAAATTAAGAAATGAAATTCACCTTAATTGTGACTAAGAATCTCATTGTTGTGTTTCTTGAATTTAGTGCAGTGCTGAGCATGTAGTTCAAATATTATGTGAATGTTGTTAAGAAAACAGATTGTAATTTACCCTAGTAAACTAGTAGTAATGTCAAGATTCAAACTAGGTGTACTCACAAATCTACTCTCTAGTGTTAAGTACATTCATTATATTGAGTCCTTATTTTATTTTAATTTCCAAAGGAATCTACATACAGAGGGAAAACATTGGCTAACTGCTTAGATTGACCTGAGTTCAGTAATCTCAAAATTACCTTCAGTACTGGAGAAAGACAATACTACAAAGAGTTAATGTCCATTTTTCCTTTTGTAGGGTCAACCCTAGGAGAAAATGGCATGCTATTTAGTAGTTACTTTCCTTTACAGATGATTTCTGGCTCTTCTGGAATTTAAAAGTAAGTAAACTTGTTTATCTGAGAAAGGAGTCTTAGTCCTTCTGACTACAAGATCCTCAGCTCATTTGTTTTTTTCAACATGTGGAATTCCCACATCATCTCCCAAAGAGAAAACCCCCAGATGACATCCAGTTGACATGGACTTTTAGATTTGCTGTATTTTCTTGCTTTCTTGTTTCATGCTTCTAAATTTCATTTCTTGATAAATGAAACATTTCAGTCTTAAGTCGGAAAGCCAGATGCTTATTAGTCTCTTTCATTAAGCCACGTTGCCCAAATTACGGGATGAACTAGTACCATTTTCTTAGTTGGACGTACAACTTTAGGAAGTCACACTAATTCACTCTGAGGTTTTCGTAGTAGGTACAACAGTCATCCAGAGGTTTGATCCTGTTGCAAAACTAGGTTTTGTCAACCTTGGGGTTAAGGGTTTCTTATTTTTATCTCATTTTTTAAAAGTTGGTTCATCCTACACTGTAAGTACTTTATAAATACTCTATAATTTCTGCCTTGAAGCTGACCAGATACTGAATTCATGTCCTGTACATTTTGTCTAAAGCAGCCAATGGCCACCACAAAGTATTATTTTCTTTAATAAAGGGTAGATGTCCTGTCTCCCAGTTCATCTCAAAGGGCACTTTCGCCTCTCTATAATATAACTTGTCCCTGTGTCATAATTTTGTTCTATCTTCCAGTAGCAATCTTCCTGAATGCCTCCTAAACAATCACTAAGCAATTTGTTTAGTATATTAGTTCTGCATTGGGATTAGTGAGGTTGTCATAAGCAGGTGAATAACTACAAGTGTCCCAACAGCTTGTCTGTGACAGGTTGTCTGAGCTGGCAGACTATATCCCCCACAGGCCAAGTCTGTCCTGGCTCAGCCTTCTCTGAGGAAAGTATTACAGGAGTTACAGCCATGTCTGTCTGAACCGTCATGGCTACTTCCCTCTACAGTTGCAGACTTGAGTAGTTGTAACACTGTGTGCTACATAAACTAAAGTATTTCTTGGAAAAGTTCACTGTTTCCTGCTTAAAGTTGTCCCTACCTCTCCTGGGGACTAAGCAGATATACTCAATAGGAGTTGACTGCTCACTTAGGGAAAAGAGAAGAGAAAGTTTGGCTCTGTAAACCCATAGCCACACCAGATTTCAAGAAGTGCAAACCCCTCCGTACAGGTGGGAGAAAGATGAACTGTTGGGAAGATCACACTACTGGTCCTCATTCTATTCCCCTAGTTATGTCACTTTAAATATGGCTTTGCTTTTTCATTGAGATAAAAGTTTACAAATATTAAGTGTCCACTTCAGTGGATTTCTGTATTCACCTGTGAATGCACCTCTCAGATCAAGGTAGAAAATATTTCTCTTATTCCAGTAGGTGCCCTTTGCCTTTCACAGAGAGATAATTGCTGGTCTGACTTGTATTGCCTCTCAGTTTTGCCTGTTTTTAAATGTATATCAAGTGGAATTAAATACACTGTTGTATCTTCTGTTCTCTGTGTCTGCTATAGGAATCCATGTTGTGGATTGTAACAGCTCATTTTTCACTTCTGTGTCACAGTCCATTCATTGTACAAGTTAATCCATTCAATGTTGATGAATATTTGGATTGTTTCCAGTTTATGATCATTATGAATAAAATTGCTGTTAAAAGCCTTGTGTTTGTCTTTCAGTGAACATGTGTTACCCCTTCCTTTCGATGTATTCCTTGGCAGATAACTTTGCTTCTGTTACTTACTTTATCTGGGTTATATTCCACAAAGCAACCAGACCAATCTCTACTTTAAAATCTCCCAGATAATGCCGATTTCCTACTCAAAAACTTCCAGTGGTTTGCTATCAGATTAAAAGCTGAAGTCTGTCTGTTCCTACATCTTTACTCACACATACCTTCTTGGTGTCTCTTCTAACATCTTTTGTTTTTAGCTCCTTACTCAACTCTGTACTGAATACTGTCCTTATAAATTTGGGGGTTAAGATAAATGCTTTCTGATTTGAGTGGTTATTTGTTTGGAGGCTTTGAGCTTGGCCTTGTTTTTTCTTCAGGCTGGGGAATGACTGCAGGGCCCTAAGCATGTGAACTACACTGCCACTTTGCAGAAGCGCCACTGGTTTCAACATAAGCTGTAACTGGTTTGTGATGTGGTAACTCTCCCACTGAGCACTAATTCTTAACTGTTAAAGGTATGTAGAAATGAAAACAAAATCCACCTTGATTTCAGAAATGTTTAAGTTCTTATATTACAGTTCTACAGCTTATGGTTAGAGTTTGTCAATGGGATGGTTTTACTGCCAGTAGTTCATGGAGACTAGGTGGGTGCTGGAAGCTAGGGCAGAGGAGGTGAAAAGGCGGTGGGATAAAGAAGTATTTGTATTAAGTTGAAAATAGTACCAGCATAAGGGCCTCTTTAAATGTGGAATGAACTACACTATGCATGTTTAGTTACCCAGCAGGTAAGAGCTCATACTGCTCCTTCAAGGCATCTGATGCTCACTTTCATCCTCCAGTGTCATCCATGTAGACATACAAATTAAAAAAAAAAAATTAAACTCTACATCTTTTTAAAATAACTTTTGTGCAACTGAAGTGTTTGAAACTTGACACATTTAAAGAATTATATTTAGTATTGACAAACATCAGGGCACAAGACTACGAAAAAGTAAATATTCTTAATACATTTAGTGTCAAGTAATAAGGAAAATTTAAGGAAAAAATAGGGCAGTGTCATAGTTCAGATTTGCATCAAATGACCATTGCCGGGCAACAAGCCTCTGCTGGCTTATAGTTGCCCTCATATAGTGGGCTCTAAAAGCTACTTGTCCTATTGTCCCAAGTTCCCAGAATAAGGACTGTGAGACTCAAAATATATTTACAAACACCTTAGCCATGAGCCTTGGCTTATTCTCTGAATAGCTCATAAAATTAACGTCCCAATTATTCTGGTCTAAGTTCTGCCATGAGGCAGGTTACCTCTAATCGGATTCCACGTGTCCTCCTTTGGTTCCCAGGGCCCTGTGCGTGGCTTTATCCCAGAATCCTTTCTGCCTACCAAATGTCTATTCTAACCTTTCTTATAGGCCATAGGATTTTTCTTGACCATAAATGCATCTATATAATACATAGGATAGTCTCTCTACAGTGGGGAGCTGCTTCCTGTCTGTACCAACCAATCCCATTTTCACAACATACCTCCCAACTCTCGCAGTACTGTCAACGTTGAGGGTTAAGATTCCAATGCAAGAATTCATAGGGGTTGGAGCTGGTAAAGTACTTGTCATGAAAGCATGAAGACCTACCTGAATCTAGAACCCCAGTTGCCACATAAAAAGCCAGGTGGTGTGGTAGTGTGACTCCTAGTGCTGGGGAGAGATGGAAGGACTCAGGGGCTTGCTTGCTAGCTAGCTTGTTTTACCAAGTCAGGGAATTCTGAGTTCAGTGAGAGAACATGTTTGAAAAAAATCAAGTGGAGAGAAAAGTACCCCATGGTGACTTTTGGCCTCCACGTGTTTGCATACCCTGCATGCATACACATGCATAGCATGTACATAGAATTTAGTGGGGGACATTCTATCTATGGGGGACACTCTATGGCAAATGGGTATCTCTTAGAACCACACTGACTCTGCAGGCTAGCTAACCTTCATTTGCCTCCCTGGTTTCTGTAACCACCCTTCTCCAGTGCTGATGGTTCATCTCAGGTACTAACTCTGTTTCTTGGGCAGTGACTTGTGCTCATTGAGTCTTCCCTCTGACCAGGCGCATGCTTGGAGGACTGAATAGTGGTTATGGAGGGGTCTGTGCTGTTTCCTCATAAAAACAAACAACCCAAAACAAGCCTATAGCCTATGTAAGGGGAACTGATTGGAGAAATGCATTGTCTCATGGAAGAAAGACGTGAGGCAGTTAAACTCGGGCATTTAATGAGGTCCTACTAGAGGAAGGAACTGATGTTTCGTCAGTAGATGTAAAATAAATTTCTTGCCCCTAGCTCTGATCCCATCTACACATCTGCTTTATTCCCTCTGTATACTGACTTTGGCTGCTGCTTTTCTGTAGACCACAATTGTGACGAGGCAGACATTTCTCTTAAGGGGTCTGTCATATGAAGCTGTAACCTCAGGCTTGTGGCTGGGAGAGCGGAGAGGGGACTTTGGGAGGCACATCACATTGAAGGCTGCCACGCTCCAAGGCAGCCTGCCTTGGTGAGCCCGATGAAGGCAAGCCCGGCAACTTGAGTCTCGTCCCCAGGACCACATGGTAGAGGCAGAGAACTTTAAAATAATAATAATAATAACATACTGAAAATGCATAAGAGATACCATGATGACAGCAAAGATAAAATGACTACCACTGAAAGAGCAGTTAAAAAAAAAATCAGGCCAGGAAGTTGGGAAGGAGCAGGCAGATTTCTGAGTTCGAGGCCAGCCTGGTTTACAAAGTTAGTTCCAGGATAGCCAGGGCTATACAGAGAAACCCTGTCTCAAAAAAACAAAAATAGCCGGGCAGTGGTGGCACACGCCTTTAATCCCAGCACTTGGGAGGCAGAGGCAGATGGATTTCTGAGTTCGAGGCCAGCCTGGTCTACAGTCTACAGAGTGAGTTCCAGGACAGCCAAGGCTACATAGAGAAACCCTGTCTTGGGAATAAAACAAAAACAAAAAAGAAGAAGGTAAAAGAGGTAAAAGGAAGGAAAGAAGGAATGAAAGGGGAGAGAGAGGGCAACAGAAAGAAAGGGCAGTTTGTGAGCTGCGAAGATGGCTAGTGTAAAGAACTGAGACCCAACATGCCATGCAAACCTGAGGACCAGAGTTCACAGCCTGTAGTTTTATGTCACCTTGACACAAGGTAGAGTCATCTGAGAAGAGGGAACCTCAAGCAAATGCCTTCTTAAGATGAGGCTGTAGGGCATTTTCTTGATAAGTAATTTGATGGGGGAGTCCAGCCCATTGTGGGTGGGGCCATTTCTGGCTGGTGGTCCTGGGTTCTATAAGAAAGCAGGCTGAACAAGCCACGAGGAGCAAGCCTGTAAGCAGCATTCCTCCATGGCCTCTGCATCAGCTCCTGCCTCCATGTTCCAGCCCTGCTTGAGTTCCTGTCCTGACTTCCTTCAGTGATGACTATGATGTGGAAGTGTAAGCCAAGTAAACCCTTCCTCCCCAGCTGCTATGGTGATGGTGTTTTATCACAGCAATAATAACCATAACTACGATCCCTAGTTGTCTACATAACTGTCAGGTGGGTGTGGTCACCCATCAGTAATCCCAGTAGACAACAAGTGAAGATTCCCCTGAAGAAGCTGATTAGCTAGACAGACTGAATCACTGAGTCCAGGTTTAGCTAGAGTCCCTGCCCTAACTTATAAGGTGAAAAGTAATTGAAGAAGACACTTTGCATCAACTTCTGGCATATACACTAACCCCGCCCCCATGCACATGCATGTGCCCATATATATGCTATCATGTGTGCACAAACCATAGATGTGACAATAGGGGGGAGCACTTTGTGACAGCACCAAGAAGATTGTGGTGTTTTGAAGGAGAATGGCACCCATGAGTCATATGCTTGATGATTGGTCCACAGTTGGTAGAACTGTTTGGGAAGGATTAGGAAGTGTGGCCTTGTTGGAGAAGGTGTGTAACAGGGGTGGGCTTGGTTTCAGCAGCCTCCAGCCACCCCCAGTTCATGCTCTGTCTCCTGCTTTTGGTTCAAGACGTGAGCTCTCAGCTGATCCTATCACCACGCCTTTGCTCTGTCATGAACTCTAACTTTCTGGAACTGTAAATCCAATTCAACACTTTTATCCATGGAATTAGTCATGGAATTTTATCACAGCAATAGAAAAGTTAAGAGCAGAATGGATGTCACACATCACACAGGGATGCACATAGAGCACCAGGGCCCGTCAGTGTCCAGGAGTGAGAGGAAGCATGAACAGGTGAGGCAGGACAGCAAGCTTAGGAGTCACTAATGATAATTCCACTGGCCTCTGCCATGCGAGGCTGTCCTGGTGATAATGTTCTCAGTCCTGGATGAGTTGGGAAGAGGAGTATTGTCCCTGGGATGAAAGAGTGAGATAGAAGAAGGAGGAGGAGGAAGAAGAAGGAGGAAGAGGAGGAGGAGAAGAAGAATAGGGACTCTTCAGGTGAATGCTTCATTTGAGTGACACCCTCACAGAATCAATGTGCTATCTCCAGAAACATGAGTGCTAAGAGAGACAGTCCTAGGTCAGTGAAGGCCCTAAGGCTGGGTCATCTAAAGTGCAGCACTGGAGAGGAGGCTCAGCAGCTAAAAGCATTGGCTGCTCTGTCTGGGTTCTAGTCCCAGCATCCACATTGTTACAAACCTCTGTAACTCCAGTTTTAAGGGATGTGATACCCTCTTCTGGCCTCTGAAGGCTTCAGGCACCCACATGGTACACAGACAACCATGCAGGCAGAACATCTATGGACATAAAAAGGATTTTAAAAATAATTTAAAAGAAAAAGAATACAGAAAAGAGGGTGTTGACAAGATGACTCAGTGGTTAGGAGTTGTTCCTCTTGTAGAGGACCTTGGTTCTCAGCACCCATAGAAGGCATCTCACAGGCTTCTGTAACTCCAGCTTTAGATCTCCTCTGGCCTCTGAGGGACTTGCACACACATGGCATATGCACATACAGACACACACAGACACATCCATATAAACAAAAATTTATTTTTTTTCAGAATACAGCACCTATAAACAGTCACCAAACCCTGACACTACAACGAGAAGCGTGTACCAAAAGGAGCATGCCATGGCTGTCTCCAGAGAAGCGTGTACCAAAAGGAGCATGCCATGGCTGTCTCCAGAGAAGCGTGTACCAAAAGGAGCATGCCATGGCTGTCTCCAGAGGGGCCCTGCCAGAGCCTTACAAATACAGAGGCAGAAACTAGCAACCAACTACTGGACTGGGCTTGGGGTCCCAAATGGAGGATCTGGAGGGTGGTCTGGAGGAGCTGAAGGGATTTATAGCCCCATGGGAAGAACAATGACCTCGGACACCCAGACACCCCAAGACTCCCAGGGACTGAACCATCAACCAAGGGGTACACATGATTCCAGCCAAAAATGTGGCAGAGGAATGCCTTGTTGGGCATCAGTGGGAGGAGTGGTCTTTGGTCAAGTAAAGGCTCAATAGATGCCCCAACAAAGGGAAACGGACAGAGGTTGGGGGAAGGTGGGAGTGTGTCGGGTAGAGGGGGCATATACATGGAGGCAGGGGGTGGGAGGAGGGGTAGGGAATCTTTGGGGAGGGGGACTTTTGGGAGGGGGAAAATTAGGAAAGGTTTTACCTTTGGCAATGTAAATGAAGAAGATACTCAATAAAAAAGAAAAAAAGAAAAGAATACAGCATGGGGGGGCCAGGCTGTGGTGGCGCATGCCTTTAATCCCAGCACTTGGGAGGCAGAGGCAGGCGGATTTCTGAGTTCGAGGCCAGCCTGATCTACAGAGGGAGTTCCAGGACAGCCAGAGCTACACAGAGAAACCCTGTCTCGAAAAACCAAAAAAAAAAAAAAAAATTCAGCATGGGGCTGGAGAGATCGCTCAGCAGTTAAGAGCACCGACTGCTCTTCCATCTTCCAGAGGTCCTGAGTTCAATTCCCAGCAAGCACATGGTGGCTCACAACCATCTGTAATGGGATTGGATGGCCTCTTCTGGTGTGTCTGAAAAGAGAAATGGTATATTCACATACATACATACATACATACATACATTTTTTTTAAAAAATTAAGAATACAACAAATAAAATATAATTAGAATCATTATTATGTTATTTCTGGGCCTGTGGTTTCCTGGCAAGGGCAGGGCTTGCTTTTGTGCTTGGAGACATGTTCAAGGTGTCAAGGGAGTCACTTCAGGGTCACTGTGCAGATGGGTACTAGCTGTCCCTTCCAGCAGTAGTGTGCCAAAGAAAGACCTGGAGAAGCTGGTCTTGGCTTTCACCCCCAACTTGGGTTTCAAAGTTTCCTATGTAACTAGGAGGGCCGCCAGCGCACTCACTACTCCTGTCCAATTACTACCCAGACTGTCTGCTCAGTGCCCCTCATATGGATCACAGGGGTCACAAAGTCAAATACAGCTTCAGTCTCCTCTAGGAATAAAAAAACCCCTGTCAATTGAAATGTGAAAACTATAGTCTTGGTGGTGTCAGTGCAAGCCTTTAATTTCAGGAGCAGAGGCAGGCGGATCTCTGTGCATTTGAGGACAGACCTGTCTACAGAGTGAGTTCCAGGACAGCCAGGGAAATAGAGAAAGCCTGTCTCAAAAAACAACAAAACAACAGCAACAACAATAACAAAACAACAACAATATGAAAGCTACCCTTTGTGGGTAAGCAATGGTGAGAGTTCTTTTGTGGTTCAAATATTGTGACCTTTCTTTGCTGCTCTTTTAAGATGAGTGCAAGACTCTTGTCCATCTCTGGAAGACTGCCCATCAGTCCAGTCCAGGCTTAGTCACATAGCCCACAGAATACCTTCCAAACACCACCCTTAACTGGCAATTTGGATAGGTCTTTGTCCCTGCTCTTAGCTGCTATAGCGGAGACACACCCTTCCCTATTTGCTACCAAGAGTTACTAATGGTTAAAGTCTGAGGGCTATAACACCCGGGGAATCATCTCTTGGGTACCTTTGGAAATTCCATAATAGATTTTTTTAATGAATGGAGGGACTGGAGGGATGATTCAGGGGCTAAGAGGATGGGATTTTGGTTAATTCAGGGGTTAGGAGGATGGGAGTTTGATTCCTCCCACCCCACCCATGCTGGGTTGCTTATAACCTCGTATAACTATAGCTTCAGGGGATCCAATGTCCTCATCTGGCCTCTGAGAGTACACAAATATATATGTGGCAGGCATATATTTACACACACACACACACATGCTGTGGTTAATTTGGTTAGATCATTTAGTTTCCAAATAAAAGACAGAAAACCTTCTTTTTATATGAGCTTTAAAGCACCAGAGCTGGGCAGATATGAACCCTGTCTGTAGTTTGTCTGCTTCCCTGTCAGTAACCCTGAGATATCGCTCGCTCGCTGCGTTCTGCCTGGGCTGTTCCATCAGGCCAGCCCTCATGGCCACGTGCTCGCGACCCACCTACCCCATGGCGACTCCCTCCTCATCCTTTCTTCTCTCCTCATGGTCCCTGTTTAAAACCCCAAGCCTGGAAACTTCATTTCACCCCTTTCTTCTTCCAGCCCAGGTTGTGGTAACTTGGGGTGTGTGTGTCAAGTCTTACACAACAAAAGCTGGTATACATGTGAGGACATCCTTTGTCTTCGAGCAACCAGATCTTGGGGTACAGAATTTAGCATTTGAATACACACAGCAGCACCAGACCAACCCAACACACACACACACACACACACACAGGGAGAGAGACAGACAGACAGAGAGAGGCTTTAAAATGAATCAAGTTTACACTAAATAGGACACACGCTGTTTTACAGATGAGTGCTGGGGAGATTGGCTCAGAGAGTAAAGGCTTAGCTGGGTAAGAGTACAGACCTGCGTTGGGAACCCACCCCACTGTACGTGTAAAGCTGTACATAAAGGAGATGGGATTTGTCAACACTGAGGTATGACATTCACTAAGTAAAGCTGCGTCTGCTACACTTCCCATGAGCATATTTATCACAGTGAGGACGAGCGGGTCACTGCTAAGTAGTGTGACCTCTCAGCCAGTGTCAGGGGGCCACTGTAAGCTTCCTACAGCTTGACAGCATCACACAGGAGCAGGAGATAGGTCGGAAAGGGGGCTCGGTGAGCGGTAAGTAAGCCTTGGTGTTGCTTTTGATATCGAATCTGGTTTCCCAGGCAACCGGCATCCACTTAATGACTGGCTCTAGGCAGCAGACAAGAACTTATCCATGGCAACAGCACACCAGGAAGGAAGTCCTCGGCAAATAATATTTCATTTTGGTCTGTGTATACAAGACTCTGGGTGGTTAAAAAAAAAAATCAGAATGCGGAAAGAGATAATAAGAGTCTTGCGTGTCCTTGTTCTGTCCTTCATGTGCCCGATGACGTCCACTCACCGCATTTTCTTACAATATTTTTTAATTTTTGCTTCACATGTATATCTGTATATCGTGAATTATATTTTCATTTTTAAAGTGGGTTGCATTTTGCATTTACATTTATTAGAGTTATTTCCTGTGTGTGGGTGTGCACATGTGGGAGCCAGAGGACGACTTGTGGAAGTCGTTTCTGTCCTTGCATCACGTGGCGGCTGGGCTCAAACCAAGGTGGTCAGACTTGGCAGCAAACGCCTTTAGCCCCTGAGCCACCCTGCCAGCCTGCTGAGTCTTTGCCTGTTCTGATCATTAAGCATCCATTTCTTCCTTTTTTTTTCTTTTGCCACAGACTCATTTTTATAGTTGATTGTCCTCTGTACTGGTTGCTTTTACAGCATTAGATTTTATTCTGAAATGACGTTAATTTTTTTCTGTTCTAGCAATATTCACCAGCGTGACTCTTTCATCTCCCCCTGCCCCAAATGTGCCTTTTGGTTTCTGTGAATTCTGATTTAAATTTTTTTAAATTAAATTTTGTGGGTATGGGTATTCTGCCTGCATGTATGTCTGGGAACCTTGTAGATATGTGGTGCTCCTGGAGGCCAGAAGAGATCACTGGATCCCTGTTTCAAGATACTCGATCACATTGTAAACCCCAAGATTGTGTTATTTACTAAAAATACCTGTTTCTAGTCGCAGTGTTAAGGTTCCAAATCTTTTAAGTTCAGACTCCACTTTAGAGCACCTGACCTAAGTTTGAACTCAGGTAAACTAACAGGCTGGTACCTAGCATTAGTTTCCAAGTAGCCCCCCAACAAAACCTCCAGTCTCTAGGCTAATCCCCACAAGACCAGCTTTCCAGGCTACACCCTGAACAAGACCAGTGTCTCCAGGTTATTCCCCCAGCAAACCTGTACCCCAAGGTTACAAGCCCACCCCCTGCCTAACAACCACCAATGTAGAGGAGAACAGAAATTAAGTTTATGGTATGACTCCCAGCACCAGCCAATTATGTTATAGGCAATAGTAGCTTTCCAATTAGATGCTTGCACTTTTATCTCCTGGTTGCTACTTACTATAAAGTCTTGCTCCATAGGCATTCGGGCCTCCCCCACCACCAGAGCTGCCCTGTGTGATGGTGGTGTGTTGAGGAGGCCTGAGCTAGCTCAAATAGAATAAAACCCATGCTGTGAGTTGCATCAGATTGGCTCCTGTCTATTCTTTGGGGACCACTAACATTTCCCTGGCGCTAGTGTGGCTCAGCCCTTAGCACACACTTTTAATCCCTCTGGCTGGAATACAGACAGGCCCTTAGTGCACACCTTTAATCCCAAACAAGGAAGGTAAAGTTAGTTTGTAGAAGGAAGCACCCATGTTTGTAAGTGATGTCTAATGCAGGGACAGACAAAGTGATGAGTCAGAGAAAGATTTGACAGAACAGGATCTGCCCAACTCTCACAAGAAGAGAGAGGATAGGGAAGCTACTTAAGGGGCAGTGCAGAGAGAGGGAGGAGGCAGTTTTATTGGGACAGTGGTACAGAGACAGGTTGAAGAGAGAGATACAAGCTAGATACAGGTGGAAACAGAACAAGCCAGAGAATGAAAAGGAACAGATTAGAACATATTGCTAGAGTTAGTTTGAGACCAAGCAGAGCAAAACATCAGAGGGGGGGGGAGGGAGAGAGAGAGAGAGAGAGAGAGAGAGAGAGAGAGAGAGAGAGAGAGAGAGAGAGAGAGAGCAGATCGGATCAGTCAACTTGGAGAGGAGTTTGAGCCAGGACAGCTAAGAGTTGAATCAGGTAGTGAGGGTTCAGAAAGAATGAGAAAGGTCGAGTTTATTCAGCACCAAGTCAATCTAGGCCTAGATTAGCTTATACAGAGGCTTCCAGGACCAGGCCTAGGTTAGCAGATAAGGCAGTAAGCCTCAGAGATGACAATTAAGTCAGGTGAATAGAAGTTACTTTTATAGATCCTCTGGAAATATAGTTCCAGGTAGTTGTGTGCTGCCATGTTGGTGCTGGCAATCAAACCTGGGTCCATTGGAAGAGCAGCCAGTGCGTTCAAACTGCTGAGCCATCTCTCCGGTACAAGTGCATCTTAATAAACTGTTATAATTAAACACCCACATGGCCAACACCCAGGCCATGAAATGCATTTTATATCAAAGCTTTAAAAGCCCGTGTCAAGTCTCTTCACTCAGCTCTCTACACAACACACATCCACACCTGTGCTGCCGTGGAGATGATCTCCTGGTGGGTTTTTGTTAGGGGAAGGGAATTAGCCATTTCTCTCTCAGTTGACATTTGCTCTGTTATCACATTTAAATAAAAACACTGTGACAGATATTCCTGAGTCTGTCCCTTAGTGTGATATTGTCTTCTAGAAATGGAGGTCCTGAGTCCAAACTCATCCTATAAATGCCATTTTTTTTTTACATTCCTAGGCGTCTAGCTATATGCTAATGTGAAAGATGAAACATCATAATTCTTTGTTCTATGGTGTTTAGTTTATGAATCTGCTAATTTTGGTTTCAAGCCATACTTATTTTCAACTTACTGTCTCTGCATTCTAAACTTCATCTCCTCTGCTTGCTATCAGGGACTCTTCTGTAAACTAGAGATGTGCCTGCCGCTGCCTCCAAAGAGCTGGGATTAAAGGCATTTGCTATCATACTCAGCCTAAACTTTACAGATGTATGTATTTATGTATGTATGTATGTATGTATGTCACATTTGTGTTATGCCATGTGTGTGGAGGTCAGAGAACAACTTCCTGGGGTCAGTTCTTTCTACAGTATGACTTCTGGGGTTCAGCCCCAGTCCTCGGGTGTGGCAACTGAGTTAACTCAAAAAACTTAAAAAGGGTCAGGGGCTGGGTTGCACTCCTCAGACCACAAGGAGGAGGGAGAGACCGACCTAGAGGTGAGGACTCATTCCAAAGGACTGACCATACTGACCATTGGCCATTTACCTCATCCCCTAGTGGACCAATCTGTTTGAGGATATTACCATTCTGCCAATCACATTGTGCCTAATGGAGTCTATCCTGGGGTCTGTATAAAATGTCCTCGGCACAGATGGTGGGGATCACTCACTCTTCATAAGCAGAGTGACCCTAGCATGCTAGTATTTTTAATAAAGTTCCTCATGCATTTTGCAGCAATTCCATCTCCACGTGGTTCACTCAGGGGTCCCTGGTAAGTTGAGACTGTTCGGTTTTAACAACAACAAGCACCGATACCTGCCTGCAGAGCCATCTCGCTGGATCTTAGTTTTTTGTTTACATTTCCCCCCTCTGTTTCCTTAGAGACCATTTTGTTAGTATTCCTTTGTCATTCAGATACGTGTTTCCCTCAGAGATGCCCGGCCTGGCCTCTTCAGTGAATAGTGAAGAACTAGCAGAGATAACTGAGATGGCTTTGTCCACAAAATGCTAATTGACTGGCCTTAATTGGCAAAGATGTGGGAGAGGAACAAAAGTCAGGCAGGGAGACTTCGCTCTGGGCTCTTGAAATCTCCCTAGCTGCTGTATTGTTAGTAGGGCAGGGCAGCTTCCTGTGCCATCTCCGAGCCTCTCAGCCAGGAACCAACACCTCCTCCTTTAAAGCTAATTTGCTTTGGCTTCTCTGTTACCAAAAGCCTAAAGCACCGTAAGTGGAATGATTATTATATGGCATCTGGCAGTTCCATATAGCCAAAGGGCCATGGAGAACATGAAGGATTTACTGCTTTTGACTTATTTCTCATCGTCAATAGTGCCTGGATGAGAGAACTAGAGGTAACATATTTTTACTTTCATTCTTTTAAAGGACAAAGTGGTCAGTCTCTGAGTTTGAGACCAGCCTGGTCTACAGAACGCATTCCAGGACAGCTAGAGGTATAAAGAGGAAGGAACCCTGTCTCGAAAAGCCAAACCAAGAAGGACAAGGAGGAGGAGGAGGAGGAGGAGGAGGAGGAGGAGGAGATCACTATGATTATGTCTTGGGAGGTCTAAAAATTTCTTATAGATGGCATCTTCATATAAATCCAAGAATCAGTGGCATTTAAATTAAGCAACTGCAATGTACAAGGTCCTGGGGTGACTCTCTCTCTCTGTGTCTCTCTCTGTCTCTCTCTGTCTCTCTCTGTCTCTTTCTCTGTCTCTCTCTGTCTCTGTCTTTCTGTCTCTCTCTGTCTCTCTCTGTCTCTCTCTGTCTCTCTCTCTCTTTCTCTCTCTCTCTCTCTCTCTCTCTCTCTCTCTCTCTGTGTGTGTGTGTGTGTATGTGTGTGTGTGTGTGTGTGTATTGTGTTGCTGAATGAGGTTCCCCAGACCTAGCAATTTATAAGGTAGTAAGCGTGCTGGCTAGTTTTATATCAAGCTAGAGTTATTTAAAAGGACAGAACCTCAGTTGAGAAAATGCCTCCATAAATCTGGCTGTAAGCATTTTCTTAATTAGTGATTAAAGGAGGAGGGATTAAACAAGTCATGAAGCACAACTAGCAGCATCCCCTCACCTCTGCATCAGCTCTCGCCTCCAGGTTCCGGCCCTGCTTGAGTTCCCGCCCTGACTTTCCTCACTGAAAGTGTACCTGGAAGCATTAATGCTGAAATAAACCCTTTCCTCCCCCAAATTGCTTTGGTCATGGTGTTTCATCCCAGCAACAGTAACCCTAAGTAGGACAGTAAGGAAGAAACAGATAAGGATTAGGCAGAAGAGAGGATCCTGCTTGGTCGAGTGATCGCTGGCCATTTGCTTGATCACCACTCCTGTAAAAAGAACTCTCTGGAAAATACACAAATGACATCACAGTTCTACAGGCCTGTTGGGAGGGTGAGTCCTTTGCGCCCTCTGGTGGTAAAGCTTTCCGCCGGGGCGCTGCAGTGTGCGCTCCCGCCACACGGGGGCAGCAGACCACGCACTGGGTCTTCTGGGCCGCGGGCTCTCCCAAAGCATCTGGAAAACGCAAAACTTTCTCAGGTGAGTCAGCTCTGGGTGACGCATAGCACAGCGCCAGCCGCATGTTCTTATTCTCACCACCCCGCACTCTAGTCACCCCTCCACCAGAGCACGCGCACCCCTTCCCGATGGCCTGTTTGTATCCTGTCCTTTCCCTTGCAATCCCGCCTTCAGTCCGCTCAGCTCCTCGGAGCCGCCTCAGGCTTTCTGTCTTTGGACATCTGACATCCGTTATTCCTCATTTCCCCATGAGAATCAGTTTCTCAGTTTAGTGTAAAATTCCTTTCATGTAATATTCCCGCTGAATATTATTTCGTCTTACACTTGATTTCCCCCCCCGGGGGGGGGATGATATTTATTGCCATGCATACTATTTTAGAATTACCGCTAGCAGTTTTGCGATGTTCCTATCCCTTATTAACGCCCTGTTTTTATTCATTTTGCATCATTGTGCCAGCGAAATGTCAGGGGGTGGGAACATAAATAACCTGAGGCTTTGGGGAGCTAAGCTGCACCCCGCAGTCCAAGAGCAAACCGTGAAAAGCTGCCTATGCAACAGTGTGAGCCAGAAAGGGCAGAGATGCAGAGGCTGCCTGGGCCCTAGCAGGTTACCATGGAGACAGGGACATTGGGAATTTGCAAGACTGAAGAGGATAGAAATGCTTGTAAGTTTGCAAAAATAACCAGCGCAGAGGCCTAAGGAATGACTCAGTGGTTTAGAGCACTGGCTGTACCTGCGGAGGACTTAGGTTCAGTTCCTAGTACCCACATGGCAGCTCTGACTTGAGGGCTCCAGTTACAGTTGTCTTCTTGATCTGTGAGAAACCACAGGCTGAGGGACTGCCTAGTCGTTAAGGTACCTGCTGCAAAAGCAGGAGGGCCTGTTAGGGCTACCTTGCTGTGTAAAATGCCATGGTTGGAAGGAAAGGTTTATTCAGCTCAATCACCAATTAAATTAATACTCCTCCGACTTGCCTAGAGCCAGATCTTATGCGGGCATTTTCTTAACTGAGGTTCCCTCCTCTTGGATGACTTTAGTTCATGTCAAGTTGACAGAAAACTACCTGGTACAGGACCTAAGTTCATATTCCCAGCACCCACATTAAACGCTGGCCAAAGGGGCCCATGTCTGTAAGCCCAGCACTCTGGATAGGAGGGAGGCCGTGAGAGGCAGATTCCAGAAGCTCGCTGTCCAGCTGCATCAGCCGACTGGCCATCTCAAGGACCGGGGAGAGACCCTGTCTCAACAGAAAAGGTGGAGATCCGATTAAAGAAGACACCTGAAGCCAGTTGATGGAGGCAGGCAGATCTTCTTGAGTTGGAGGCCAGCCTGGTCTACAGAGAGAGTTCCAGGACAGCCAGGGATACACAGAGAAATCCTGTCTCGAAATCATAATCAAGACAAACCAAAAAACAAAAAACAAATTAAAAAAAAGACACCTAATAGGAAACCACTGGCCTGTACATGCACATGTATATGTGTCCCATACTTACACACACATACACACACGTACACACACATACACATATATACACACACATGTACACACACATGCACATATATACACACACATACATATGCACACATACACGCATACATACACACATAGACTCACATACACACACCACATAAATACACACATATATACACATACACAAATACACATACCTTGTAATCACACACATACATACACAAACACACGTATATACACATACACATACATACACACACATACATACATATACACATACATACTCCAGCTGGGCCTGAACACATACATACACATACATACACACATACATACACATACATACACACATACATACACATACATATACACACATACATATACACACATACATACACAAACATACACACATACACATACATACACACATACACATACATACACATACATACACACATACATACATATACACACATACATACACCATGTAAACACACATATACACACACATACACACATACATACACACATACACATACATACACACATACATACATACATACATATATACACACATACACATACCACATAAACACACATACACACACATACACACACACACACACACACACACACACACACACACACGGAAGCCCAGGGAGCTGGAGCAGCTGCTGAGGACCCGTGGCTAGGCCCAGCTGGAGTGTGCACTCGAGAGGCGAGCCTGCTGAGGGAAGTTAAGCATGGCCAGGGCCTCCTCCTTGGCTGGAGTCCTGGCTCACAAGAGGGGAGTGCAGGACTAGCTACAAGGCAAGTGCGTAATGGTGACCCAGACCCAGAGACCATAGCTGTCCCTTTCACCGTCCTGGTCTCACGCCTGCCTTATAGACTAAAGGAAGCAGGTGTGTGGACACTCCAGCTGCGGTTCGAGTTCTGTCTCAGCTCCCAAGGCCCTGGAAGCAGATGTCCCCTTTGCCACCCTTTGGCCGATGGTGTCACATGGATGCCTCACCTGACTTAGGAGGACAGACTTGAGATCCTAAGTCGGCGAAGCTCTTACAGGGATCATAAAGTCCCCTTGTTAAAGCAAGTAGGAGGTTCTTAGTACAGAGAGAATGGGCTACAGCAGTGGTCTCAGCCTTCCTAACACTACGACAGTCCCTCATGCTGTGGTGACACCCCCAACCATAAAATTATTTTTGTTGCTACTTCATAACTGTAATTTTGCTGTTGTTGTGAGTCGTGACGTAAGTATCTGATATGTGATCCATGGAGTGGTTGTGACCTTAGGTTGAAAACTGCTGGTCTGGGAAGAGAGTGAAGACAGACTCTGAGTGTCACAGCGCTCAGGGAAGAGAGCAGAGCCCTGGAATCTCCACAGTCCAGGGCCAGGGTTTAGGTGTTGGCAGACACAGGGATACGGACAGGTTGCACACAGGTTACTGCAATCAAGGGTGTCTGTCTTAATTTGGAAGGTCTGTTGCACCAAAAGAATTTTTAAAAAATATGACTTAAAAGGACAGAAACTTATTTCCTCATAGCTCTGGAGGTCAAAAGGCCAAAAGCAAGATGCCAGTAAGTTTAGTGTCTCCCAGGGGCTCTGAGCTGAGCCTCCTTCCTGGTTCCCGCTAAGGGTGCCAGTCTTTGACACTTCTTTCTTCACATAGCATTCTCCTCACATGTCTGTAACTTCATGTGGCCCTCTTCCTATAAGGACTCAGGCCATATTAAATTAGAAACATACCCTAGTACTGCAGGATTCATCCTGTGGTAATACAATCATAAATGTACAACAATGTATTTGACAATAGACATACACACACACACATATATATATACATATACATATGTGTGTACACACATATATACATATATACATATACATACATATACATATATATGTATACATACATATTTATAGTAGGTCCCTAAAGATCACAGAAGGGCTGGTGAGATGGCTCAGCAGATAGAGGGGCTTGCTGCCAAGAACTTCACGAGTTCTCTCCCTGGAACCCACGTGGTGAAAGGAGCACACTGACTCCTACGGGCTGTCCCTTGCCCTCCGTATAGGAGCTGTGGCACACATGCACCCATGCACTTCCATGTGCACAAAACAAATACAACTAAAAACACAAGAGGTTGCTAAGAAATCTAACCAAAAAAATTATAATGGAGTTGAAAATTCTAATTAGCAACATGGTTGTCATTAAGATGTAATAGCCTGGCTTAGCAGGTAAACGTGCTTGTCACCCAACCTGATCAATGTTCAATATCTAGAACCCCTTTGGTGGAGTTACACATACACACACACACACACACACACAAACACACACACACACACACACAAGTTGATCAATAAGTCAACTGCTGAGTATGGTGGTGCATATCTTTAATCCCAGAACTGGGAAGGGAGAAGGCAGAGGTAGACAGATTTCTGTGAGTTCAAGGCCAGTATAGTCTCATAGTGTGTTCCACAACAGCCAGGACTACATAGTGAGACCTTGTCTAAACAAAACAAAACAACACAACAACAACAACAAACCAGTGCAGGATAACCATGTTACAATCCAGTGACCCAGAGAGACTAAGAAATAAGGAGGGCCCAGGGGAGGATGGATGGATCTCACTCAGAAGGGAAATAGACACTGGAGGTGGATGGAGAGAGAACTGGGTGGGAGAGGGGGTGAGGAGGAAAAGCAGGATGCAGATCAGGTTTGGGGAGAGGGGGAAGGACCTGGAAGTGAAACCGGCAATCAGTTGACTAGCTGGAGACCTGGGATGGGAGAGGCTCTGGAGAGTCTATGGGGATGACACTAGCTGAATCTCCTGCCAGCCAGGGATATGGAGACTGAAGTGGCCACCTCCTGTAGCCAGGTGGGACTTCCAGTGGAGGGAGGGGGGGACATCAACCCACCTACAAAACCTTCAACCCAGAATTTGTCCTGCCTACGAGATGCGCAACCCATGACTGGCCCAATTCGAGACCCATCCCAGGTGGGAGATACAACCTCTGGTACTGTGAATGATCCTCTGCTACGCTCGCAGACAGGAGCCTAGTGTAACTGTCTCCTGAGAAGCTTCGTGGAGCAGCTGACTGAAACAGATGCAGAGACTCACAGACAAACATGAGGTGGAGGTCGGGGAGTCTTGTGGGAGAGTGGAGGATAGAATTGAGTCAGCCATACAGTTCCAGGACACCACAAGTAGACCTACAGAGTCAACTAACCTGGGCCCATGGGGGTCCATGGAGACTGACCCACCAACCAGCGAACATGCAGGGGCTGGGCCTAGGGCCCCTAACGCATTTGTAGGAGGTGTGCAGCTTGGACTTCATGTGGGTTCCCTCACAACTGGACTCTGTGGCCTGCCATTGGAGCCCCTTTACCTAACAGGAATGCCTGGTTGGGCCTCAGTGGGAAAGGGTGCGCTTAATCTTGCTGGGAGTAGTTATACCCAAGTGGAAGTTTCTCTTCTCTGAGGAGTAGTGGGGGGGGAGGGAGGTGTTTGTGAGGGAGGGACTGGGAGGAGAGGAGGGAGGTGGGACTGAGATGAAAAGTATAAATACATTAATAAAAAACAAACAAAACAGCTGGGCGTGGTGGCGCACACCTGTAATCCCAGCATTCTGGGAGGCAGAGGCAGGTGAATTTCTGAGTTTGAGGCCAGTCTGGTCTACAGAATGAGTTCCAGGGGAGCCAGGGCTACACAGAGAAACCCTGTCTCCAAAAACCAAAAACCAAACCAAACCAAACCAACCAAACAAACAAACAAAAAACCCAAACCCAAACCCAAACCCAACCCAACCCAAACCAAAAAACACTTCCCAACAGAAAAACAAAGAAACAAAATCAAACAAGCCCCCCCAAACCAACCAACCAACCACCCAACCAACCACCCACCCACCCACCCACCAAGCAACTGTAAAGAACATAATGCCATACAGTTGTTCAGTGTTGGCACAGTCAGGCCTCCTCTCTCTGTGGTGGTTGTGTGACTGCTCATCTACTCACGATATTCTTTTTTGACATTAATTTAGAGTATAATTATATATTTTTAGAAAGGTTATAGCTAGGTGTGGATGGTACACACCTTCAATCCCAGCACTTAGGGAACAGAGAGACAGGAGGGTCTCTGTGAGTTCTAGGCTAGCCAGGGCTACATAGTGAGACCTTGTCTCAAGAAAATTAAAAAAAAAAGTCATTACTGTGAAATAATATGCTATATTATATTGACAGTAGCCTCATACATCTTGTGTATTGGGAATCTCTTGTTTATAATATCATGCAGATACACCATGAATGTAGATACACATACACTATAGATATCATCATTATGTACCTATTTTTATATATTATATTTTAGTTTTGTAGTAGGCTTTACCATCCAGGCCTGTGTAAGTAGTCACTAGGATGTTTAAAGACAGTGGAAATTGCCATGTAGCATATTTTTCAGAATCTGTCGCCAGCGTTAGGCAACTCATGGCTGTGTTTCCAAATATGGTCATATTCTGAAGTGCTGAGGTAAGCACTTCAGCAATTCTTCACCGAGGGTCATTATCAACCTGATAGGGGACAGGAAGGACAGCCAGGGACACTATTACATTTTCATTACAAAGATGCATTTGTAGCCTCTCTAGTAGAAGGAGTCAGAAAGAACACTCTTAGTGTTTCATTTGTTCAGAGTTAACGCCCCCAGTCCCTCAGTCCAGATGTCCCTGGAGGAGGACAAGGTTGATACCAACAGAAATGAACTTGATTCAGAGTTTCTAGGCATTCCCGGAGCCAAACGGCCACAGAACAAAGGGCGATTATGAAGATGCCATCCAGACAGCACATGTCTCAAAGATGGACGGGCAAGACTGAGGTCCAGAATGGCTGACTGCCTTTGTGTCCCCCCAGCCTGTGCAATATGCTCACTGGAGATGGGACATGAGACAGAGCTCTAAGGCATTAGTCTGCTTTCTCTTCAGATTGCTGTTGTCTGAGTAAAGTCCATGTTCAAGAGTCAGTTCCTGGCTAGAGAGGTGGGCTCAGTGGTTAGGGGTCTTACTGCTATCACAGAGGACGCCAGTTTAATTCCTAGTACAAGCCTTGGGTGTGGCGCACACCCATGTGAAATTATAGCTTCAGGAGACCCAACACCTCTGGCCTTCAGAACACTGTCATGTGCACACACACACACACACATACACACACACACACACACACACACACGCACACGCGCGTGCGCACACACACAGAGGCATGCACGTTTACTGCCTCCCCACCCAATATAATACATCTTTTAATTATTATTTTGTTTGTTTTTCAAGACAGGGTTTCTCTGTGTAGCCCTGGCAGTCCTAGAACTCACTCTGTAGACCAGAGTGGCTTTGAGCTCAGAGATCTGCCTGCCTCTGCTTCCCAAGTGTTAGAAGTAAAGGCGTGTGCCAATCACTGCCGGGCTATCGGATCTTTGAATTAAAAAAATGAGAAAAGACTGGAGAGGTGGTTCAGCAGTTAAGATCTCTTGTTCTTGTAGAGGATCTGGGTGTGGTTCTCAGCACACACAGGGTAGTTTACAAACATCTGTAACTACAGTTTCAGGGGTCAAGTACCCTCTTCTGGTCTACACAGTTAGCAGGCATGCATGTAGTGCACTTACATACATGTAGGCAAAACACTCCTACACATAAAATAAAAAATAAGTAAATCTTTAAAAACTATGTTTAAAAATGAAGAAAAAAAAGAGCAGTTGATTCTTGTCTCTGTTTATTGGTTCTGTGACAGATAGAGAGACTAA
Organism: Apodemus sylvaticus; assembly: GCF_947179515.1. Classification (NCBI taxonomy): domain Eukaryota; kingdom Metazoa; phylum Chordata; class Mammalia; order Rodentia; family Muridae; genus Apodemus; species Apodemus sylvaticus. The sequence continues at coordinate 12,722,052 of NC_067478.1, read as the reverse complement.
ATTCGTTTCATAGGTTTTGTTTGTTTGTTTGAGTCAAGGTTTTGCTCCATAGTGCTGGTTAACTTAGAGATTACTCTGTAGACCAGGCTGCCCTTGAACTCACAGAGATCCACCTGCCTCTGCCTCCAGAGTGCTGGATTAAAGGCATGCACCACCAGTCCTGTTCACATTCTTTATGACTGCTCTGACTGCCTCCAGTAAGTTAATGACTTGGCCTGGAGACTCCAAGGACTGTCTACAACTCCACGGGGGTTCCGCGCTGGAAAGCCTCACAGCCCCAGGTGATTTCACTTGGAGGAGTTTGTTCTTGCGACTTCCGCTCTTTCCCACCAGCTTCACAAAACGGATTGCCTCAGACCGCTGCCTTTTATGGTTCGGTTCCTGGACTAGGGCTTGTCTGACCTTTGGTTTAAAAACATGTTCTGTTGCTTTCTGCTTCCCAGGTTATGCATGGCCTGTTTGGCCTCTGACTTCAAGGAAGCTTCTGGTCCTTCCCATCTGGTTTATTCCAGAGCTCCATCTTTCGAAATGGGCACAGCCCCTCTTCCTGATCTGTCAAAATTGCCTGATTATGCTGTGACCCTATGAAAAAGAAACAGTTGTTGGTATGCACTCTGTCTGGGCCTCCCTGGCTGTCTGTCTACCTGCCTGTCTGTTTCCTCTCTCTTCCTCTTAGTTCCTCTATCTGCCTCTCCCTCTGCCTCTGTCTCTCTGTCTTTGTCTCTGTCTCTCCCCCACCCCCTCTGTAATTCTTAGTAGAGCAAATGGTTTTCATGTCCTGACTGCAAAAACAGGGTTAACATGAAAATTTCTGGCACTGGGTGTTTTCCCTCCGCTCTGCCTTCTTGAACATACAAGCTACTTTACTGTCCAAGGTCATGGAAAGCTTTCTTGTCTTGCCAGCTTTTGCTGGGCCATAAAACATGTAACTTTCTGACTTTTGTGAGGAAAAGAAAAAAATATGAAAGAAATCTTTAAAAACCAACCCCACATTGCTGGGCATGGCAATTGAATCCTTGAATCCTAGCAATCTAGAGGCTGATCTCTGAGTTCAAGGCCAGCCTCTTTTACAGGGTGCATTCCAGGACAGCCAGAGCTACACAGAAAAACTCTGGAAAAAACAACCAACCAACCAACCAACCAAAAATCAACCCTATATATGTGTGCATACCAACACGTGTGTGTGTGTGTGTGTGTGTGTGTGTGTGTATGACTTATGTATAGTTCTTCTGTATAGTAATTCAAATTGTACTGGGTCTTTAATATTACAGAAATATTTGTGCCTTTAATATTACAGAAAATTTTTAAAATACAGTACTGAGAAAATACTTTACCAACCCAACACTTCCCAGTCCAGAGTAGCTGACCTTCCCCAGGCCCGTGTTCACGTGGTCCAAATTGTATTACATTTATTTTCTTTAAGCAAAAATAACAAGCCACACCCTGACATTGTCCACACCTCACAATGCCTCCTAGTAAACAAGAGGGTCAGAGACTGACCACTTGAGGGGGGGAACCCCATGTACGTCTGAGGAGGGCTGCTCCCCTTTTGCCATTGCTTTTCCTTAAGTGTTTGCTCCTATTAGCTTTCTTTTGTGCTCTCTTTGTAGAGCGGGATGGGTGTCATTTGCTGACATTCTACAGGGAGCAGCCTTTCACAGAAACCTGGGCAATGTCTTTATTATTTATTTATTTATTTATTTATTTTTGGATATGCTTGGATATGACTTACAGGAGACACATATACACAGAGAGGGGGAATGGAGAGAGAAAGAGAAAGAAAACACACACACACACACACACACACACACACACACACACACACAAATGAGACCAGCTAGGACAGTAAGACAGATCTCATCCTGGCCCTGGCAAACAACAAATGGTCAATTGGCAATATCTCCAAAGAACATTGTTCAGAGACTAGTGAGCATAGTGTCAGGCGTGGTGTAGAGACCCTCTGGATATGATCGCGTCTGCCTGTCACCCTGGCACTTGGGAGGCTAAAGTGAGATGGTCACACACTTGAGGCCAGCCTGGTCTTTATCTCAGAGCAGGCGACAGAGTGGAGTCATTTGGGCCAGCCCTTCCAAAGGTAACTGGAGCAGAGCGGTTTACTTAACTAATATTGCCTAACCTTGGTTCCTACTTTTATTCTGCTTGTTTCATGCATGGTATTGGTACAGTGACAGGCAGGCAGATCAATGGAATAGGATTGAAGATCTGGAAATGAACCCACACACCTATGGCCACTTGATCCTCGACAAAGGGGCTGAAAACATGCAATGGAAAAAAGATAGCCTTTTCAACAAATGGTGCTGGTTCAACTGGAAGTCAGCATGCAGAAGAATGCAAATTGATCCATCTTTGTCTCCTTGTACTAAGCTCAACTCCAAATGGATCAAGGACCCCCACATAAAGCCAGACACTCTGAAGCTAATAGAAAAGAACCTGGGGAAGACTCTTGAGGACATCGGTACAGGGGGAAAGTTCCTGAACAGAACACCAATAGTGTATGCTCTAAGATCAAGAATTGACAAATGGGACCTCATAAAATTACAAAGTTTCTGTAAAGCAAAGGACACCATCAAAAGGACAAATCGGCAACCAACAAATTGGGAAAAGATCTTCACCAATCCTACATCAGATAGAGGGCTAATATCCAATATATACAAAGAACTCAAGAAGTTAGACCCCAAAAAACCAAATAACCCTATTAAAAATGGGGTACAGAGTTAAACAAAGAATTCTCACCTGAAGAACTTCGGATGGCGGAGAAACATCTTAAAAAATGCTCAACTTCATTAGTCATCAGGGAAATGCAAATCAAAACAACCCTGAGATTTCACCTTACACCAGTCAGAATGGCTAAGATTAAAAACTCAGGAGACAGCAGGTGTTGGTAAGGATGTGGAGAAAGAAGAACACTCCTCCACTGCTGGTGGGGTTGCAAATTGGTACAACCACTCTGGAAATCAGTTTTCTGGTGGTTACTCAGAAAACTGGGCACGTCACTTCTGAAAGATCCTGCTATACCACTCCTGGGCATATACCCAGAGGATTCCCCAGCATGTAATAAGGATATATGCTCCACTATGTTCAAAGCAGCCCTATTTATAATAGCCAGAAGCTAGAAAGAACCCAGGTATCCCTCAACAGAAGAACGGATGCAAAAAAATGTGGTATATATACACAATGAAGTACTATTCAGCCATTAGAAACAGTGAATTCTTGAAATTCTTAGGCAAATGGATGGAGCTGAAGAACATCATACTAAGTGAGATAATCCACTCTCAAAAGATCAATCATGGTATGCACTCACTAATAAGTGGATATTAGCCTGGAAAACTGGAATACCCAAAACATAATCTACACATCAAATGAGGTACAAGAAGAACAGGAGGAGTGACCCCTGGTTCTGGAAAGACTCAGTGTAGCAGTATAAGGCAAAACCAGAACAGGGAAAGTGGGAAGGGGAGGTTGGGAGAACAGGGGGAGAGAAGGGGGCTTATGTGACCTTTGGGGAGTGGGGGGCCAGAAAAGGGGAAATCACTTGAAATGTAAATAAAAAAATATATCGAATAAAAAAAAGATACTTGTTTCAGATGCAGACATAATTTGGACATTTTTTCTGTGTGCAGATCATGTACAAGAGGATTCTTTCAGTGGTAAAAGTCACAGGGACAAGCCACCAGGTGCTCAGTGACAGGATCCCATGGCTCACGGGGCACAAGCCTTTTGAGAATTACTGTGGACAGTGTGGAATAAAAGGTCACAAAGGTGAGTATATTCTGAATTATAAAGACAGGTTTGTACTCCACATCACAGAGCATTATGGGTAGCTTTGCACCCACTGGCTTAGCCTAGGTCAGCACATTCACACTGTTAATGCTTCCTTTGTTCTGAGCTAACCTCCCTCTGAGGTTAGAAGTCCCAGGAGGAGTACAAAGGAGATACCGGCAGGAACTAATTTGATTCAGTGTTTCAGGATGGAGCCCGAGGTCACATATCTCCAGGATAAGTAAAGAGTAGAAGGAATGATGAGAAAAAACCAGATAGCCCCATCTCAAAAACATGGCTGCCCTCTTGACAACAGGGGCAAACTGAAGACCAGAATTACCAGCAGCCTTTGTGACCCCCATTTTCCCTGTATAATTTGCTGGCTTGAGAAGCAATGTGACACCGGGGTACAAAGCCGCTTCCTTCTCAGATCACCAGCTCTCTGGATAAAGTCAGTTTTAAGATCCAGTTCCTGGACTAGAGAGATGGCTTGTTTGGTAAAGCACTTGTTGTTGAAACAAGAGGAGTTGAGTTCAGATCCCTAGCACCCACGCACAAAAGTTGGCATGGTGGTGGGGCTGTAATCCCAGATCCGAGAGGCAGGAACAGGAGGGTCCTGGTCCTTTCTGGCTAGCTAGTCTTTCTGCATAGGTGAGTTCCAGACTTTCAGAGAGGCCTTGTCTGAAAACAAGGTGGCAAATAAGAGGGAAATACCAAGACCAAGTTCTGGCTTCCATGTATGTCTCTGTCCCTGTCCCTGTCTCTGTCTGTCTCTCTCTTACACAAACACACACACACACACACTCCCAACCCCACAGAGGATTTAATTCTGTCTCTGCTTTTATTGCCTTCTGTGACTGGCAGTGTGAACCGAATCTGGTTTCAAACCTACAGCAGTCTCTGTCAGACTGCAAGGCAGGAGGGACTTGAGGTCACAGAAATACCCTTCCACCCAGGCCTTCTGCAGACTGGAAACAAAAAGAGGTTTCCCTAGAGTTGCCCGGTCCTCTCTGACTCTTGCTAACAGCCAAGAGTATGCTGACCACCTCCACCACCCTGCTCCTTTCCCACCACTAGCCACAACCCGGCAGGACTCCTCCTTCTCTATCCCTGGCTTCAGCTCAGCTGACTCTGATGGTGACAGCTCTGCAGTTGCCCTCACTTTTTATTTTTATCATCTGTTCCCTGTATCAACCTCCCTGCCTCTTCATTCTCATGCCCAGTTCAGATGCCAGGGAGGTGATTTGGTTTAGCACATCCACCACAGTGCCTGCTGGGACAGCTTTCATACTAGTGCGGCACACTAGGGAGAATTGGCTAGTGGTCTGCTGGTTGCCCCGAGCTAAGTGTGTGCCCATCCCAACATAGGTAGTTATGCCCAGGGTTGCAATCTCATGACACAAATCAAGCCTGGTTATCTTGGAAGATCCACCTCCATGTGGTTTCTTGGCAGGAAGCTGAGGGAAGGGTAATCCACTGCTTCTTCTAAGACAAGCTTTCCTGACTATGGCTACCACTGACATTTGGCTGGATAATTGCCGACTGTGGATGACTGACCTGAGCCTTGTAGGGTGTTTAACAGCACCTCTGGCCTCTACCCAGCAGGTCCCAGTAACAAGCATCCACTCTCTTGCAGAACTGAGGCAATAAACAGCGCCTCCAGACTTTGCCAAATGTCCACTGTCATAAAGATATGGGAAACCCCAAGTTTATCCCATTCTAGTGCAGGCAGTAAGTGGCAGAAGGAGTTTGAAGGCTGCTGACATGCAGCCTTTGTTGAGGGACGGCTCAAAGGCGTGTTATGCTTTGGATGTGACATGAAGACTATGTCACTGAGAGATGGGAGACTCTATCACTGAGAGATGATTGGACGAGCGGCGTTTGACCTCATCAGTGAATCAATTTATTGACGGATGCATTGTTTGATGGTATTATTGGGAAGTGGGACTGGTGGAATCAAGCAGGCCACCGGAGCATGGAGCATACTCTAGATGATAGACCCTGTCCCTGGCACCTTCCTGACTCACTCTCTGCTCCCTGGCTTCCGCGAGGGAAACAACTTGTTCTCCCTGCTCTGATGCTCTCTCTGCCTCACTGTTGCCTAGAAACAGCGGAGGCAGCTGAGTGCAGACTGAGACATCGGCAGCTGCGCATGGGGGTATAGCTTTGCCCTGTAAACTGTTCCTCTCAGGTGACAAAAAAAAAAAATCAGACTAAAGCAAACACAGAGAGGAAGCTCCTGCTGCAGGCAGCAGATTGGCAAGAGGACTCGTGCTCTAGTTTCGTATAGATTATTCAAAATGAAGAATTTGGGACAGTAATAGTCTCTCTGTGTCACGTGTGGTTGTTACCTGCAATGGCTGACTCATTTGTTTATCTTATGTGAAAATGTTTGAGAATGTGGAATTTTCTGTGCCTTTATAGATACGTTTCTGAAAAAGCCATTCCTGAAACGTTGAGAATCAGCTGAAGGAGAGAGGCCTGAGGAGACTGAAGCCGAGGCAGATGGTTGTTTGTTTGTTTGTTTGTTTGTTTTTCGAGACAGGGTTTCTCTGTGTGGTCCTGGCTGTTCTGGAACTCACTCTGTAGACCAGGCTGGCCTCGAACTTAGAAATCCACCTGCCTCTGCCTCCCAGAGTGCTGGGATTATAGATGTGCGCTACCACACCTGGCTCCAGATAAGAATTTTAATAAGAGTGAGGCAGTGGGGCGGGAAGATAGGGGGAGCGAGGGCTAACTCAGGCAGTGGTAGCCTGTGGCCAGAAAGAATGTACTTGGCTCTCTAAAAAAACTGCTAACATGGGGTCTGGAGAGATGACTTTGTAGAGGACCAGGGTGCAATTCCCAGCACCCACATGGTGGCTATCAACTGCCATTAAATTTCATTTCTGCAAGATCTGGTAACCTCTTCCGGCCTCCACAGCTATCAGACATGTATGTTGTGCACAGACATATATTCAGGCAAAACATTTATATACATATAATAAAAATAAATAAATCTTTTCTTTTGAGACAAGGTTTTTTCCTATGTAGTCCTGAGTGTCCTGGAACTTACTCTGTAGACCAGGCTGGCCTGGAACTCAGAAATCTGTCTGCCTGTGTCTCCTGAGGGCTGGAACTAAAGGCGTGTGTCACCACTGCCCAGCAATAAATCTTTTCTATTTTCTTTTTTCTTCCTTCCTTCCTTCCTTCCTTCCTTCCTTCCTTCCTTCCTTCCTTCCTTCCTTCCTTTCTTTCTTTCTTTCTTTCTTTCTTTCTTTCTTTCTTTCTTTCTTTCTTTCTTTCTTTCTTTCTTTCTTTTTTTATTTTGGTTTTTTTCGAGACAGGGTTTCTATGTATAGCCCTGGCTGTCCTGGAACTCACTCTGTAGACCAGGCTGGCCTTGAACTCAAAAATCCATCTGCCTCTGCCTCCCAGAGTGCTGGGATTACAGGCGTGCACCACCACCGCCTGGCTAATAAATCTTTTCTAAAAAGAAAAAAAAAAGAGAAAGATACTTTCAAAACAGCTCTACTTACATGTCAGACACTAGTAAAGAAAGGTCCGGGCATCAGTGCAGTGCCACATGCTTGGCTGGCTATCTTAGATGACTTTCTTGTCTTATGGAGTTTAGGGATGTGTTACAGGACGCCTGGGAGGCAAGATGGGCGTAGTCATGTTAAGCTGCATTCCTACAGTATGTGTGAGGGCACATATAGCTATGTGCCTTGGGGCTGGGCTAAATGAGCTCCCTTTCTCCTCCCGTGCCATCAGGAATGGTGAGAGCCATCCCTGGTGTGGGAAAATAAAGGAAAACGAAGGTGGGGCGACAGCGGTAGGTCCTGCAATTGAGAGAACTCTGCCACGCAGCAAAGTCCATGAAGCAGCTACGGGAGCACCGGGAGCACCGGCAGGACCACGCCATGTGCCGGGCTGTGATAGAGCGGGCGCCCGAAGGCCTGTAGGGCAGGAGACTGCCTGGCTAGCCGGGAAGGAGGTCTTGCTCAGAAGGCGGTGCCTTCCCTTGGACCTCCCAGGTACCTGTTATGAAGCTTGGTTGGCTGTGATGAGGCTTGGCTGAGAGGCGGCTCCATCCTTCCCCTTGCGGCTGGAAACGCTGAGGCCTGCTCGATGCTCTTACGTTGCAGGCTTATTAAAAGAGACAGTTCATAGTTTTCATACTTCATTATTAAAAGAGTAAAATGAGAAAAGGAGATAGGGAAGTAAAGAGAAAAGGAGAAGGTGGAGAGATGCGAGAAGGCCATGACCACGTGGAAAGTTTCGAAAGAGAGGAAACAGCCAGGTAACGGAGGGGGAGGGGCGGGGAAAGCCTGGCTGTAGCCAGGTGACTATAGGGGTGGAGTCCAGACCGAACACTAGGGGCCTGGGGCATGACCACACGTGACTGATGGCCACGGGATTATGGAGTTGAGGAGTCAGCAGTTTGGGAGCATAGCTCACGGGTTCCATCCCTTGTAGAAGAATGTTCTTCTATTGGGTCTCCAGAGCGGTCTTGCTTCAACCAGGCAACATACTGCCTCACACCACGGTCCCACACCCTGGCATGGCTGACATTGTCACAGTGTTGACACTCGATGAGAAGCCGGGCTCTGAGGAAGTGAAAGACAAGATTTAGCGCCCACTTCAGCAGCACATATACTATAATGTGTGTGAAAACCAGAATTAATACTAGTGCAGAGTTTCTATTCCCTGTTGTACAGACCCACCCATCTCTAAGCCTACGAAACATTCAATGCTCACAGTGAAACCGTTCTTCGGATTGACAATCCAGAACAGCCTGAGTCCAGACTAAGAAACACAGCCAAACCTGTTCTTCTGATTGCACTTCCCTTTCCTGCACTCAGCCCTCTGACCACTGGCGCACCGTGAACTACTTAACCTTCCGTTCCTCTAGGTTTCTTTTCTATAAAGTGAGGCTAATTTATACCCTCGGTTAAGGGTGATTTTGAGTACAGCTTGGGTCATCACAGGCATTTAAAGTGTCGTGAAGGTTACAGGAATGCTGAATGCAAATTAAACCGCTTCCTTCTGTGCACGACATCACGCAAGCTCCTCCCCTTAAATGCAGTTAGCTGCTTTTATGTGTGTACAGCCATGCATGGCCTGACAGCAGGGCATGTTCTAAGACATACACTTCTGGGCAATTTTTGTCACTGTGCTGACATCATGGAATGGATGTATACCGGCCTAGGTGGTGTAGGTTAGTTGCTTTACGTGGTCTCTTGACACAATCAAGAAATGTGCTTATCATGAGATGTCTGAGTTCTGCCACTACCATACAGCAGTCTCTGTAAGAGTAAACCTTTTTGGTTTTGGAGGAAGGAGCATGCCCTAAAATATGATAAAGCATGTAAGTACAGCATATTCCAATAACATTTACTAAACATCATATATATATATATATATATATATATATATATATATATATATATATATATATAAACTTGTAAAATTTTATATATCTAAAATATAGAGAGCCATATATAATATATATCATTTTATGCATATGTAATGTATATTGTACCCCCCCCCCCCAGTCTTTGAGCAGGAGTTTCAGAACTCTGCTAGTCACTGCTTCCCAGCTAGGGTGAAGCGCTTAGACCAAGGTGAAGCCCATTGTTCTCCAAGGATAGCCGCTTCCTGATAGACACTAGCAGACACTGACGCCAGCCTCTTGCAGAACAAGTGAACCTGTTTCTAGCCTTTGGGGGGTCTTCCCTCACCTATACATTTGGAGAACGCCAATAAACTTTGAACTTTGAGCAGGAAATCTTGTCTTGGCCTCATTTTCTCCTGCCATCCCATTCCCATCCCCAGCTTTCTTTCTAGGTGACTTGGTAACCCGTTCAAATGTAGCCGCGGGAGGCTACATATATGTAAAGTTTTATAGAAGAAATACATAACCATATTGCTGTACTTTGGGTATGGGTTTGTTTACGTAATTATCACAAACCTGTGGATGATGGCTAACATTACAACAGACATGATGTCACTAGGTGATTAGAACTTTGCAGCACCATTATAAATGTATGGAATCTCTACTGCAAATGCAGATTGCCATTGGCTGAAGCAAACACTGTTACATGGTGTCTGTCAAGACAAGCTCTATGGTCCCAGTAATGTACTTAAGTGTCTTTCTTTGTACTTGGTGAGCTATCTGGGCACGTGGTGTTGGGTCTGCTGTCATCACATGGTGTAGTGGCTGTTGTGGTATAGCTCAATTGTTACTTGTTTTCCTTGTTTCTGACAATGTTTTTGACCTGCATATATATTCCTAAGATCATCTGCCTTTCTTCAGTCTGCCAAGGTTATTTAAATAAATCATTGAATGCCTTTTAAGTGAGAGGGGCTGGTTTTCTATTCTTGAACCATTCATAAGTGAGAAACAGAAAGACATGGGCAAGATGTGGTCACAAGACATTGCGTAGAGAGGGGTGAGTCCCAGGCTCAGGATGGAGGCCTGTGGACCTGGCTGAGTTATGTTATTGCGGTTCCAAATTCATGTTACTTTTTGTGTGTTGCTGAGTGGGGGTACATGGGTGTGGGTTACATGCGTGTATGTATGTGTTTTGGGTGCTCAAGAAAGTGCATGCCGGTGGGGACCAGAGGCCAACACTGGGCATCTTCCTCTCCACCTTATTTTTTGAGACAGGGTTTCTTTCTTTTTCTTTCTTTCTTTCTTTCTTTCTTTCTTTCTTTCTTTCTTTCTTTCTTTCTTTCTTTCCTCCTTCCTTCCTTCTCTCTCTCTCTCTCTCTCTCTCTCTCTCTCTCTCTCTCTCTCTCTTTCTTTCTTTGGTTTCTCACTGAACCTGGAACTTGCCAATTTGGATAGGCTGGATGGCTGGTGAGTTCCAGGTGACATAGCTATCCCTGCCTCCTTGGCACTGGGATTTATAAGTGTGCCTTGTCATGCCCAACTGGGGATCTAAACTCCAAGACATCATGCTTGCATGGTCAGTACTTACCAACTGAGTCATCTCCAAAGACCCCCAAACGCATGGTCTCTTTCAACCTGTTCAGTCTGAGGCTGAGCACAGTTAGAGAAGAGGAGCCCTGGAGTCAGTGGCTCCTCTGTGGTCTAGAGGATTTTCCTACGACAGGATTCAGATGCTCTGCCCTGCCTCTGTACAGTGTGAGCAGAGCCCTCTACCTGACAGGACTCTCTGCTGTGAGCAGAAGGGGACAACCATCTGCGGTTAGAGAATCTGACTCTCAGAGTTCTGTCTCTGTGCTCTCAAACACTGTCTCTAGTTTTCCACAAAACTCCTGCGGTTTGATAGCTACAGCTGTCTCCATCCTGTCAGCTTTCCAATACTGTTTCAGGCTTCTCAGCCGTGTGAGTAACACGGGCAGCTGCCCCAATGAGTCAACCCTTGTTTTTGTCTCTGCAATCTAAGGCCCAGAGAGAGATGTTTGATGTTACAGCACAGGAGCTTGGCTGGGCTTAGGCGTGGGTGTGTATGGTGGGCAGGAGTGACGTGACAGAGCGTACTTCAGCAAAGACAGATCTTCCAACCACTGAAAAAGAAACAGGGCACAATAATGGAATGAACATATATATTGTCACCATTCCCTCTTCATGCCCCATTAGAACTATATAAAGGCATCTTTAAATTGTGTGTGTATCTTTATATGTATTTATGTACAGTGTGTATGCATGCATTTTCATGTGTGTGCCTGTGGGTATGGAGGCCAGAAGTCAGTCTTGGGTATGGTCTCCTCAGGAGCCTCTCATCTTATTTTAAGCATCATAGATTTTTACTGGGACCTGGGGCTCAAAATGACACTAGGCTGGGGGTCCAGCTTTAGGAGTTCACCTGTCTGGAATTATAAATGCATCTTATCATGCTGGGCTTTTTATGTGGGTGTTGGGGCTTGACTTGAGGTCCTCAGGCATAGCACTTTATCAAGTAAGATATCTTCTTAGCTCCCCTGCTCCCCTCCCCCCTACTTTTTTGAGACAGGTTCTCAGAGAGCCAGGCTGATCTCCAACTCATTTAAATCCTTAGCTTCCCGCCCCTACCTCCTAAGTGCTGGGATTGTAGGTGGACACCACTGTTCCTAGTTAGATTTTTTTCACGCGTGTGTGGGTGTGCATATATGTGTTATGTGTGTGCATAAGTATGAGCATGTGTGCATGTATATGAGTGTTTGCATGCATGTACATGTATGAGTGTTATCATGGGTCTGCATGTACATGAGTGTTTGCACGTGTGGGCATGTACATGAGTATTTGCATGTGTGTGCATGTATATATGGAGAACAGAGGCTGGTATATGGTGTCTCAATTGCTCTGCACCTGTATGTTGAGGCGGTCTCCCATTGAATCTAGAGTTTACCAGTGAAGCCAGTCTAAAAAGCAAGGCTGCTCTAAGGATGCTATCTATCTACTCTGGCTCTGGGATTACAGCCAGGCCACCTCCTTTACTCTGCACTGGCGGGTGCCAGGGATCTGCGCGCTCTCTCTCTCACCCTTGCACCCTGGGTGTTTTACCTCCCTGCCCTTCCTACTTTTCAGCCCCCAGTAAAGGAATTATTCCTAAGGTTATCCAGAGAGGAAGACCGAGATGGCAGGAGCAGCAAGGCCTGTGTTTTAGGAAGTTGTTACAGGATAGAGAGAATAACAACTGGCAAGCAGACAGCAGGGAGGTTTGAGGGCTAGGGCTAGCCCATTTTACAGACATTGGGGAGGTTTGAGGGCTAGGGCTAGCCCATTTTACAGACATTGGGGAGGTTTGAGGGCTAGGGCTAGCCCATTTTACAGACATTGGGGAGGTTTGAGGGCTAGGGCTAGCCCATTTTACAGACATTGGGGAGGTTTGGGGTATAGGGCTAGCCCATTTTACAGACATTGGGGAGGTTTGGGGTATAGGGCTAGCCCATTTTACAGACATTGGGGAGGTTTGGGGTATAGGGCTAGCCCATTTTACAGACATTGGGGAGGTTTGGGGTATAGGGCTAGCCCATTTTACAGACATTGGGGAGGTTTGGGGTATAGGGCTAGCCCATTTTACAGACATTGGGGAGGTTTGGGGTATAGGGCTAGCCCATTTTACAGACATTGGGGAGGTTTGGGGTATAGGGCTAGCCCATTTTACACAACGGAATCATACAGGGCTAAAAAAAATCACAGGCACCAGATATTTCTGATTGTTGATTATCTTTAGATCCATCATACTTGAAACAGCAATGACAAAAACAACAAAAAACCTCTCTTCTTTTGTGTGCGTGTACACGTGTGTGGTGAGCATGTATGTGGAGGGCAGAGGTCAATCTTGGGTGTTGGGGTGATGTTCTTCAGGTCTCATCCTTACCCGCTTTATCATCGGGGTCTCTCACTGGTCTGCAACTTAGAGCATGGGTTAGGTGGCAGGTCGCTGAGCCTCAGGCATCTGTCTGCCTCTGTCCCTAGCACTGGGATCATCTGTGTACACCTCCATACTGGGCTTTTAAAACATGGGTTCTGGGCACTGAGTCCAGACCTTATGTGTACTCAGCAAGCACTCTATGGGTGGAATGGTTTCTGCAGGCATAAAATATTTTCATTATGGGAAAATTAAGAACAGTAACCGGAAGTGGAAAGTGATGTCTCCTGACCCTCAGCAGATGTCTGAAAAATGCAGGTATTCTGAAAACCACCCACGCACAGATTTAATGGGTTTTCCATCTTAACTCCTGCACTTATTTATCGTACACAGTGGCTGCAGCACTGGTGGTTTGAGATGTGACTAAAGCAATAGCTTGAATTTTCTTTTTTTCTTCACAACTGCAACCACAGAAAATTGTTCTGTCAATTTTAACAACTGACATTTCTCTCTCTCTCTCTCTCTCTCTCTCTCTGGTGAAGGATTTATTTAGCTTTTCATTTAAAGAGAACCTTTTATGGTTTTGTCTGCGTTCCGCTTGTGCTTTGGGCTATGATTAAGGGTAATGAGGGCCCCTTGAGCAGAGGCACGGAGGGCCTTGAGAGTCTTCTGATAACCAGGAAGGACGGGCAGTGAGTACAGTGTGGACAAAGGGATGATTCATGCGCGGGCTGGATGGAACAGGATGGTCCAAGATTTCATCATGCTGAACGGTGCCCAATTTAAAACTTAGAAAGTTTAGCTCTGGAATTTTCCGTTTAACATTTTCATGGTTGGTCACAGGTGACTGAATCAGTGGTAGGGCAAACCATACCTGAGGAGAAGGTGCCCACTAGCCAACGGCACCCACAGTGCTGTCGTTACCCAGTTCCGACCCTTACCTGCATCGGCTGACATTGTGTCTTCGGTTCTGGTTCAATCTTGTAATTTTAGACGTTTGCGCATTGGGGGAGCACATGTGGAGGTCAGAGGGCAGCTTGTCAGTTGGTCCTCTTTTCCCACCAGGTGGGAGAAGGACAGAATCTGTGTTGTCGGCCTTGTCAGTAGCTGCCTCACTTGCCAAGTCTCCTTGAAGGCCCCCTCGAGTATTAAGTAAAATACTCGACACAGTCTAACTACCATTTCATTGCTTTTAAAGAAAAAGGCATATTTATGTTTGTCCTGGAACTTACTCTGTAGACCAGGCTGGCCTCAAGCTCAGAAATCCACCTGCCTCTGCCTCCCTAGTGCTGGGATTAAAGGCAAGCGCCACCACTCCCTGGCTCAAAACACATCTTTAAAATATCACGAGAGGGGCAGGAGAGGTGGCTCAATGGTTAAGAGCACACATACCAGGAGGCTCACAATCAACTGTAACTTCAGATCTAGGAGGATCTGATGCCTCCAGCCTCCATGGGTATCCGAACATGTACACAGACACAGACAGACACAAGCAAAAATAATAAAAATAAATCTTTTAAAAAAGTTAATTAAAAAGTCACCATAATGGGTTATCATATATAACCCAGCTAAAAATAATTCCTTAATATGTAGAAAGAAAATCACCATGTTCAGTTACTTCGACTGTTTTAAGATTTACTTTTACAATCAGATTGTTAGAATCAGGAGTCCAGGTTAATGAAGGCATTTTGTTACACATACCATTTAACTTTCTTATACTCTGAGTCACCCTTACATCCTCTCCCTCTCCTTTCTCTCCACATTTGTCTCCCTCCATCTTGGTGGGAATCAGTTCTCACCTTCCAGGGACTCACCAGGTTTTACAGGGATTGAACTCACCTTCTCAGGCTTGGCTGTAAGCCCCTTTACTCACAGAGCCTTCTCCCTGGCCTCTTGCTTGATTTGTTTTTTTTAACTTGAGAGTGAGAAATATCCTCTCGTGTTTCATGGGCTCTCTCGGCAATGTGATAGACCCTTGCGGAGGATATTTTTTGTTTAATGTGTAAAGTAAAATGTTACAGAGAAGTTACAGAGAAGCCAGACCTGGTGGCACACACCTGTAGTCCCAGTACTTTGGAGGTAGAGGCAGGCGGATTTCTGAGTTCAAGGCCAGCCTGGTCTACAGAGTGAGTTCCAGGACAGCCAGGGCTACACAGAGAAACCCTGTCTCGAAAAAATCAAATCCAAAAAACCAAAAAAATAATAAAAAAATAGTTACAGAGAAAATTACTGTTATAATCCTAAAACCATTAAAGTTTTTTTTTTCAATATAACAATTGTCTCCTTTTAGATCTCATTTTGCTTTTGAAATGAAGTCTGTTTGACCAAGCCGGCCTAAAACTTATCAGCTCATGTGATCCTCGTGCCTCTGCCTCTCAGAAGCTTGTGCTTATGAAGACTTTAAGCAACAGGTAACTGTCATGCTATGTTATGTGACCCACTTGACTATAGTTAAGTTATAGTTATCTCTGTTGGTTTACACCATTTGGAAATACTTTTAGAAACTAAAATATATACCTTTTCAATTATGGTAAAGGCTTGCATGGTTCCAAAGTTAAAACTATATTAAATAAGGTGTTTGTAAGAGAGCCTTGCTTACCTCTCTCCTCACTACTCTACTGTTCTTTTAAAGGAGTCATGTATGACAGATTTTGGTTTTTTTGACATTGGTTCCCCCCCCCCCCCCAGACAGGGTTGTCCTGGAACTCACTTTGTAGACCAGCTGGCCTTGAACTCAGAAATCCACCTGCCTCTCTGCCTCCCAAGTGCTGAGATTACAGGTGTGTACCACCACTGCCCGGCCCTGCTGACAGTTCTTTATCTTGCTTTAAAAGTAGCATCCTGGGCATGCTGAGATGGCTTGGTGGTTAAGAATGTATACCGCTCTTGCAGAGGATTGGAGTCTGGTTCCAAGCGCCCTTGTTGGTTAGGTTACAATCCACCCAGCTGTAAGTCCAGGATCTGATGCTCCTCTCTTCTGGCTTCTGTGAGCATCTACACTCAAGTGCACATACCCTACTCCTATTTAAAAAAACATGGCATACTCTACATGTGAAGCTATAGCTTCATGGCTCCCCAAGGTACACATGTGTCAGTTTATTCACCATGTTCTCTGTTGATGGACACCCCCTCCCTAGCCCTCCTCATGGGCAGCAGCCATGGATAGAGAGGCCATAGGAAACACAATGAGACAAAGCACACAGTATAAAGAAGATCCTGAGAGCAGAGTACGCTGGGGGAGAAAGAACGGCCATCAGTTTCTAGAGGGAGGTAAGAAAAGCTGTGCAAATGTGAGAAGAAAATGGAATGCCATCACAGTGTAAAGAGTTCTTGGAAAATGAAAAATCTGATATATTGGAAAAATCAAGTTGAGGACACTGCTTATAAACTAGAGTAGAGACAGGCAGATCTCTGTGAGTTCAAGGTCAGCCTGGTGTGTGTGTATGCTCTAGCCTAGACTACATATGAGACCCTGTCTCACACAGACAGATGAGAGAAGGAAAAACAAAAATGTTAGCCAAGAGAATGATGATTTGGAAATTAAGTAACTATTCTACAGAGGTAATTCTGGAAGTCCAATATCTGAATGATAGGGCTATCCAAGAAGCGAAAATACTGAAAATGGAGAAGAAATAAGCAATGAGTTAATTGGGGAACTTGACCACTAAGAATGAAATAATACACCCATCAGCCAGTGGAATGGACAATTGCCCTGGAGTCTCTGCCAAGCATTGTGTAACTTCAAAACATCAAGAGAAAAGGACATTTCTTTTGGTTTCCAGATTAAAGAAAAGCAAACAATAAAAGAGGTCAGTAATAGGATGTTCCTAGCAATTTCAATAATTCTTAAAGCTAGAAGTCACTGGAGCAAATGGTTTCTGATCCTGAATTTTATACCCAGATAAACTAGAATACAAACATAAAGGTCCTTTGATAAGCAGTCTCAAAACATTTTCCAGATAGGGATAGTGTATAAAACTGGGAAGAAGTATCCCAGGTAGCAATCAAACACATTTACAGACATGAACACAGCAATTAAATAAACACCAAGCCGAGCGGTGGTGGCGCACGCCTGTAATCCCAGCACTCTGGGAGGCAGAGGCAGGTGGATTTCTGAGTTAGAGGCCAGCCTGGTCTACAGAGTGAGTTCCAGGACAGCCAGGGCTATACAGAGAAACCCTGTCTTGGGAAAAACAAAACAAACAAACAAAAAAACCCCCACAAAAAACCAAATCCAAAAAACCTCCAAAACCCCCCCAAAAACAAAACAAAACAAACAAACAAACAAACAAAAAAACCAAACCCAAACCAAACCAAACCAACTAACCAACCAAACAAAAACACCGAAAGACACAAAGGTGACTGCTTCAGGGGTTTTAGAAAGGAGGGCAGCAGGGGATTGCTTTTTTAACAGTACCAATGCTTCATTTTGATGAAGGTTGAAGTAATTTTGAAAAACAAGATCTGCTTATGTGATAATTTTGAAGATTATATATAACCTATATTAGAGGGGAATGCTATGGAAATGGACAGAAAGGCACAGGTGCACATTTGATTCTTGTACTGCCTCCACAATCTCTTGCCTTACTCTGACCTAGGAAACCCACTAGGCCTTTTGGAAGTGGGGAAATGGAACCGGTGAGGTTGAATATGGAGTGGTGGTGGGTGGTCCTGGTGGTGGTGGTGGTGGTGGTGGTGTACCAAACATGTTAGAGCTGGAAAGGATTTATAAAGTCTCCTTAAAATGAAAGTTCTAGCAATGTCTGGAGACAGCAAGCTTCTCAAATTCTACTTCATGATATAATCTCTTAGGAGCCTTTAAAAAAATGCACTTTTGAGATATACATCATAAGAAATCAGAAGAAAAGGCAGGTACCAGCGTTTTAAAAATACCACCGGGGTGCGGTGTCCCTGGAGTTCAGGGTTTGTGTGAGCATTGTGCCCGGGACCACAGGCTGACACTGAGGAGCCCGAAGGCCCAGCCATAGGCAGTGGGGTGCTACCCTGGGCCTTTGAGGGGGAATGGCGCCTCATATTTGGGGGGGGGGTTAAAGGAGAAGGCCAGAAGGAGGCTGCTGGTCAGGGCTGACTGTTGGTCAGGGCTGACTGGTTCCAACTGCCCTGGAGGAGCTGGGAAGGAGCGCGGTGTTCCTGGGCCTCGGCCCTACGCCTCCCCCTGCTCCTGTCTTCCGCTCCTCGACGCGCCCTGGGCGCTGGCCCGGGAGGCCCATGAGCCACCAGGAGGCAGCGTGCCAGCGGCCGCGCCCTCTGATTGGGTCGGGGCCCCTGGAGGGTGGGAACGTGACGCCTGTCCCTTCAGTCGCCAGGACCACCCGGAGGGGGGCGAGCGCGCATCCCCGCTCCGCAGAGCTTCGGAGCCACGTCTCCGCACCCTCTCGACTTCGCGGCCCTCCTGCCAGGCGCCTGGACGGTTCCCGCCCGCGTGACAGGAACTCCGCATGACGGAGGCGGCGAGCGTCGCGCGGCTCGGAGCTTCGCTGCCCCGTCCGCTCCCGACCTCCGGGGACGGCGCGTCGGGCGCGCGGTGAGTGCGACGTCGGCGTCTGAGGGGACGACGCGGGCTGCCCGAGGGGAGCGCGTCGCCGCCGCGAGCTCATCGAACGATGGCTTCCACGACCGCCGGCCGCCGCTGGCCTCCGAGAAGACGCAACTCGAGACGGGGCCCCACGCCGCGGTCCCGCGCGCCCGGCGCGAAGCTTTCGGCCCCGGAGGCCGGGCCGCCACGCCGCGGGCCTCTCCCGCGCAGCGGAGGTGCGGGACGCGACACTCTCCTCGGAGCAAAGGCGACACCTTCCTCTCCCGCCGCGCGGCGATACGTGACGGCCCTCGGGCCCCCGCAGCCGCGCGGGAGCACGGACTCGGCCTGCGCTGCGCTCCCGCAGCCTGTCCCGCACGAGCCGCGGGAAGCAACCTCCCGCCTGGCCCCGGCCTCCTCGGAACGCGGGGCCTCCGTGTCACCTGCGCGCATCCCGAGGCGGCGCCGGCGAGTCCCGGCCATGTGGGACCCGCGCGCGGCAAGGTGCGTAGCTGGTGGGGGGGGGGCGCCTGGGGCTTTGCGGGCCGCGAGTCCCTGAGGCCCCCGCGGGGTCGTCTGCCCTCCCCCCCTCCCTTCCCCCCTCTCCCCTCTCCCCTCCCCCCTCCCCGGACGGACCGCGGCCTGGCGCAGGTAGGCGCGCGCGGCGACCTGGCCCGGGCGTCGTTTTCCCTGCGGGGACCCGACCACCCCCCCCCGCCCCCATCCCCGGAGGGGGCCTCCGGGCCACACCGCGGCGGATTCGCCTCGCGGCACAGCCTGGCTCGAGGTGTGCGGAGCCGCGCGGGGATGGCGGCGCGGGATCGGCGGGGAGCGCGGGCTGCCCCCTGGAGGGGGAGGCCTCTGTCCTCCGTCCCCGCGGCCTCCGCGGCCCACCCTCCACCGCCGACCCGAGTCGCGGGGCGGTTTGCGCAGGAGCGCGGGGTCAGCCTGCTGCTCGGCCCGGCTCTCTGCCCAGGTCGTCCTCGGCCCCAGACCCGCACTCTGGTCCTCGCGGGCTCTGCGCACTTGTAACCCGCCGCGGTGGACTCGCGGGCCCGCTGCGGGTGGGAGTGGGGGTACTCTGCTCCCTGCTGGGGGCGTTTCTCAGAGGCAGAGAAGAGAGGGGATGCCCGGGGACAGGTTTTAGGGAGACGTGCAACTTGGAAAAAAAAAAAAAGAAAAAGAAAAATTTTAAAAAGACGGAAGAGGGGGGCTGTGAGTTCCGCAGTCTGGGGACCAGTCAGCTCGGTTAGCACTGTCGTAATCACCGCATCTTTAGCTAGAGAGGATGAGCTGAAACCCAGAGGCCCTGTGTCCCTTGCACCCGGATTTATCTCCAGCCCTAGCGTTCAGCTTCCCCGTGCCAGGCACCTTTTTGATTTTTGAGGAAAGGCTATTACCCTGTTGGCATCGACAACCTCTTTGGTGCTTTCTAGAAAGTACCTTCCTGTAGAGGGAGGGATCATGGGTTTTTAACTGTTTTTCTACCAGAGCTGTTTTGCAGGATTGCAGGGCGAATTCCTTTTCTTTATATCTTAAAAAAATGTTTAAGAAAATCTACAAAATAATGGGTCTCACGATGACATGACTTTTGAACATACTTGCCTCTCCCTTAGTGTTCTCTGCTCCCTTCAATCTGTCCCCTGTGTTTCACATCATTCATAGATACAGAAATCTAGAGTCTACGTATGAGAAATTAGTTCATTTTAGTATTTCATGAAATTTTAGTGTAGAGGGCTTAGGAGATTTTTCATATAAATACGTCATTGTGTTTTGCTCATATCGCCCCTCCCCACCTCCCACTCACCAAAATGAAAAATGCTTCCTGTCTGCCTTCATCTTTGAGCTCTCTTCTCCCTCCCCTTCCGCCCCCCCCCATGTGTTTGTGTGTGTGTGTGTGTGTGTGAAAGGGAGAGGGAGGAGAGAGAGAGGGAGGAGAGAGGGAGAGGGAGGAGGGGGAGAGGGAGGAGAGAGAGGGAGAGGGAGGAGAGAGAGGGAGAGGGGGGAGGGAGAGGGAGAGGGAGGAGAGAGAGGGAGAGAGAGGAGAGAGAGAGAGGAGAGAGAGGGAGGAGAGAGAGAGAGAAGAGAGAGAGGAGAGAGGAGAGAGAGGGAGAGGGAGGAGAGAGAGAGGGAGAGGGAGGAGAGAGAGAGGAAACAAGATTTCTGAGTCTGGCTAATTTTTATTTTACTTGATGATCCCACGTTCCATTCGTTTTCATGCAAATTATGCAGTTAGAGTCTTTATGAATGAGGAAGTCAATTGTGTATATATGCCACATTTTCTTTATCCCCATCTCTTGATGAGCGGTCGAGGCTGTTCCTGTATCTTGAACACTGTGAATGCTGCAGCAGTAAATATGAATGTGCAAGTATCTCTGTGGTTTTCTGACTTTGGCTTCTTCAGGTAGATGCCACTGAGTATCTGGGTCATATCGTAGTTCTCCTTTTAGTCTTTGAGAAACGTCTACATTGATCGCCGCAATGGCTGCACCACCAGTTTACAGGGTCACTGCCAGCATATTAAGGGTCCCTCTAACGTCACCCATATCCTTTCCAGTTCTTGCTGTCAAGTATTTTCCTGAAGATACACATTCTGACGGGAGTGAAATGGGATATCAATGCAGTTTTAATTTGCATTTTCCTGATGTCTAAGAATGTTGAATGCATTAAAGCACATTTATCGGCTATTTGTAATTTTGAAGTTTTGGGAGCTAGAGAGATGACTTAGTGGTTACTGCTTCCTGCTCTAGCAGAGGACCTGGGTGGTTTCCCTGACTCCACTGGTGGCTCACAATGGCTGTAATTCCACTTTCTGGGCCTCTAGCGCCCTTTCCTGGCCTTGAGCACTGATCGCACATGCAACCTAATTCATATATATGTAGACAAAACACTCATACACATAAAATAAAAATGACTTAAGTTCTTAATTTTGGAGTTATCTACCTATTCCTAGATATTAATTTCTCACCGTATTTGTATAGTTCATAAATATTGTATCCCATTCCATAGGCTGTCTTTTCACTCTGCCGATTGTTTCCTTTGCTGGGGCGATGCATTTCAATTTCATACAATCTTAGTTGTCAAGGAATGCAATTACATCTGTAGCTTTGGAGCCCTTCTCAGAGAGTCCTTGCCTTCCAGAGTGTCAGAGCACCTATTAACCTGTTGCTGATCTATTTTCAGTTGCTTTTTTTTCTTTTTCAGACTGAGAGAAGGAGATCTCTTTCATGGTTCTACGTGTGAATATACAGTTTCCCCAGCACCATTTGTGGAACTTTTGTTCCCAATTGTACATTTTGACATGTTTGCCAGGAATTAGGTGGCTACAACTACGTATGTTGATTTATGAGTGCCTTGTTCTAATTAGTTGGTCTGTGTGTCTGTTTCTGGGCCAGTACCATATTGTTTTTGTTACAATAGCTCTGTGATATAATTTAGGCCCAGATACTGTGATGATATTATGCCATGTTCACTCTGCTAACAATTGCTCTTTCTACCTTCTAGTGTTTTCTTCAGGGTTTTGATGTTTTCATTACAAAGGTCCTTTACCTCCTTGGTTAAGTTTATTCTTAAGTATTTTATTTTATAGTTTTGAAGCATTGTGGATGGATTTACCTCCATTCCCCAATCTGGTTTCTTTCTTTGCAAGCTCACTATGGTTATGCAGAAAAGCTACTAAGTTTGTGTGTTGATTTTGTATCCTACGTTGCTAAAAATATTTATCAGGTATGAGTTTTCAGGTGTAGTTTTTTAAAGTATAACATGGTGTTGCTTACAAACAGGATATTATGATTCTTCTTTTCCCATTTGTAATCTCTCTCTCCCTCTCTCTCTCTCCCTCTCCCTCCCCCCCTCTCTCTCCTCTCTCTCTCTCCCACTCTAGGCTAGGCTTTGAACACTGTTGAATGCAATCAGAGAGAATGGACAATCTTTTCTTATTCCAGATTTTAAAGAAATTATTCTCAAGTTCCCCTTACTTAGTATAACATTATAATAACTTTTATGATATGTGATGTCCATTCTCACACTTTAGGGCTTTTTTTAAAAAAAATCACAAATGATTATTAAACTTTATCTAAGTGTTTTCTGCATTAGTTGAGGCAATCGTAGGTTTTCCAATGTTAAGTGTGTGTGTTGTATTACACTTACTGTTGGGTAATGTTTTTTAAAGATTTATTTATTTTATGTATGTGAGCACATTTTCACTCTCTTCAAACACCCCAGAAGAGGGCATTAGATCCCATTACAGATGGTTGTGAGCCACCATGTGGTTGCTGGGAATTGAACTCAGGACCTCTGGAAGAGCACTCAGTGCTCTTAACCACTGAGCCATCTCTCCAGCCTCTTCTGTTGGGTATATCCAACTGTGTTTGCATTTCTGGGATGAAACCAACTTTGTTATCTTCTTAATGTATTGGTTCAGTTTGCAAATGTTTTATTTTTGAGAAAGTGTGCATCTATGTCAGGGAAATTGGTTCCTAGTTTTCTTTGAGTCTTTATTTACTTTTGGAATTAGAGTAATGCTAGCTTCACAGAATGAGTTTGGGAGTGTCGCTTCCCTTTCCATTTTATGCAGCAGTTTGAGAAGCATTGGTGTGTTAGCTCCCTCCACTGCCCCTTTTTTTGAGACCTGGCTTCTCTGTATAGTCCTGGCTGTCCTAGAACTAGCTCTGTTGACCAGGCTGGCCTCAAACTCACAGGGATCCACCTGCTTCTGTCTTCCAAGTGATGAGATCGAAGTTGTGAGCCACCACTGCCCAGATGGTATATTATCCCTTTAAAGGTTTCAGAAACTTCAGTAGTAAATATTCCAGTCTTGGATTTTTCTTTGTTGTCAGACTGTTTGAGTTTCAGTGAACTCTATAGATCTTCTCACAATCACTTACATCTCCTTCATTTTGTCTCGGTAAGTCATCTGTCCCCTGGAATTTATCCATTTTGTCTAGATTTTCAAGTTTTTTGGAGCTGAAAATTCTAAAGCATTCCCTAATGATCCTTTGGGTTTCATTGGTATCCACTATGCTATACCCCCTTCCAGCTCTGACTTTATCAATTTGAGTTCTTATCTTTTTTATGCCCGTTGGTATTTGTGTTATGAATTGGAAGCCCCGATATTTGGAGCTTGCTCCATTTACATTGTTCTGCCATCTTGATGCATTGTCTCCTCTGTGTGCTGTGCCTTCTTTACCTCTGTGTGCTGTGCCTTCTTTACCTCCGTGTGCTGTGCCTTCTTTACCTCTGTGTGCTGTGGCTTGCACTCCACTTTATTTGGCATCAGAATAGTCACACTCGCTTGTTCATGGCCTCTGTTTACTTAGTACGTTGAATGTGCTATGAGTTCTTGGATATTGTGGTCATGCTTCTGTAGATTTTTAATCTTACTGTCTGAACATCTAGTCTTCAATTTCTGATATTCTTCCATCTGCTTATTTTAGTCTCTTGGTAGCTCTACTTGGCTAGGATTTCATTTCTAACACATCCCTTTTAAAGGTTTCATTTTATTTAACTTTCTGTGTATGAGTATTTTGTCTGCATGTATGTATGTGCATCATGCCCACGAAGGTCATCAGATCCCCGTGTGCTGAAGCTACAGTTAGCTGTGAGTCACCATGTAGATGCTGGGAATGGAACCTGGGCCCTCTGCAAGAACAGCAAGTGCTCTTGACCACTGAGTAGTCTCCAGCCCCACACTTTTGACATTTCTATTTTTCTTAAATCTCAATTTCATCGCTGGGTTTCCCATGCTTGCCGCTTCCCATGTTACTGATTTTGTCACGTATGACTGGCCCTGTCCTATGGGTAGAACTGCCCATCGATCTTGTGGTCTCAGCTTTGCCTAGCTCACTTTTCAGATAAGCCCTCTGCTGTCTGTTTTCTGCAGGGTACCATGCAGCTGGAGCCCTGTGAGGCATGCCCCTTTCTGCTGTGTTGCCCCTCAGCATATCTACCCTTCTCAGATGTCGTATCTCTATCTCTGTGATTTCTCCTGCTTTTCTACCCTGTCTTCGGAGTATGGCAATTCTTTAGACTTCTCATGTACAAGTCACAGGAGTCAGTCCTAATCTCTTGTCTTACCTCAGATATCCAGGCTGAGTTCTTGAGTCTAAGTATCTTTTGTAGATTTTTAAATAGTCTAGAAGTTGGGGTGTGTGTATGTGATGTGCCCACTCAGAACTGGATTTCACTACCACAGGCCTATGGGATTCTAGGTATTCTTTTTAGAAAACAAAACAAAACAACGACAACAGTAACAGCAACAACAACAACAATGACAACAACAATAAAAGCCTACTGAACAGAGACACATCCACCAAGCTGTTTGCATGGAATCAAGAGCTTCAGTGCAGTAATTTTCTTCTTACCATGATGCTTACATTTGAATTTTTAAAAAGCTGGCCACATTCACCATCAGGACCACATTCACTTCACGAGGCAAGCATCACCATGTAATATGGGTGCGCCTGGGACTAGACACCTGTTCTCTCAACTTCCTGACCTCCACCAAACAGGCCTTGCTGCTGGGGAATTCTTGACTTCTCTTTGCTGGTTGGTTCCCTTTCCTGTGGTTGCTATCAAAGACCCATTTCTGTGCCCTGTCATTATTTTATCTTTGCTTGTTGGGATGAAATTTGTCTTAGCTGTGAAAATAGAGCCTGCGGGTGTTCTCTTTGAGGGTGGTAGAGAGATTCTGAGAACACTTACGAGCTGAAGTGGAGGTGGAAGGTTGACTTCTGGCACTCTTACTATTTTTCCCTTATGTCTCAATCTTTATTTGGTAATTTTGAAGCATGTACATGTGAATATACTTTTCTAACACAATACTGATTATATATAATGAGCTATATTATATATAAAACTTAATTTTATAGCTTATGTGTCTTTATGCACTTTTATACTATATATATTTAAATTAGGAAAATTTCTTTTTTTACTGGCCATTGTTTTTACTAACAGCGAGGAACAAGGTTCCCTTTGCTTTCCCAGAGGGGGAAGTAGAGCTGAGAAGTCCTTAGAAAGACTGCTTTTCCAGCAGGTCTCCTTACGAGTGCAGAATACCGTAAGGAAGCATTACATGCCAGAATGGCCATCTCACACGCACACGCACACACACCCTCACAAAGAAAATACTTATGTTACAGCCAGAGATCAGTAGTGGAGGCCAAGCTGGGAAAACTGTTGAATGAAAGGGAGCACTGACCTAGACAGGCCGGCACTTCTGTTACACTGAAATCACGAATGGTGTTCTCCTTATGGGAACGGCACTGACCATTTTCCTTGACCATTTTTTCTTGATTTCGAAGCACATAGAATGAATATGACCTTGTTTCCTTCTTTCGTTAAATACCTGTAAGGGTAAATGACTTGTACCTTCGATTCCCTGGGCTCAGTTTGGTTGGATTAGCTCCATCCTTTCCTACTTAACTAAGCTCCATGCATCCGGTGAGCCGGTGGGGTTGTGTGTCCTCTGTGCTCAAGGCAAATCCGAGTTTAGCGGTATCAGCTTTTGAAAGTCAAGTACCATTTACATAGACTCTTAATTTGCTCAGCACTGGGTTTTCCTGTCTTTGAGGGCAGCACTAAAAGTGGACAGACAGATTTCTAGCCTGGGAAACCAGGAGGATAGTTGGGAGGAGATAAGGCCAAGGATGCAGGCACAGCACAGTGGACAGGGAGCAGCTGGGCCATCTTGATTCATTGTCATAAAAACGCTCAGCAGCTTGTATGTAATGGGGGTGTGTGAGCTCCTCCTTCACCACGCGCAAGGGTGCTTCCAGGCCCTCGTCTTTGTACGTGGCCTGTGCAGCACAAGCAAAAACTGTGGCACAGTTTTGTAGCAGAGGATAACCTGCTAGAGCTGGTTTTCTCTTTCCACCTTGTGGGTGGGTCTTGGGGATCAAACGCAGGTTTCAGGCTTGGTGGCATGTGTCTACCCACTGAGCCATCTCACTGACCCCAGGAAGCAATTGTATACTGCTCTCTATTAAAAAAGCCAGTAGTCTGAGAAGACAACGGATCTCCATCCTAAAGGTTTGTTCCCCACCTCATCTTTAGCCAGCGCATTATTGAGGGAAAGGAAACAAAGGCTTCCAACCATCCCAAAGTTAGTCTTATCACTCTGATCAGGTCTCTGGCCATGTTTCTGAGATTTTGTGTTCCCACATTATCTTCTCTGTATATTGGGGGAGGATTTCCATGGATGACATCTAGATTGAAAGTTACTTCAGAACAGACCATTAGCAGTGTGTGTATGTTGGGCTACACATGCATTCTTTCTCATAGAATATAGTGCAAACATAGTATTATAGATCGTGAAGTGAGCCTGTCACTTGGGCAACCTTGGACTAACCCCTCCCACCAGCAGCACCTCTCCTGCCAGAGGGGAAGGGCATACACATTGCTAATTTCCAGAGCCCATTTAAACCTCAGCCTGTTGACCAGGTGCTAACTGTGGCTCCTGGACTTTCTTTCCAATAGATCCCTTTTTACTTGCATTAAACTTACATTTGCCTTTTTTGTTTTAAGTTGGTTGTGGTCCTCAGAGATACTTGCTGGCTCTGGGCTAGTGAGGCTATATATTGATAAGCGTTGCTAATGATGATAGAGTGCACGTCACACTGGGCATACCTGTGAGGATAGATGAGTGCAGATGTGAGCAAGCGCTCGATGATGGCTCTTCTGTCCTCCTAGGAAGACAGTGGGAAGTCAGTCTGAGCTGGATCTCGATAGAGGGAGAGGAATTTAAGCAGGTAGGATGAGAAGCATCAGGAAGGGAGATTCTACCTCAAAGGACCAGATGTTAAGAGTATTTGGTCAATGTAAGGGTTCACACTACAACATCATTAATAATAGTTCATCTTATGCCAGGCTGTGTATAAACTGGGCTCTGGAAATCAGCAATGCGTGTCTCTGGGTGTGCAGATGAACATACTCTGTAGCCTGGCCAAACTTTCTGTGTGTTTTAAAATAGGTATGGATGCACACTTTTGTGTTTTAATGGATTGGGTTTTTGAGATTATGCATTTAACTTTTAAGTTCATTATGTTTTTCTGGTCACTGTTACCCTGTGTATGCTGTTTATATGAAGCGATAGTGAGCATAGATTTTGGCTTTAGATTTGTGCTTGTGCCTTTCAAGGATTTCTTCCTATGTAGGCCTGTTTCTTGATCTCTCAAACTTGAATACCTGTATGACTCCTTTACTGACTTTTTCAGTCATATCCTCCTGGAATGGCTGAGAAGAGCCCAGCACGGAGCTGTCGGGTAAGAAGCATGCAGCACGCTTCTGGCATCGCTGAGCTGCATGGGCTGCTCTCAGAAGAGCAGTGAGCAGAGAACACTCTAGTCTGGGTGCATGCAGAGGCTGTGGGCTGCAGAAACTGCAGTCCAGCCACCGTGCACTAAGCCTTCTCTGTGACTCAGTGATATAGTTAGCAAGCTGGTACACTCACCTCTTAAAGCAGCAGTGATGAGTTACCACAAATTGAGGGACTAAGCAGAAGCTTAGTCTTTTACACTTCAGACATGCTTCCCATTGCTAGAGCTCCTCCATGAAGATCGCCAAAGACCACTGCTTTGACCAATTTCTTTCTTTTACTTTAAACTATGTATATATGTGTATGTTTATGTGTGGCTATGCGCACATTAGTGTAGTGCTTGTGTAAGTCAGGAGAGTGTGTCAGAGCCCCTAGAGCTGGAGTTTCCGACAGTTGTGAGCATTCCAATGTGGGTACTCAGAGATGAACTCAAGTCCTCTGAAAGAGCAGGGTGAACTTTTAACCACAGTTCAGTCTCTGCAGCTACATTTTATTATTTTTTAAATGTACGTATGGTACACACACACACACACACACATACACACACACACACACCTTCCTGAGCTCTCTCACTTGTTCTCCAAGTTACTCTACAAATTGCCTTCCAGTTTGCTTTATTCACTTTAGTGGCATATTTTGACAGCTTTTACACTTTATATAGATGCACCTCTTATTTTTAAATAGCAGTATTGTTCTGCTCTAAGATGTACCACACTTTACATAAATCTCTGTAGAACTTTTGCATTTGAATGGCTTTTACAGAGTATCACACAGTGAACAAAGTGTATTTGAAGAACAATTTCCCAACAACTGAAAGCTGTGTTCCAAGACTGAACATCAAATGTTTGTGACAGATGTTTTATCCGGCCGTCAGCGTAGGTGAGCGTGATGGCCACACTCTTGCTGACCTTAGTGCTGGGAGCTGCTCTGTGGCCCCTTAATGGACAGGAGCTGGGCTTATGTCTGTCACTTTCCTTATGGTTTTTGCTTTTAGTGCCATTAAGGTCCCCTTCTCAAAAAACTTATTTTTGATGCATTAAACCTTTTTTGATTTCTGGTAATTCAGGGATTCATAAACAGGTTATGAAGATAAGTCTTCTTCCTCTACTCTCCTCCCTTTCTCCAGGAAGATTTAGTAATTTTACTTGTGATGGTACCTTCCAGATCTTGAAAATACTTTAATTAATTGCATAATTAACTTTGTGCTAAGTGTGTGTGTGTGTGTGAGAGAGAGAGAGAGAGAGAGAGTAGATATAAACAAATGCACATTTATATTATTCAACATTTGTCTGCTTATTTATATGTTATTTATTTTATCAGTAAAGGGAGCATACAGCACACAGTATTCTGCACCTGTTTTCATCAAATATATTTTGAAAATGATCCTATATCAGCACATGGACATTATCTAAAGCATTTTTGTAAGAAATATTGCATAGTATGTTGTGAAGGGGCTGTGATGGCTAATGTTAATTGTCAATTTGACAGAATCTGATAGGAGATATGCTTCTGGGCATGCCCATGGGGCATTATTTTGTTGCTTTAATTGGGGTTGGAAGACTTGTCCATTGTGGGTGGCACCATTCCCCTGAGTGAGATCCTGGCCTGTGGTAATGGAGGAAGGAAACTAGGTAGCAGTGTGCAGTTATCTCCTCTGATTCCTTATTGTGGTGCCACGTGACCAATGTGACCAATGTGACCAATGTGACCAGCTGAGTCTGGTTCCTGCTTACTCATTCCTGTCATGATGGACTATGTAACATGAACTGTGAGCTAAAAGAGACCCCTTCTCCTTAAGTGGCGTTTGCCTGCTACTGCTGTTTAGGTTTTTTTTTTTTTTGTTTGTTTTTAAGATTTGTTATGTGTAAGTACACTGTAACTGTCTTCAGAAACACCAGAAGATGGGCTGGAGAGATGGCTTAGTGGTTAAGAGCTCCGACTGCTCATCCAGAGGTCCTGAGTTCAGTTCCCAGCAACCACATGGTGGCTCACAGCCATCTGTTACAGGATTTGATGCCCTCTCTGGTGTGTCTGAAGACAGCAATATGAATAAAATAAATCTTAAAAAATTAAAACTTTAAAAAATAAAAGAAACACCAGAAATGGGCATTAGATCTCATTATGGATGGTTGTGAGCCACCATGTGGTTGCTGGGATTTGAACTCAGGACCTTCGGAAGAGCAGTCAGAGCTCTTAATCACTGAGCCATCTTTCCAGCCCCATGTTCTTTAGATTTTTAAATAAGGTCCTTTTTGGGCATTGTGGTAGGTCCCAAATTAAAGCTGTATATGTGCATTACTTAGGTAACAATATATTTCTCCCTAGAACATTGAAGATATTTCAAAATGTGTATTTACATCTTCTCAATGTTTCTCTAAAGAGGGCACAACTGATGTAATAAAAGGTACTAACGAAAGTGCATGGATTGAATGAACTTCAGCAAATATGCCTATCCATGTGACCCTTCCTCTTGGAAGCTTACTCAGCTTTTTCTACACTCACTTTGTTGGCAGGATCTATTTGTTCCTTGTGGCCATAGACCTAAGCTTCCATGTTCTTTCATCTGGGAGCTGGTTTCTTTACTCTATTTTTGAAAAAAAAATTTGGAAAAAAATGTGTGTGTATATTTCTGGTCTGTATGCATGTCTATGTCTAGTGCTGTGGAGCCCAGAACAGGCCATCAGGTTTCACTGGGATCTGGAGTTACATGTGGTTGGGAGGTACCATGTGGGTTCTAGGAACTGAATCTGTATTCTCTGCAAGGGCAGACAGTGCTCTTAGCCACCGAACTATCTCCCCTGCCCCTGGGAACCTTATTTCCCATGATTCTCCACCTTCAAGGCCTGCCATAGCAGGGCCAGACTTTTTAGGCTTGAAGTTTCCTGTGGTCTCTTTCCTGCCCTGTGATATCTCTACTCCTGTAGCAGTAGATATCTGCTTTTACAGATCTTGTGGCTAGAGCAGGCTCACCCACATCTACACTGTAATGTCCTTTCTTAAGGTATACGAAAACAAACCTATCAAGTTTCTTTGGCTATGTGATATATTCACAAGTTCTGGTCTTGTGATTGGGGTGTGGATATTTTTGGAACATCCATTATTTGCCTTACCACAGAGTGTGAAGGGGAAATTTCTTTCCCAGCTTCTACCAAGTTATGATTCATTTCATTTCAGTTTATTTAAAAAAACTACCTTTATCTACAGGGAGTTATTTGATGTCATATATTTATTTCTGGATATTCTGTGCTTCATTTACATGCTTACTCTTTTACATGTTAGGACAACTCCAAAAACCATGTAGGGGTAAGTTTCTATAAATACATGTAAAATGATAAATAATATTTTACCTTAATATTTCTTCTATTAAAAATATCTTGGCTACTCTGGCTTATTTATCTCTTAGATGAACTTGAGAGACATTTCATTACTTTATATATCTTGTCTTGCAAAAATTAAAAAAAAATCAGATTTCTGGCTGAGAAGATGACTTGGCAGGTAAGGACAGAGTCAAGCTTGATGACCTGAGTTCGGCCCCAGCAGCACCTAGTGAAGGAGAGAACCAAGTCTCGCTCTTGCAGTGGTCCTCTGCTCTCCATGTGTGTGCAGAAGCACCGGACTCCCCTCTCTCCACCCCTACCATAGATAAATAAATGTAATTACAACTTTAAATCAAAGTTTGTTAAAATGCATTCATTAATAAAGGAAAGTCTGTCATTTTATAATTATGAATTTCTCCAGACAGAAATGCAGTGTGTTTTAAAAAGTCAAGATTGATAGGTGATTAAAGTTTATTTTATTTTTCCTATAAGTTAGTCTGCAAACTCAGGTGTTCGTAGACATTTCATAAGCATTCTCTTTAAAAGCTCCTGTAGGAATTACATGTGTAACTTTACTAAATTCAGTATTTTGTTATTCTACTTTTTCTTTCTTTCAAAATCTGTTTCCTCAGGCCGGACAGATTCAAGTTATTTTAGTCCTGTGTTAATTTCAGCTTGTAAACACCAAGTCACATAACCATGTCAAGTTAATTAACCTCCCTAGGGGTCCTGCTTCTGCTTGTCTCACACAGTGAGCTGTTCCATTTGTTATCTGAAATTTAATGAAAAGTGTATTTTGAAGTACTGTTTAGTCAAGGGACAAGAGTGAGTCAGGCTGACTTGAGTCATGTCCCAATCTGAGCATCAGGGGAAATTACCAGCTAAAAATTGACTGCATTGAAAATTCTGCACAGCAACAAGCCAAGTCTGAAACAAACCAGTACAATGTTAGGCCTTTTCCCATCCCTCTCACAAGCAAGCAAGCAAGCAAGCAAGCAAGCAAGCAAGCAAGCAAAACTGGTTCATGAAATTATGTGAGAACATTTTCTTCATGTTTGCTTTGCAGTATCAGCAGTGGTTTTATTGAATTGCATTTTGATTTTGCCAGTTGTTGCTCATCTTGTAAAGGGAATTGGGTAAAAAGAAACTTGGTAGTTTGGAGAAGCTGTGAAAACTACATTTCTAGTTGTAGTGCTCTGTGTACAGAGGAGGCATCCTATACGTATACATATAGACATGTGGATAGGTTGCTCAGTATAATTTTTGACACCCTACATTTTATTCC
Source organism: Apodemus sylvaticus (assembly GCF_947179515.1). Lineage (NCBI taxonomy): Eukaryota > Metazoa > Chordata > Mammalia > Rodentia > Muridae > Apodemus > Apodemus sylvaticus. The sequence goes on along the minus strand of NC_067478.1, from coordinate 12,689,516 downwards.
AAAATATGGTTGAGGGAGTTGTTCCAAGAGAACTTATCCTACGCTCACTTGATCTGTGTTAAGAGATGGTCGGAATGGAAAGAAGCAGGCGCTCAAGGTGGCAGTGTGATAGTTCAGAGAGGTGGAAATACCCGGCCCTGTGTGGTCTTCAGACATTGGTTGTACAGGGGTTTAGAGACTGGATTTTCCACCAAGTAAACAGTATTGCCATGTTGCACCTGGGCGGGTGGCAGTTCTACCTAGACCTGCACTCCCCAGTAAGACCTTTTGCTATGATGGAAATAGGTTAGAACACTCTTTTAAAGCAGTAGTAGCCACTGGTCAGATAGCCCTGAGCCATTAGAGATGTGGTTAGAGTGACTGGGAAATGGGAGCTTTATGCTGGAGAGATGGCCCAGACATTAAGAGTGCCTGCTGCCCGCTTTTAAGAGGACCTGGGTTGGATTCCAGCACCCACATGGCAGCTCACATCAGTAATTCCAGCTCCAGGTGAATCCAACACTCTTTCCTGATCTCGGGCACTAGGCACACACACAAAGCCGGCAAACAATCTCTGCACCAGGCACATACATACGTGAAGGCAAACACTCATATAAAAAATACATCTTTACAAAAAAGAATGGTTGCTTTGACTGTACTTTATCCAATTTGACTTACATTGTCAGTATCTATATCTGGCTAGTGGTGCCAAGCTGTTCTTGGAACAGCATAGCAAGTAGTAGTTAGGTGGAATGGCAAAGGTCGTCAGAGCAAAGACAGTGTGCTGTTAACTTTAAGAAACAGCTGGGCAATCAGGACACTGGCTCCTTTGGAGACACTTTGCTCTTGGAAACCTACAATTCCTGTCAAGCTCCTCTTTGAAAAGCTACCATTCAGATACTAAATGGTACTGACTCTTCCCACCATGATCCCTATCACCAGTGGGACACAGGAAGTCTCTTTGGGGAACTTACTCTGGAAATCAGTTTGACAGTTCCTCAAAAAATTGGACATAGAACTATCGGAGGATCCAGCTATACCACTCCTGGGCATATACCCAGAAGATGCTTCAACATGTAATAAGGATGCATGCTCCATTATGTTCATAGCAGCCTTATTTATAATAAGAACCCAGAAGCTGGAAAGAACCCAAATGTCCTTCATAGAGGAATGGATACAGAAAATGTGGTACATTTACACAATGGAGTACTACTCAGCTATTAAAAACAGTGAATTAATGAAATTCTTAGGCAAATGGATGGAACTAGAAAATGTCATCCTGAGTGAGGTAACACAATCACAAAAGAACACACTGATAAGTGGATCTTAGCCCAGAAGCTTGGAATACACAAGATACAATTCACAGACCACATGAAGCTCAAGAAGAAGGAAGACCAAAGTGTGGATACTTCGGTCCTCCTTTGAAGGGGGAGCAAAATACCCATGGGAGGAGATACAGAGACAAAGGTGGAGCAGAGACTGAAGGAAAGGCCATCTAAAGACTGCCCCACCTAGGAATCCATTCCATATACAGTTACCAAACCCAGACACTGTTGTGGATGCCAACAAGTGCTTGCTGACAGGAGCCTGATATAGCTGTTTCCTGAGAGGCTCTGCCAGTGCCTGACAAATACAGAGGGGGATGCTTTCAGCCAACCATTGAATGAGCACAGGGTCCCCAATGGAGGAGCTAGAGAAAGGACCCAAGGAGCTGAAGGAGCTTGCAGCCCCATAGGAGGAACATCAACATGAACCACCCAGTACCCCCAGAGCTCCCAGTGACTTAATCACCAACCAAAGAGTACACAAAGAGGGACCCATGGCTTTAGCCGCATGTGTAGCAGAGGATGGCCTTGTCAGACATCAATAGGAGGAGAGGCCCTTGGACCTGTGAAGGCTCGTTGCCCTAGTGTAGGGGAATGCCAGGACAGGGAAGCAGAAGTGGGTGGGCTGGTGAGCAGGGGTAGGGGGGGATGGGATAGGGGGTTTTCAGAGGGGAAATGAGGAAAGGGGATAACATTCGAAATGTAAATAAAGAAAATATCTAATTAAAAAAATCAGAAAATGGTGATCAGTACTTTATGTGAATTTTTAAAAGATTGTTGTAAATTATAATTTTCACATAAAAGGCAAGACTGAATTAAAGCTATATTACTGACTTTGAAAAAAATGTTGAGTGACAACAGAGAGCCAGGTAGCTCTTCTTATCCCCTTCTTCCTGCCTTTGGGAAAATGCCTAGAGTTTCAGCGACATCTTCATTCTTGAGAGGACAAGCGTGATGGCATACACAAAGCCAGTGTGTTTAGGATGGTGTTGTAGAAAGAGAAAGCGGTGTGCTCGTCCTGTCCTGCTTCTGATGATGAGAGAGAACTACCCCTGCTGGTCCAAACACTATCACATGTTCTGGGGGCCAGATGCATCCTAACTGCTACACATTCATAAACCCAGAATGTCTACATTCCTCGGATCAATGTCTCCTACCAACAGTCCTGTCATTCTCTGGGCTCTGCCCTCTTCCTTTGAGGTTTACATTTTTCTTTAGTGCAGAAGCACATTTGGGGCCATGCATGTATTAAACTCAGTATTTAGGCTCATAGCCTTACTTCCATATTACTGAAGTAGCAGACAACTCCTTTTTGGAAACTTAGAAAAGTCATTTTAAAAAGATTCAGCTTTAGGGATCTTAGGAGATGGCTTAGAAGGTGCAGTGCTTGCAGTGCAAGCATCAGACCTACCCCAGGACCTATTTAAAACTCCAGCTCCACTGCTGGTGTTTGTAATCCTAGCCCCAGGGAGGTGGTGATGGATGGATCCATGGAACTAGCTGGCCAGCCAGTCTAGCTCAATTTGTAATTGTCCAGGTCAATAAGAGATCATGCCTAAATAAAATAAAATAAAATAAAATAAGCAAAGTGGACAGAATCTGAGGAATAACACCCAAGATTGTCCTCTGACACATACATGCATAGACACCTATGTTTGTGCACATGAACATGTATACACAGTACCTCTCCCCCCCACAAATTTCCATTGTCTCAGAGTCTTTCAAAACCATCTTTTTAGGTGTTAGGGCACTATACTCAGTGCTGAACCAGTCTCTGACAGGGAGATAAAATTTGTTCATTGGACTCTTGGCGACTTGAGTGGAGCCAGCTTCACTTAATGCACAGGGGCTTGGCAGTGTGAGTAGGCAGCAGAAGCAAAACAGGGCTCTGCTAAGCAGGAGCAGCCACTTCAAAGAACACAGGGTTGACTCGTTCCAGCCACGTTCCAGCCACGTGGACGGAGGGCTAGCCAGTTTCCTAAGTTCTAAACATTCTTACTGAGCATCGACTTTCACATTTCACAAGCCATAATTTTTAGATTTTAATTAAAAAATCATATACTAGCACCATATTATCTAACAAAGCAGAATATAATGAGATCTCTCAAGGCATTTACTAGAAATAAGTGTCTTTAGAAAATTTATTTCCTGAGCTGTAAGTGGCTTGTGTGAATGGCAGGTGTTAAGTGCCTGTCCAAACTACATTCTTCTCTCTGTTAGTAGTGATAATGCCTGCTGACAAAATTAACCAACACAGGTCAGATATACTGTCATTTAGTAATCGCTTATTAAAAATAACACAAACAAAGGCATGTTTTTATTTAAAAATCCAACAATAGCAACAACAACAACACCCAACATAGCCCAATGGTTGTCTCAGTTGTAAACTTTAAATGAGGAGATTCATATGGCCAACATACTCAGAAAAAGACTCACAACTATCGCTCATCAGAAAGATGCATTTTAGCACTACAAGGTACCACCTTGGGTTAACTTAAAAAGACTAATAATACCTAGCATCAAACTTTTTTTTTCAATTTATGTTTCTAATATTTTATTGAGTCTAGATTGATTCAACTTGGAAAACAGGTAGTATTTATGAAAAATAAATAGTGCATTCCCCCAGTGACCAGTGACTCTACTCCCTGGAGGGCCCTCACAAAGGCATACTTATCTATTGAAAGACACACACACAAAAAAAATCTATAAAAACTTAATAGGTATCTCCTATTTCTTGGTGATGTGTATTATCTGGTGAAAATACACCTATTGTATAATGTGCTCATTTTCATGATCAAGGAAAGAACATATTGGGTACTGTAAGCCCTAGCATGTTTTAACTGCTGTCTTGGTCAGTGGGGCAGGATCCCAGAATGACTTAGAAACAGTTAGTACCTTTCTGCCTTCCCTTTCCTGGGGTTCATGTCATTCAGCACTCCCAGAAATGGGGGAGGCTTGGTATCTTGTCAGCTTCTGGGTATCTTGATATAGCATAGTGTACACAAAGAAATAAAAGCTTTTTGAATAGAAATACACTTCAAGAAAATAATCTTTTACTCTGTACGAGTATTTTCTTTAAACATCTGTTTTATTATTATATTTTTGCAAAAAAGAACAAAAATTGAATGTAAAATAAATGGAGTATGGTGGCATAGTCTCTAATCCACATTCAGAAGGTAAAGGTTAGGAGGATCTTCAATTGAAGGAGCTAAGTTACAAAGCAAGACCCTGCCTCAAAATACCAGGGGCTGCAGCTGCCAGCTCAGTGCTAGAGTGTTTGTTTAGCCTGCTTAGTGCCTTGGGTTTGATTACTAGCACTGTGAAATACAGACACACACACACACACACACACACACACACATACATATACACATATACACACATATATACACATATACACACATACATATGCATACATACATATACATATATATACACTACACATATACACACATATATACACATATACACACATACATATGCATACATACATATACATATATATACACTACACATATACACACATACATATACACATAAACATACATACATATGCATATACATACATACACACGCTATACACATACATATACACAGACATATATATACATACATACATGTACACATACACACTACTCACATAATACATATATACATACACACATATACACATATGCATACACACATACATATACTATACACATACATGCACACATATATGTACATGTATATACACACATACATAATATACATACACATACACATATACACATACATGCACACATATATGTACATGTATATATACACAGGTGCACACACTTATACATATACATACACACATATACACATACATATATATACACACATACATATACACATATACATATACACATATAACACATACATACACACATATATATATACATATTCACATATACATATACACATATAACACATACATATGCATACACATATACACTACACACATACATACACACATATACATATACACACATACACACACACCACAATTTACCATCTTATCTTTTAATTTTGTGACAGGATCTCACCATACTCATCTTGTCAAGCTGACCTAGGGAATGTTTTCATTTGCAAATCTGAAGCTCCCTTTCTCTAACACAACTCTCTCCTTTCCCCCAGCTCCAGACAACCTCATTTTGCTTTCTGTTCCCATGAATTTGACTTCAGTGGTAACCTACAGAAGTGAAGTCATACATCGTATGTCTCCTTGTATCTGATTTATATCATCATATATTGTCTTCAGGGCTCATCCATGAATATGCAGTACATCAGAATGTCCTCCTCTTAAAGGCTAACATTACACTGTACATAGCTCATGCATTTGTTCATCTGTTCATCAGTGGATAAAAATTTGTTTAAAAAACATTTTATTTTTATTTTATGTGTGTGGTGTATGTCTGATTCGATGTCTGTACACTACATTCAGTGACTGTGGAGACCCTGGAGGTAGGATGCCCTGGAACTAGAGTTACAGATGGTTGTGTTGTGGGCAGTCATGTGGGTGCTGAGCCTTGAACCCAAATCGTTGGGGAAGCAAGCAGTGCTCTTGACCACTGAGGCATCTCTCTGATGGCTGCAGCACATTTTCTTTCTCTATTCATCTAGTAATGGTACTCAGGCAGATTCCCTAACATGGCTGTTGTGAACAGATATGGTAAACACAAGTAGGCAGGTTTTTCTAATGTAAGCTGACCTTACTGAGTATCAACTTCCAGTTAAACTGAGTTTAAGGTACACACACATATGCTCACACTCTATGTCAGATGGAGATATGGCACAGAGGTTAAGAGCACTAGCCCCTCTACAGAGAACCTGAGTTCAATTCCCAGCACCCACATTGCAGTGGGGATCTGATGCCTTCCAGCCTCTGTGGGCACTGAGCACATGTGGTGCATGGGCATATTGCAGGCAAAGCACTCACCCACGTAAAAATAAGTAAACTGAAAAACCAAGAACCAACAACAGTTGTCAGGTTTTAACTGAGACAGGCAACAAATACTTTCAACTTTTTCCTCCTCCTGAGAACCACTCAAGGTGTTCATTTTGAAAGTTTCTTAGAAGCCGGGCGGTGGTGGCGCACTCCTGTAATCCCAGCACTCTGGGAGGCAGAGGCAGCCGGATTTCTGAGTTAGAGGCCAGCCTGGTCTACAGAGTGAGTTCCAGGACAGCCAGGGCTATACAGAGAAACCCTGTCTCGAAAAAACCAACACCCCACCCCCCCAAAAAAATGTTTCTTAGAGCCGGGCGTGGTGGCGCACACCTGTAATTCCAGCACTTGGAAGGCAGAGGCAGGCGGATTTCTGAGTTTGAGGCCAGCCTGGTCTACAGAGTGAGTTCCAGGACAGCCGGGGATACACAGAAACCTTGTCTCGAAAAACCAAAAAAAAAAAAAAAAAAAAAAAAAAAGGTAGGACTGGGCATTTTATATCATAAAATTGGAGAGAAATAGTACAAGTTTTTACCAAGAAGTTTTGGCAGACATATGTACATATTACATATCTAGAGTAAACACTAGTTAAGTGTTTCTGCTTTTTTTTCTTTTAAGTCAGGACGGTGTCATTTTTTACGCCCTGACTTATTAATATATTTCTGTTTTTTAAATTTTTACAGTATCCACAGTCATTCTTGCCTCTGCCTGAGTGTTTGGTATCCTGACTTGTGGGTGGTTTATGCAGAGGGCTAGAGGTATGCAGAGATAAGCAGCTAGAGTCAGGGTGTGAACTTGTTGACCAATCCTTGTTTGGCTTCTGGTCTCTTCCTGCAAGGCAGTGAGTGTGACACTTTCGAAAGTGTGTGCAGTTTCTTTCAGGGAGACAAGTTTCCTCTCTGCCTAGCATCAGACTTCTGCCTTCTACTTTGAGAGAGAGACTTCTGGGGAAATTCTAATTTCTTGGGGACCATTGTTTCAGCAGTCTGATAGGCAAAGGCAGGGGCGTCTCTAACTTTGGAACAATTTCATTCCTGCCAGGCTGCCATCATTCTGAGATCCATAGACACACTTCAGGCAGTCTTTAGAGGCACACTCAGTTACCTTTACTTGTCTTCACCTCTAGTGCCACAGTGTGAGTGACAGTAAGGGTCGGAGTGCCCAACTAATTGTATTGGAGTATAATGTAGAGTGATTTGTAGCCAAAATGAAAATTTAAAAAATTTTCTCTGTCCCAGATTCGGATTTCAGTGTCTTTGAAATATATTAAATAGTCTGTTGCCTTCTTTTTTGGATATATAGCTACATTTTAGCTCTGGAGAAAAAAGTGAACAAAGGTTGCTGTAGTGCTGTAAGTGTTAACCAAAGTCTTAGACTGAAGGTGCAGCCAAGCAGCCCACTCAGACTCCAACCACACGAGAAACCAAAGCAAACAAGAGGCCAGCTTTCTACCACCGAAGCAAGAGTGCAGCTTCTGCTGGCTCAAAATGAGCTTGTAACGCAAGAGGTTTTGGCTATCCACATTTTGGGGCTCTAGCCCTTCAGTAAGGATGGGGTAACCCCAGGTTTCCCCTTAAAAAGGACAAGTCAAAAAGAGCCACCAACATGAGCAGATCAGAAGCTGTCTGTGGAAGAAGAACGGGTTCCAAGGAGCTCGAATTTAGGGGTCATGTGATTAGCTCCGAACAATTTAAGCTTTTTAACTTCTGGACTAAGAAGAATTTATTAGGAAAGGAATGCGCGTTGGGTTTTTATAGTACACTTGAAAGAGGTAAGCTTTGCCTGAGAGGAGCAGACGGCCTTGCCCTTCTTTCTCTACCCCAGGGCCCCTTTGTTTCTAAATGTGTATGTCAGGGGACAGCAGAGCCATGAACATTTTCGATACCATGCTGGCCAAGTTTTATTGAGAACTTTTCATTAGCATGCAAAATTTTTGTGTTGGGACACATAATTAAATGCAAAGGGAATCTGCATTTAATTTGTAAGTCAGTGTATATGGGACTTGAAGTCAAGCTAAATGGGCTAAAACAGGCTGTCAGTAGGCAGTGAAATAGAAGTGATCACTGGGTCAGAGAAGCCAGAGGGGTTCTCGAAGCTGAAGAAGTTGTGGCAACTACCATCCGAAATTTCTCTCAGAGGTAGACTAGGACAGTGTAGATAGGACCATTGTTGCCCCAGGTGCTTATAGGTTAATATTCTGACAACACATGGAAATATGTAGCCTTGTTAATCACTGAGCCACTAATTTGTGACACCTGGCAAGTGATCCTGAGCTGGGCATCTCCCAGTAGGCTAACAATCCCAGGCTCTCAAAAGTCAGAGGAATCAACATTGCTTCTCAACGGAGTCTCTTTAGACAAGCGCCTCTGAGAGCAGAGTTCTGCTTAATAATCTTTGGACTTCTGAATTCCCAGATTTTTGGCTGGTTGAAAAGACATAGGCTAACACCTGTGCCTCTTGCATAGCAGAGACCAGAGATTGCCATTTTTGGTCACAAAGTCAAACTGTTAAGGCATAGGCCAAGGTGAGAAGGTAACATCATCCAGTTTTAGTTGGCTTGATGGGAGCCACAGAACTCTCGGTTTGCATGGATGGAACTGCTCCTGAGTTCTTTCCTATGGATCCACTATGACAAATGACATAGAAAGATTAAGGACATCAAAGACTGTGTGGCACACAGAGGGAGAAAATCAGGTTTTAGAGAACTTATAACCAAAATATTGCTTTTGTCCAAATAACTAGCTCACAAAATGTTTAAAAATGATTTATGTATTTTTATGTGTATGGGTGTTTTGCTTGTGTGTATGTTGGTACACAATGCATGGACAGTGCCAGCAGAGGGCAGAAGGAAGGTGTTAGATCTGCTGAAACTTTGTTACAGACAATTGTGAGCTGCCGTGTGGGTGCTGGCTCTTAACTCTGAGCTATTTCTTCAGCCTCACAAAATATTTTGTATTATCAATTTATCATCATCATCATCATCATCATCATCATCATTTTATGAAGAACCAAATAATCCTATCTATTATTCTGGCCTTCCATGTCCTATAGTGGAGATTCAGGAAGTTGCCCAGTAAGAAACCTTTTGAGAGACTTTTGTCTGAGGTCCCAGTCTCTGCTGTGGTAGCCCCAGGATAAACTTTATTTCAGCTTCTTTTCCTTTGACATGATACATGGAGACAATGCAGGGTCTGGAGCAGGACTGCCCTCAGCAGAGTACCTAGAGCTCTGTGTAGGTTTCTGTGAGCATCTCCAACTGCTGTTGTTCTGAACTGTCACTGTACTGAAGACACATTTGTGCCGGGTTCAGCTGCATCCTCACACTCCTTCCGGTGACATTTATGCTGTGATTATCAAGGTCATACATCGTATATATTGAGAACTTAGGGGAAAATGTGAGAAAACCCCGAATTCTACTTATTCTCAGTGGTGTGGCAAAATGGTAATTTTGTCATATTTTCAACACATTATCTATTGGAAATTTAATTTGGAATCATATGACTTCTTGTATCTCATATTTTTCCTTTATTAACTCACTCTGTCATTAAATGTTGTTATATAATTTTTTTAAAAAAAAGCATGTTTTTATTATGTATTTTATGTGAGTATACTGTCATTGTCTTCAGACACACCAGAAGAGTGCATCGGATCCCATTACAGATGGTTGTGAGTCACCATGTGGTTGCTGGGAATTGAAAACTCAGGACCTCTGGAAGAGCATTCAGTGTTCTTAACCTCTGAGCCATTTCTCCAGCTCCTGTCATATGATTTTTAAAATAGCTGATACATAGCATTCTGTTGCATGGGAATCTATAGATGACTTAAGTCAGTTATGAACTATGAAACTTTTAGTATTATTTTCAATTTTTCTGCTGTGGTGAACATCCTTGAGGCTATTTCCCCTCCCCTGTAAACAGTTCTCTCAAATTTGAAATAACTTTCTTCCTATTATGTAACCTAGCCTGGCCTCAAGCTCAGTCTCCTGCATTAGCATAGATAACAAGCCAACTCCTCGGGGGTCTAGCCAGCAGTGGGAAGGTATTTGTGAAGTACAGGTGTTGAGCCTCTGTCGGGTGCCTGGGAGTTTCATGTTCAAGCTCTCTGGTAATATTTGTTGGGCAAATGGCTGTTAGTATTGCTCACTAAGTCAGTTCTTGGTATTTTCTCATGTCACTTTCTCATGTTCCTTTAGTCACTTCTGTATAAATGCAAGTCATATAACTTGGAAACCATGGAATGAGGAGTGTGGGTGGAGCTTTGTGGTCTGACTTGTGTCAGAGCCACAGGCCTCATTTTCATAAAGTTCTATCTAAGGAATAGGTGGGGTCCAGAAATCTCCTTCCTGTGTGCCTCAACTAAGCCATTGTACCTGCTCGGTGCTGCTCCTTCCTCCAACTCCTGACAAAATTTGAAATGATAAAGGTAATGTGAAATATTACATATCCAGGAATTGATTCAGCTGACAAAAAGTCCACAGACTTGATGTCCCCACAGGCCCATGGCATTCCTGTTGTTATCTAATACTGTCCACCATTTTGCCTTCATTATTGCCGTGCTGGAAGGGGCTTCTCTTTTGAACCTTGCTTTCCCCCATCTTCTTGCTAGTTGCTTCTTAAGGCTTTCTCAGGCCTCTCTTCTCCTGTCTTGGCTCAACATAATCAGAGTCCCTGTCATGTAGCCAGGGAAGTCAGACTCTTTTCTCCAACCTTTGAGACAAACCCAAGATGTTCATATGTACCCTTTCCACATCTGGTGTTCAAATGGCTCTTCCACAGCTATTTAAGTGGTCTTGTACATGCTAGGTCATGGAAGGACGACAGTAGAAGAGACAGTGATTGGAAAGAGGAAGGGGTATAAGCTACTTCTGGTCAAATACTTCCAGGCTTGTTTTATAGAGTTTCGAGAAGGAATGGTCTGGAGAGGCTGCACCCCCATTCCTGACCACTTTAGGTCTTTAGAACTACTGTGTCAGTATGTTATGAGGGTAAAGAAGGACTGTCAACTGAATTTTACTTGCCTAACCTGCATAGAATCTAGGTCAGAAATTTGGAGTTGATCAGATCTGGGGTAAAACATGGACAACGTCATCCACAGATCCTCAAGCAAGTAACTTGAATGTCCTTGAGCTGTTTCCTCATGTGAACAGTCGGAACAATACCTCCTCGTGGGCTGTGGTGACAAGAGAATGTGACTGTCTTGGTGCGCAGCACCTGCCAGGTCTATACTGACCTGTGGAAGCAGCACCTAGGGGGTCACTAACACGGAGCAAATGGAATGTTCTTGTCACAAGGAAAATGAGGAAGGACAGGTATTCTCAGACATCACTGTGGCAGGAGGTATGACAGGGTGTGCCCTTTCAAGGTGGCTGGCATTAGAATGAATAAACTGCTTCTGTGGACTCCACAAAACAGACTTGAGAGTTACCATATCCCACACAGGCCTGGTACGTAGCAGGGAGCCAGCCTTCTACTTTCTACTGGAAGACCTAATTGCTGATGTTCATCTGTTGAAAGAGTCTGGCTCGCAGGTTCTTATGACCTTCTCTTTGGTCATCCGAGAGTGTGATGGACGAAGCCTTCCAGATTCTTTTGCACCTATGTACAGTTCGGGCAAGTGTTCAGCCTTTCTAGACAGCCTTCGTTTTCTCTTTTGACTAAACAAGGCCTTTGCTGTTATGTTCTCTCCACATTTCTTATTACCTGGTTTCTGTTTCCTTCTTCATACCAGTTGTTCTGTTACTACAGAAAGTCAAGGATTGTGACTGGAACAGGGAACTGGAAAATGAAACCCTACAGAACTTATCCTCCCATCTGGTTAAGGGATTCGAGTTCCTGGGGTGACTGGACCCCAAAGCTTCTGGGGTGGCTGGACCCCAAAACTCTTCATTGTCACTGTTGTCATCTTGTTGGTTGTTTCTGCCATTTACCTCTGGCCACAGGGACAGCACAGACTCTCTAAGGCTCACTGAACCTTCCTCGACTCCTCAGTTTTGGAAGTTCTGTTTTCAAACATAGTTGTGACAAGTTTAGAGATTATTGGAAATGCTACAGAACCCTTATTTCTATAGGTTGTAACTACCAATATAGTCTGAGAAACTGAGAAAAATAATTATAAATGCATTAAAGTATTGAGGGACTAACTAGGGAAAGGAAAGGAACCAGGCAGAGTAAGAGAGGTGGGTACAGGGGAGGGCGGTGGGAAGGGGAAGGACAGATAATAACAAAGAGGGACATACACATCAGTGCTATGACATCTATAGCTTGATAAAATCATCGAAAGTATTGCAAACATTCATTCTCATAGAAATAAAAATTAGAGTAGCAATAATAGATGAAGGTATGAAAATAACTATATTAATCAAAATAAACAATCATGTAAGAAATTTGCTTTTGCAAATCTTGCCTGCTTCTGTAGTTTATGATGTTATTTCTGGAAAGTTTCCTGTATGCATGAAAAAGCACATATGGTGACCAGCATAATTGCTATATTAATTTCCTGTGACAAATTACTACATGCTTAGTGGCTTAAAACTACAGATTTATTCTCTTCCGGTTCTGGAGCCCAGAAGTCTGGGGTAAGTAGGGCTGCTGTTTTACCGGGTGGAGATGGACTGGGGAGCTCTGAGAGGAAGCCATGTGTTTCTCCTAGGGTAGGAGGCAGTGTGCAGTGGGGGTCTCCCTCCTCTTCCAAAGCCTTTTCTATTTTGTGAGTGATGCTTTGTCTTTTATTCCCTTTTCTCTTTGCTAACTCTCTGCTGCTGACTGCCCTGTGCCTCCTGTGTGTTTCTGGGTGGTATCCTTTCACTTGGGAAGATAGTTGTGCAGTTAATGAAGGCAGACATACAGAAGGTTGAATGGGGAAGGTAACATTTGAGTTTTGCTGTTCTTTGTTTTTATTTATAAGATGTGGATATATATGCCTAGTGCTCCGTTGTTTTCACACCTTTAAAATGAAAAAGAAGTCCTAAGTCTTGTTTTCTCCTGCTGTGTGTCTAACATTTCAGTGGCACTTGAACTTCCCTGGATAGTATGGTGTGTTTGGAACCTTCTTTCTTTTCCCTGCCTGCTCTTAGCACTTGCCTTGCTGCCATGTATGCTCTGGGGGAATGTATGAGTGGCCCTTTCCCCGCCATGCCTCTCCTTGGCCATCTTCCAGCTGTGTCCCTCTTTACAAGGAGTTAGAAGCCGATGCCTCGGTCACCCAGAGCCCTTGCCTTCCCTTTGATCCATACAGTGGGTACAAGTACCCTGGAATTCCCTGCTCACAGAGCCTGCCTTCAAGCCTGCAGAGCCCACCTCTACAGCCTGCTTCCAGGAGACTGTGATCATGGGTCCTGAGAGATGTATGCAGATGGGTCATGCCACATGTGCAGTTTTTGAAGTTGTGGCAGGAATTACATCTCATTCCCATCTTTATGGCACCATCAGTTGTACATTTTCTCCAATGTCATTTTACATTTCCTCTCTTCAAATATAGAAATATTTGTATTGATTGGTGTGGGGGATGGAATTAAGATGTTGAAACCATGTGTCATTAAAATGTGAGTGGAGCAAGAAACCTAGGTTTGTACACTGTAAATGCTCCCGTCTTTTTAGGGGGTCAAAAAGACAGATTGTATATGCATAACAGATATTTCCTGCTAAAACCCTCTGCCTGGTGACAGCAGTCAGTCCCAGAGTGGTGGCCTTTGAGGACTGTGCCTTTGCAAAATGATGCTTTACCGATTGCTGGTTTGTTCTTGCTCGCAGGACTCCTCCTCGGGAACTGGCTGTGCTGCTGTGCAACAAATCCAATGCATTTTACAGCCTTGGGAAATGGAACGAGGCTTTTCTTGCTGCCAAGGAGTGTCTCCAATGGGACCCAACCTATGTGAAGGTATGGGGGGGGGGTCCTGCTTCCTTCCTCCTCCTCTTCTTACTTTGATTGCTTTTTTCCTTCTTGTCAAAGAGGGTATTCTAGAAATGCTTCTCCTTGAATGCCCTTGAATGTCCTCTTCAGACAGGCCATGGGCTAGGGGAGCCTGCCTCCATTCCCATCTTTGGATGGAGGAGTTTAGTGCAGGATGATGAGTGTTGACACTTGCTGCTGGGGACAGTGGAGCCTGCCTGCCTGGTCTTTGGAGTTCAGTGAGAGGCAGGAGGAGCTCACTGAGAGAGGTAGACGAAAGTGCTGGATCTGTAGGTGGCCTTTTCTCTCAGCAAGTCTCATTTTTGCAAAGCTGTATTTCAGATGAACTGTTTCAAATGGCAGTTCAGTAGAAATCAGGGGAGCAGGGAAGTTTGGGAGGCCAGAAAGACCCTGTAAGGCTGTTAACAAAGGTCAGTAACCGGTGTGGGAGAGAGAGAGAGAGAGAGAGAGAGAGAGAGAGAGAGAGAGAGAGAGAGAGTGTGTGTGTGTGTGTGTGTGTGTGTGTGTGTGTGTGTGTGTGTGTTTGTATTTCTTTAGCCCTGCTAGCCTGGGACTCACTATATAGACCAGATTAGCCTTGAACTTAAAGAGATACGCCTGTTTCTGCCTCCTGGGTGCTGGGATCAAAGGCATGTACCACATTCCTGGTCTGGCAATCACTGATGCTTTTTCAACGGAAACATCCTGAATGCCTACCCTGTAAGGCATTGTTGTTTCAGGACACACAAAAGGAGTGAGAGGCATCATCTCAGACCCTGAGTGACTCATGCTCAGATAAGAGAAGAATAGCACAGAAGTCCCGAGGCAGTAATCTGTGTAATGGAGAAAGACTCCTCCGCAAAGCGGGACAACACTGGACGTTAGCTTTTCTGTCACATACTCTGATGTGCACCAGATTCTAGCTCTCAGCCCATGGTCCTCAACCATAAAATGAATGGATGCCGAGGGCTGCAGGAACTAAGGAGAGATGAGCAAATTGTTGGCAGCAGAACACAAGGAGACGAGGTGGGGAGGCTGGAGCTACAAATGACTCACATAATGGGAGAGAAGGTTGAATATTTCGCATTATAAGTAGGCGCTGACCCTTGTACATGCTACGGATGCACTCTACTGAGCTGCATTCCTTTGAAGGTAGATACTATAGAAGTTACTGAGCTTGAAAATTGGAAGGACATTTCTGAGAATTCTTTCAAGGGCATGCTAGGGTGGGGAGTATTTGGGCTCTGCATGCATTCCCGCTGGTTTGGCTGTGGTCCGAGCTTCTGAATGATGCTCCAGTTTCCATCCAGCTCAGGACTGCACAGCAACCACAGCCCCTCCTCCAGCTTACCTAGGTGTCTCTTTTCTCCTCCCGCCCTCACTGTTCTCTGTAGTAGAGGCAAATAAATGCCTGTAGTAGAGTTCAGTGCCTGGAGTCTGAGTGAATTAAACCAAGGAAAAAAGCATACGTTTCATTTGTTGATTTTTTTTTTTTTTTTAATGAGGATTTCTCCTGGCGGTGGTGGCGCACGCCTGTAATCCCAGCACTCTGGGAGGCAGAAGCAGGCAGATTTCTGAGTTCGAGGCCAGCCTGGGCTACACAAAGAAACCCTGTCTCAGAAAAACAAAAACAAAAACAAAACAAAAAAAAATGAGGATTTCCTATAAGATTCTAATGAAGGGGACAAGTTTATGCCTTTTCTTTTCTTTTCTTTTCTTTTCTTTTCTCTTCTTTTCTCTTCTTTTGTCTTCTTTTCTCTTTCGTTTTGCTTCACTTCACTTTTCTTTGCTTTTCAAGTCCTGGCTGTTCTGGAACTCACTTGGGAGCCCAGCTGTCCTGGAACATGCACAGGTCC